>NC_072002.2:57241218-57548718 GCF_028885655.2 Pongo abelii | reverse complement strand
TACATCCACTGATTATTTGCATAAAGTACAGAAAAAAGTAACTATTTCTAAATAGGCCTTTTGGATTGTCTTTAATGGAAAACTGTTCCACAAGAAATCTCAGATAAGAACTTTTAAAGCCAAGCCCAGCCATGGGTTTGTGTCCTCTAATACATGTGAGTTGGGTGATCCTCTCCTCTTAAGGCCCCAAGATAAACTTGGAGCTCCTGGTTCTGTTAGAAAGTGAAATTCTTTACTGATCACAGGTCAGGAACCCTGTACGAGGATTATGTAGAAAAGGGTATAAGGCCAGTTGCCCCAAGGGGTTTTATCAGTTCTTCAAGTTGAGCTTGACTCCTTAAAGGGAAGTGTACCCTTCCAGTCAAAGCCTTGGTGGAACAACCAGTTTCTCTAATTGCATCCTGTTGCAAAATAAAATATATTCTTTTTGCACTAATGCAAACAATTGTATTTCCATAAGTTAAGAATACGCACAGATAGTTTACAAATTCTAGAGACACCAGGCAGAGAGAAGCAAACATGCTTCAGATTTTGTTAACAGGAGTATACTTTACTCAATTATTAAAGGCCATAAATAGCACAAGTTTCCTTGACTTTGAACAATAAAACAAGTATCTCTAATATTCCAAGTAAGAGTCAAAAAGATTGCTTCAGCTTTCTGAGTTCAATTCATTTAGTTAACTTGTTTTGCATGATATTAATAAACATTTTAGCTCTTCATGAGTCCTGTACATTTTTTTTTATTCCAATGTCAAAATTTCCAAAGTTATCAGAAACCTGTATTTGAGAGTACCTGTCAGAGTCCTATAGCTTATTATAAACCATCTTTTGAAAATGATTAAAACAAGACCACAATTGTCTGTGAATAACAAAATGTCCAGGGTAGTTACAATTAGAAACACAACTGACAAAGAAGTCTGGTTATCTTTGTGGTTTACAATAACTTAATATAACAACCTTAATTATGATTGATAGCAAAAACTTAGACATTAGAATTTTAGAAATTCCATATAATTTTGGAACATACATTACTATAATTCACTAAAATATAACCTAAAGAAGCTTGAACACCATTTTGACAATCTCATGTAGCTAAAAGTGTCAAATAATCCTGTTTACTTCTCTTTTCTCAGTACTCCAGGGGATTTTCTGAAGTATCTGAAAGGCCAGGTGTCAGGAAAGACAATTTTGGACCTGAAGTTTGATTTTAGGAAGCCTGTTAAATATGTTGGAGGTCTGAAACACTTGATGTTATGAAATAGAATTCTAGATAACTATAAATTATTTTGACAAAATGATGACTCAGAAACTTTAAAAAAGCAGAAAACTTCTACAGTCCTTTACAAATTTTTGTAGAACAGCAGATTGGTGCCTTAAGAAAACTTTATGGTGCTTTTATTTCAATGCTTAATTTACAGAAAAACTATATAATATCCTTTTGAATTTAGTTGATATATTCACCCATGGAATTTTTGCAAGATTAATTTTTATAATCCTTCTACCACTTGTTTGAACTTTGGCTTTATCTTATCTAATTTAAAACAATCCTCTAACCCTAGGCAAGAACTTACTTTTTTATGTTTTCTTATAACCTTTTATTAAAAACACAACTGAGGTGGGGGGATCACCTGAGGTCAGGAGTTCGAGAGCAACCTAGCCAACATGGCGAAACCCCGTATCTACTAAAAATGCAAAAACTAGCCGGGCATGGTAGTGCATGTCTGTAGTCCCAGCTACTCAGGAGGCTGAGGCAGGAAAATCGCTTGAACCTGGGAAGCAGACGTTGCAGTGAGCCAAGATTGCAACACTGCACTCCAGCCTGGGTGACAGAGTGAAACTCTGTCTCAAACAACAACAACAACAACAACAACACACATTTTACTGTTATTACACACCTCTCATGTAAATCTATTTCCAGTAGTCTCAATTACATGTCATAATGGTAACTTTTAGCAACTTTTAACTTTAATTAATAAGTTGTTTTGATTATGCGGTAGGTGCAGCCAAGTTTTGACTCCTTCCATCATAACTAAGGGCATAGTTAATCCCATATGTCCGCAGGTCTTGCCAAATTGAACAATTCTCAAAAACCAAAAAGCAGTTTATAACCTTAAAACACTTAGTAAACCTTGCATCTGACCTGCATATTTTAGTACATATGTTTATATTTTGATGACATTTGCATTTACCAATAATCTTTAAGGCTCTTTTTATTTTGCAAAGATTAAAGTCACATGAACCAAAAAGTACCACAGCTTTTATCTTCCCTTTAAAAAACATTTGATCCAAGCACTTATCTTCCTTTAGGCCAAATTAATTAGAGCTCATTTTACAAACATCACATAAACAACACATATATAACTACACAGACAGGCAGACGAAAACCCATAAGATCTTCTGTCATGGGGAGAGGAACCTATCTGCATTTAATTCCTGGGGTTCCGTGAGGAAGCCAGAAGTCTCTCCCCTCTCATGTGTGCATTAAAAGTGGCAAGGCAAAATCGAGAAAAATAAGTCACTTGACTAAAAAAAAAAACTTTTTCCAGCAAAACAAGGTCCAAGAAAAGGAAAATATAAAGACCTTATAAATATAACTATAACTTGGATATTCATATTTTAATTAAGCTGAGTGCTTCTTAAGAAAGTCCTTTTAACTCCCTTATTATCTGACTTTAGCCATGCCAAGTGGCCAATATATCTGGCTTTCAAACTTTACTAAAGTCTTAGAGAAAGGAAAATCCAAGGCGGTTCAAGGAGGGGAGGGGAATAAACATATAGGAAAATGTCATGCAGATGTCAAACCAGAAAGGACTCATTCCTTAAGCCAGGATGAATCTGGGCCTCACAGAAGCTAAACAAAGCCTCACCATGGGGTTACAGACCATTATTCCAATGATATAAAACAAGAGGGAGTCCTGCAGCAAAGTTTGCTGTGGACCATACAGAAAGACATGCAAAACACACCAGATTGGCTACAGCTTAAGATCAAGCTCACAATTCCTTTCTAACAATTAAAACTCTACAGAAAACATAAACAGTAATCTCCATCATTCCTGACCCAGCAAAACTTCTTCCAAAAGGAAAATAAAAAACAACCTTGTTTAAAATTTACTTGCTGATGGGGAAGAGAAATGCATGCCTGGGGAAATAACATCTTACTCTTATGCAAGTGGTTCCTCACCAGGAAGAAAAGCTTATAATTGCTGTGCAATGGAGCTGGATTCCATGGCCAGGTGTTGGGGAGACTCCTGGCTGTGTGGTGGGGAACGCTATCCAGCCACGTGGGGACCTTGGGCCATGCATCCCAACCCTTGCAGGGAGCAAAAGGTGATGGGGAGCTGCTGCTCACCTGTCCATCCTGACAAAAGGAACAAAAAGGCCATGGAAAGGCTGAGTTGGATCAAGGCTGACATTCCTGACTCCCAGGAGCAACGGGATTGGGGGCACAGTTTCCTCTCCCCTCAGAAGAAGTCTAAGGGAAAAGAGACTTAGAAGCAAGAGAAAAATATTTTTTTTTGGTTTGCATCTCACTCACACCTTTTCAAGCCTCATGTTGGGCACCAAAACATAAAAAATCCAGGTTCTTGTCACAAGACCAGGAAAGATTAGGCTCACAGACACTTTGAAGGGTAAGGGGGACAAAATTTATTGGGAAAAAAGGAAAAAGGAAAAACAACACAGCGAAGTCAGATGGGGGTCCTGCTAACAGTTTTTCCACCTGAAATCCCAGTTAACCACCCTGGAACAGGAGGGGCCAGGCTCCTCCCCCCGGCAAACAGTGTGAACTTCTTGATCCACCCTGTCCTCCCTGTGTGCCGACCAGCTGGAGATACTCTGGGGAGCCCTTTTTACTTGGATGTCTTACACAGTGAGACTCCAAAATAAGGGAGATTCACAGGCTGTTGAATCACTTCTAGTCTTCAGAATATCATGACTTTATTTTCACAGAAGTAAAACAACAAAATATGCATAACATTGATAATTTGTACAGTAGATACATAATGCACACAAAGATTTCAATCAAAAGATAATTTGTATGTCATCCATTAAGAAGCATGAAGAAAATTAAAACCTAGCTCTTTTTCAGACTTCTTATATCCAGGAAATAATTAGCCCAAACTGTAGGCAAAAAATAAAAACTCAAAAAAACAAAACAAAACAAAACAATGATCAGAGCTAGAATATTAATATTTCTTTCTTCAGTATCTCTATTTTTACCATGGATAAACATAGTAGCATCAATTTATTTGCAAAATAAATTTTAGTTTCATTATTACTTGGCCTGACTATTTGCATAAAGTGTAGCAAGAATAGTGATTAGCCATATAGGCTCCTTTTTACATTGGCTTTGCTGGAACTTATATAGAAAATTTTGGACTTGACTTCTTAAAAGCCTCAAAGCCAGAAGCCAAGCCAAGCCAAGGAGTCACCATTAGACTATGCTTGTAATAACTATACTGATTTATCTCTTTTCAAAGTCCCAAAATATCTTGAGGTTTCTGGGCCTGTTAGAAAGTAACATTCTTTACTCACCATGGGTCAGAAACCTTGTAAGGGAACCATTTAGACAAGATACTAGGCCAGTCTTTCCAGTGGGCTTTTTGGTGGCTTTATAGAGTCAACCTTAATTCCTTATCTGGTCATATCTGAAAATATGCCTTTTCAGTCAAAGGCTTGGTAAAATAACCAGTGTCTCCAATGGTGTCCTATTACAAAAAAAAAAAAAAAAAAAAGATTCTTACTGAAGTTATACAAACAGCTATATTGCCATAAAATAAAAATACTCATGAATAGTTTTCAAATTTTGGAGAACTCAGGTAGAGAGAAAGGTAAATTTGCTCACAAAAATATACTTTACCCAACTCTAAGCTATAAATAGCTCCAAACAAAGAAGGTTTTCTTGACACTTCTTCAATCAGAGCAGCATCCCTCCAAATAGAATGTTGTCCATTCATACTGGAACTGCTGTCCACAAGCCAAGCCTCTCTGTATAAGTCAGGTGAAAGCTGTTCATTAGGTACTGTAGAATTCAGCAGCTCCTCACACAGTTCCAGAGTCAGTCCTAAGGGAAAAAGAGGCTCTAGCCTCATGAGTATTTCCTCATTACACTCTCCAACCAGAATGATCCTATATATACCATTTTTATTTTATCATGAAACTCTTTTGGGCACTGCTATTTCAATTAGCATGGGGTAGCATCAGTTAACAACCCATAGCAAGGCAGTAAATGCCCCCATATGGAAATGTTCTAGTCCAAAGTTCCAGTAGTCATCACTGGAAGATACTCACAGGCTTTTGCCAGATGCCCCAGTAAACATTCTGCAAAGGGCTGTCAGGTGGAGGATTTGTCCCAACCAGCACTCCAGCATCTATTCTACAGTCTATGGGCTCAGGAAAATCTTACTAGTTCCCATTTAGCGTATCCAATTCATTTTGCTCAAAGGGTAGATTTATATGCCTTCTCTTTTACAGTACTAGGTAGGAGAAACACCCCAGTTAGATACAATATTAATTTTCTTAAAACATTTAAATAAAGGAGTCACACCTACTTTACGTAAAGCCTCTTTAAACATTTCAAATTTTATAACCCTATCAATCTTTACATTTTTGATGTTTAGGTACCAGGAAGTTTCTTCCACACCCAAACCATTTTACCCTCTCTTGTGAAAAATAATTTGGGTTTCCTGCAGGGTGTTAAGCCAAAGGTTTAACCTTTTTTCACTCTTACCTTGATTTACCAGCGTCAACATTGCCCCCTGGCAATCGTTGGTCAGCTATTCTCATTGAGATCTTTGCCTTCCAACTTTTCATAAATTTCTCCAAACTGGGGTAAATATAGAAAACTGACTTGGGGCCCTTTAATATTGGGGGACCAGCAGGAGCACTCTTTGGTTCATCCAACTCTCAATAATGTTGTATTAAGACTTTTGTTTTAACACTTTTAATTTCTGTTTATTCATTCTATTTCTTAATAACAATTGTGAAAGGAAAATAAATCTTGGGGCCCCCACATCACTAAGCTAAAGGGGAAAGTCAAGCTGGAAACTGCTTAGGGCAAACCTGCCTCCCATTCTATTCAAAGCCATCCCTCTGCTCACTGAGATTAATACATATCTGATTGCCTCTTTTGGAAAGGCTAATCAGAAACTCAAAATAATGCAACCGTTTGTCTTTTATCCACCTATGACCTGGAAGCCCCCTCCCTGCTTTGAGTTGTCCCGCTTTTGCTTCGAGTTTTCCTACCTTTCTAGACCAAATCAATGTTCATCTTATACGTGTTGATTGATGTCTCGTGTCTCCCTAAAATGTATAAAACCAAGATGTACTCTGATAACCTTGGGCACATGTAGTCAGGACCTCATGAGGTTGTGTCATGGATGCATCTCTATAACTTTGGGAAATAAACATTGTAAATTGACTAAGACCTGTCTCAGATTTCAGAGTTCACAGTCTAGATTACCACCCTGCTGAGAAAGGAAAAGGACTTTCCCCTTTTCTTTTTCCTCTTAGCTTCACCCCTATCAATTTTTTTACCCTATTTGTTAAAAACTATTCAAACATTTTTACCTTCCTAGAATGAATCCTTTGACTTCTTTTGCCTACATGTATTAACTACTATTCTAACTCTTAGTAACTCTAATTTCTAGTGAAAACCCTATAACTACTTCATTTAACATGACATGACCTTAAGATTTTAAATTACTGAAGAGAATTGTGAAGCTAGTTTTATTTACCAAAGATTACCAAAGTAACATGAACCAAAAGACATTTGAGCTGTTATTTTTCTGATAGAACATTTGATTTAAGCACTCAATGTTTCCTTAAGCCAATTGATTAGAGCTCTATTATATGATTTGGTAATGAAATATCACATACACATGACACATATAGACATAGAGACAGACACAAAAACAGAAGTAGATCAGATAAATGTGTATTTTGTATTTGCCAGTTTTCCAAGTTTCTCCCAGACTTTAGACTATTAATCTCCTTCACATTTCAAAGATATCTGTAATTCATATAGAATTCAAAGTTAATAGTTATGTACTTTTAGCATTTTATTTTTATTTTTTTGTGGATGGGGTCTTGTTTTTTAGCTCTGGCTGGTATCAAACTTATCCTTCCTTGGCCTCCCAAACTGCTGGGGTGACAGGTGTAAGTCACCACACCTGGCCCACTTTTAGCATTTTAAAATACTATACTGTTGTTTCTTGCTTCCACTGTTTTTTTGAGAACTCAACTGTAACTCTCCTTGTTTTTACACTGAAGGTAATGTTCCCTCACTCCACCATTGTCATTTTTAAATGTTCTCTTTTTCTCTGTCATATGACAGTTTTGTTATCGTATGCTTAGATGTCATTTTCCTACTTGAGGTCCACAGTAATTTTTTTAATCTATGGCTTGATGTTTTCCATCAATTTTGGAAAGCTATCAGTCATTACCTCTTCAAATAATGATTTTTCTTCACAATCTCTCTCCTTTCCTACTAGATTTCTAATTACATATTATAATATTGGGAAATATATATTTAGTCATTGTGCCTGTTTCTTAGCCTATAGGTCCTAACTCCCTTGGAATATCTGACTTTATAAGTGTGTCTTTTGTAAGATAATGCAATGACTTATGGGTAGAGGTCTCCAGATAACTTCACGATGGGGACTGGTCCCCAGAAAGACCAAGGCATGGTTAGATGGTTAGATGGTTGGGAGTTTTAGCCCCAATCCACAACCTCTGGAGAAAGGATAAGAACCAAATCTTTAACAGCCGATGACTTAATTAATCATGCTTAATTAATGAAGCTTCCATAAAACCCAAAAAGGATTGAGTTTTGGGAGATTCCAGGTAGCTGAATATGTGAAGGTTCTTGGAGGGAGGTGTACCCAGAGATGGCATAGAAGCTCCATGTCCCTCCTCCTGTACCTCACCCGATGCACCTCTTCCATCTGGCTGTTCATCTGTGTCCTTTGTAACATCCTTTATAATATATGAATAAATGTAAGTAAAGTGTTTCCCTGAGTTTTCTGAACTATTCTAGTAAACTAATCAAACCCAAGGAGGAGGTAGTGAGAACCCAATTTATAGCCTGTCAGTCGAAAGCACGAGCCAGAACCTGGAGCTTATAATTGCATCTGAAGTAGTGGTGTTTCAGGAATTTTCCTTATTTCAGCTAAAGATAGGGT
The DNA here is from genome assembly GCF_028885655.2 of Pongo abelii. Lineage (NCBI taxonomy): Eukaryota > Metazoa > Chordata > Mammalia > Primates > Hominidae > Pongo > Pongo abelii. The sequence continues at coordinate 57,540,538 of NC_072002.2, read as the reverse complement.
CCTTGTCCTATGGCAATAAAAATTTAGGCTCGTAGACAATTTGAAGTGTGAGCAGGGCAGGGTTTATTGGGTGAAAAGGAAGAAAAGGGGGAAACAGGGACCCTCCACAAAGTCAGAGTCCCAGCTGTTGGACCTCCTGCATTGCAGTTTAGATCCCAGGTTCCACATAGGAAGAGGAGGGGCCTGGTTCCTTCCCACTGCAAATGGTGTGAACTTCTGTGACTCCACCCAGTGTGCAGATCAGTTGGAGTTTTGCCAGTGAGCCTTTCCCACCTGACTGTCTCATTCCCCACTTTAAAGAAGTACAGGCTGGGTGCAGTTGCTCAGTCCTGTAATCCCAGCACTTTGGGAGGCCAAAGTGGGTAGATCATTTAAGGTCAGGAGTTCGAGACCAGCCTGGCCAACATGGCGAAACCCCATCTCTACTAAAAATCCAAAAATTAGCCGGGCATGGTGGTGCACACCTCTAATCCTAGCTACTGTGGAGACTGAAGAAGGAGAATGGCTTGAACCTGGGAGGTGGAGGTTGCAGTTAGCTGAGATTGCACCACTGCACTCCAGCCTGGGTGAGACATGGTGTGACTCCATCAGAAAAAAAAAAAAAAAAAAAAAAGTACATCTAACTGCAGTTACAGTAAAGATAAGGATGAAGATGAATTTTAACTGCTTCCTGCTGACAAGGGGCATTGTTTTGGAAAATGTCAATCAGAGCTCCCTTAGAGGCCTACTTAAGGATTTTGAACAGAAGTGCAGTAGGTGCCATCGTCAGCAGCTCTAGTTGTATGACCATTTAGAGTTTGATGGCCTGAAGGCAAGAGCGCACAAATCTGGTTATTAGAAAACATGTATCAAAATGAGACAAGGGGAGGAGTAAGGACAGCTCAAAAATCCCGAGGACTTTTGCCAGTTTGTGCCGGGAGACGGGGGCCCAAAGCCCAACTGGCAAAAAACTTTACCCTTTTGCCAGCATGTTGGGATTCTGAGTTCCTTTTCCCTGAGCCCAATCCTAAGCCAACCAGTTTAAGGTTTGGGAAATTAACCTTTCCCAGTTTGGAAGATGCATCTGAGGGGAGTGTTCTGTAGTACAGAAACACAATTAATTACCTGTGAAGACAGATCCAAGGAGGAGAAAGGAAAAAAGTAGTTTTTTTTAAAAAGGAGTCCCAGGAGTTCACGATGCATTCAAAAAGGGTACAGACTGAAAATGAATGGCTACTTATCTAGAAAAAGGGGAGCAGGAATCCCTGGTGCCCTTTTCTTCCTAGCAGATACCTGGGGTACATGAAGGAGAGAGGGAAGAGTGTCCTCTTTCCTTCCATCTTTGCATTCCTGAGCCCTGGTGACATTGGCAGGTGCCGCCATAAGTACCAAAGTAGTTTGCACCCATGAAGTGGGAGACTTCGAGTATAGAAATTATCCAATCTCATCCATGTCTCTTTCTCACCTACTGTCAATAGCCTTGGAGTTCCCTTGACCTTACCTATGACATGGATACTAACGTGGCCTTTATCCATGAAACAGGAAGCTTGCACTTGGCTTAATCTGCATGAATCAGTCACACTCACCTGCACTTTGCTTTTTAACTTCTGTTATCATCTTCCTCTGGATCCCTCAGATCCAGTTTTCTCCCTAGGGCTTCAAGGCAAAGCTTGGAATTGAGGTTGGGACAAAAAAATGTGTGTCGGGGGGATGCATGGACTCCTTATAGCTGAATGCTAAGGTGAAGCTGTGGAATTGAGTCCTCTTCTAATAAGGGAGAGAAAAAGATAAGTTGTGACATACCCAGATAACTGGTGGCTGTAGTTATGCTTGCTAGAATTTGGGTGTATTGTGCTTAGCTTTGGTTACTTCCCTTGGTTTTACTTTCTGAAAAATAAACCTCTGAGTGATGAGCACCCTATTTATTCCAATTACCTGGCAGGATTTGTAAGATAATTGCTCAGAACTAGAATATTGATCCAGATTTTTTACATTACCCATCCCTCTTGTTCTATCTGAGCTGCAGCTGGAGATTGCTGGTTGGTTCACAGGAACAAACAGGGTTAGTCTAACAATGTAGGCAAAAACTTAAAAACAACTAGTGAATTTAGAATTTAATGACAAATGTATATTAAGTTTTGGAACATAATTTCTCTCTCTCTAGTCCTAATTTTCATTTAAAAAATAAATCATGACAAGATTGTGTTGTTTGCAAAATAGACTTTAGTCTTATACTTGGCCTGATTGTATACATAAAGTGCAACGAGAATAATTGTTTCTACATAGGCCTTTTGGATTGGCTTTGATGGAACTCTGTTCCACAAGGAATCTCAGATAAGACCTTTTAAAGCTGAGTCCAGCCATGGCTTTGTATCCTCAAATACCTATAAGTTGGGTGAACCTCTCCTCTTATAGTCTCAAAATGAACTTGGAGATCCTGGACCTCCTAGAAAGTGACATTCTTCACTGACCACAGATCAGAAACCCTGTACTGGGACTGCTTAGGCAAAAATATGAGGCCAGTCTCCCATGGGGCTTTTAACATCTCTGCAAGTCAAGATTGACTCCTTAAAGGGAAGTAAACCCTTCCAGTTAAAGCCTTGGTAAAATAAACAATTTTTCCAATTCTGTCCTGTTGCAAAAGACAAATAAATTTTTATTGCACTGATGCAAACAACCATATTGCTATAAGTTAAGAATACTCACAGATAGTTTCCAAATTCTAGAGAAACTAGGCAGAGAGAAACAAATATACTCCAAATCTTGTTCACAGGAGTATACCTTACTCAATTATTAAAGGCCATAAACAGTTCAAAATAAGTTTCCTTGATCCTGAAAAACAAAACAAGAATCAGGTATAATCTAAGCAAAGGTCAAAAAGAATAGCTTCAGTTTCCTGAGTTCAGTTTATTTAGTTAACCATTGTTTTGCTTGCTATTCATGAACATTTTAGCTACTCATGAATCCTGTACATTTTTCTTTATTCCAATATCACAATTTTCAAAGTTATCAGAACCTGTATTTGAGAGTGCCTGTTAGAGTCCTATAGTTTAATATAAACCATCTTTTGAAAAGGATTAAAACAAGACAACATTTGTCTGTGAATAACAAAATGTTCAGGGTAGTTACAGTTAGAAACATAATTGACAAAGAAGTCTCATTACCTTTGTAGTTAACAAGAACTTAACATAACAACCTTAATTATGATTGATAGCATATACTTAGACATTTGAATTTTAGAAATCCCATTAAATTTTGGAACATATATTAGCATTATTCACAAAAATATAACCTAAAAAGCTTGTACATCATTTTGGCAATTTCACATACTTAAATATGTCAGATAATCCAGTTTACCTCTCTTTTCTGGAAGTTTTAGGGGCCCTCTGAACTATCCAAACACCCAGGCATTAGGAAAGATGATTTTGAAATTGAAGTTTGATTTTAGGAAACCTGTATAATGTATTTAAAGCACTTGATATTATGAAATACAATTCCAGATTTATTTTGCCAAAATGATGACTCAGAAATTTTAAAGAAGCAAACACCTTTATAACACTTTATAAATTTTGCCAAAGAGCATATTCATGCCTTAAGCAAATCTCATTGTGCTTTTATTTCAATGCTCAATTACAGAAAAACCGAAAAATTATGATATGGTTTGGCTGTGTCCCCAACCAAATCTCATCTTTAATTCCTATGTATTGTGGAAGGGATCCGGTGGGAGGTAATTGAGTCCTGGGGGCAGGTCTTTCCCATGCTGTTCTCATGATAATGAATAAGTCTTATGAGATCTGATAGCTTTAGAAGACAGTGTTTCCCTGCACAAGCTCTCTCTTTGCTTGCTGCCATCCACGTAAGATGGGACTTGTTCCTCCTTGCCTTTTGCCATGATTTTCAGGCATCCTCAGCCATGTGGAATTGTAAGTCCATTAAAACTCTTTCTTTTGTAAGTTGCCCAGTCTTGGATATGTCTTTATCAGCAGTGTGAAAACGGACTAATACAATATCCTTTCAGAATTTAGTCAATATGTTCACATAGAGAACCTCTTTTGCAAGATTAATTTCCACAATTTTTCCACCACTTGTTTGAACCTCCAGTGTTTTATATCTAACTCAAAATAATCCTTTAAACCTAGGCAAAAATTTACATTTCCATGCCTTCTCATAATCTTTTACAAAAAAACACATTTTACTGTCCTTAGGTACCATGCATGTAAATCTATTTCCAATAGTCTCAATTACATGTTATAATGGTAACTCAGCAATTTTCAACTTTAATGTAAAACCTAGAAGGTTATTTTAATTGTGTCTGAGTGTAGCCAAGGTTTAACTTTTCCAGCATAATTAAGGGCATGGTTAGTTTCATATGTCCACAGGCCTTACCAATTGTAAAGCGGGCAAGTCAAACAGTTCTCAAAACCAAAAAAGCAGTTTGTAACCTTAAAACAATTAGCAAACCTTGCATCTGACCTGCAGAATTTAGTTCAACTATTTACATTTTAATGACACCTGCATTTTAACAATAATCTTTAAGGCTGTTTTTATTTCTCAAAGGTTAAAATCATGGGAACTGAAAAGTATTACAGCTTTTATCTTCCTTTTAAAAAAAATTTGATCCAAGTGCTTGTCTTTCTTTAGGCCAAGTTAATTAAAGCTTTTTTTACAGACATCATACAAAACACACAGACCAGAGAAAGCCCAGTCCCCAGAGCACCCTTTTTCACAACCAAAACTTTACAGAGAATATAAACAGGGACCCTTATATTTCCTAGCCTAGTGAAACATCTTCTAAAAGGAAAAAAAAAACTTTAAAAGTTAACTGCTGATGCCATGTATAAGAGAAAAGAAAAGAACAGTTTTAAAATGCCTGGGGAAGAACCTCTTATTCCCAAGCAAGTGGTTCCTCCACCAGGGAGATTAGTTTAATTACTGTCCAATGGAGTTGAACCCCTTGGCTGGAGAAGAGGAAGTCTTTAGCAGTTCATGGCAGGGACTACCAGCCAGCCACCCAGGATTCCCTGGGCCATGTGGCCCAGTCCCGGCAGGGAGGGGAGGGTGATAGTGAGCTGCTGCTTGCAGGTTACTCTTGAAAAAGGAAGGAAAAGGCCATGGAGACTGAGGTTGAACTTCCCGACTCCTGGAAGCAATGGGGATGGGGGCACTATTTCCCCTACCCTCAGAAGTCTGAGAATGAAAAGGCTTAGAAGTGACAGTGAGAGGTTCTGAGTCCCCATTTCACTCACCACTTTTCAAGTCCCACTTTGGGCACCAAAAATGTTTCAGGACTTTTCCTTAGTTCAGTGAAAGACTGGGTCTTTATTACATGGCCATGAAGATTTAGGCTTGCAGCAATTTGAAGAGTGACCGGGGTAGGGTTTATTGAGTAAAATGAAAGAAAAGGGGAAACAGAGACCTTCCACAAAGCCAGAGTTCCTGCTGGTGCACTTCCTGCCTTGCAGTTTAAATTCCAGCTTCCACACAGGAAGAGGAGGGGCCAGTTTCCTCCCTGCTGCAAATGGCATGAACTTCTGTGGCTCCACCCCAGTGCAGGGGCCAGTTAGAGTTTTGCCATGGAGGCCTTCCCACCTAGCAGTCTCAGCAAGGGGAAGTTTTGGGGGACTAAGCCCTCAATCTAGGATCTGATGCTGTCTCTACATAGATTGTGTCAGAATCGAATTGAATTAGAGGACACTCGGCTAGTGTCTCCTGGAGAATCTGCGGAAGAATTACTTGGTATGTAGGGAAAAACCCCACATTATCTGGTAACAGAAGTATTCTGAGTTGTATTGAGGGTGAGAGCAGGAAAACACTGCTTTTTGCCTTATCTCAGACCTTTGTTTTCCACATGCACTTGTTCCATTGTGCACATTTTGATGTTTTGTTTCCTCGTATCCCCCCGCTTCAGACTGGATATTTTATTTTATATGTTATTTAGATTGCCACTCTCCTCCTCAGCTGTTTCATTTTGTGGAATAAGTAAGTATTTCTGGAATTTATAGGCCTATTTCATTGGCCTATAAATCTATCTATGCCAGTACCATATTTTCTTGATTATTGTTGTTTTGTAGGAATTTGTTTCTTAAATAAACTTGAACTAGGGATAGTTTGCTATAGTTTCTTTCAAGGATTGGACTAATTAAAAATTGAATATACTCTTGAGGAATGCTTTTTTACAATTAATGTATGAATGAAGGGCTTTAGAGACCCCTCAATGAAATCTTTGGAAGTTTACCTTGGCTCCCCTGCCTGGGCAGGATCTGAACTCCAACTGTTGTCTCCCACATCCTATTAGACTGCCCAGAGTTCTACTCAGCTCTTGAGTCATTAAGGTAGAATTTGAATATGTTGCCAGGAAAAATACAGCAAGTGGCAAGTTCCCCTATCTGTACTTTGCTTCTGTCAGAAAGTTTAGCCTTTCAGATCTTGGAGAAATGGAAGGTTTCTAATACCTTCAAACAATTTTTTTTCAGAATATTTTATCAATTTATTGTAGTTCTCTGTGGGAACATCAGTCAGGAACGAGCTTCTACCAAAGCCAAAAGCAAAAATCAGAACTACCTTGAATAGCTTTATAAAATCACACTCTAGTTTAAGAAAAATTAAGAAATGTCAACCTTTGAAATAAATTAAATATAATTTTAAGGCCCATCAAAAATGCAGTCTCACAAATGAAACAAAATAAAGATTGAATTACATAAGGAAGTCTTCCTAAAGGACGCAGGACCTTTGTTGATCTTGAGAGAAAAGTAGAATTCTCAATAGAGTCATTTGGCGCCAATTACTCAATAATAACTATTTCATAAACAGCATGATTAAATAAAATGACAAAGAAACAAAAGGAATCTTGGGGAGAAAAGTATACCTAGTGAGAAAAATTTTGATTCATATTGTAAATCCTGCAATTATTCTGCCATTGCAATTTAATTAAATAGTTTATATCAATTATATCTTTTGAATTCTATTATTGAATTATCAGAATTCTGATGGAGCTTACAAAAATATAATGCATCAATTGGGGAAGAAATAAAATTCAGGAACACAGAGTAAGAAAAGTAATAGCACCAGCCTTTCTATGTGTAATTAATGCTGAGTCAATTAATGCAAATAAAGCTTCCTAAGATGCTTTGATGGAAACATCTTTTAAGTATCAACCTATTATTTATTATGAAAAGAGAGCTTATTTAATTCATTATGCTCTCATCTGGAGGTGGCTTATATTATAGTATAAACAGAAGGGATTTGTGATTCATAATACACTTTTTTTTCCCCAGTAGGAACAGTTGAAGTGTTCTTTAGATGAATTTTTGACAAACCACAGAGTGCTGTTCTTTGCTTTCTATGCCCTTGTCAGAACATTTGAATCACTCTACATTCCATTCAGTTTGACAAGTCCTTCATTTAAACCCATATTATAAAGTAAAGTCTTGCTTTCCTCGTGCATTGCAGGAAGAAATTTATCTGTTTTTTAAGGGTTGAAAAGTAGGATCAAAGAGAGCAGAAAGGTGAAGAAAAAGCCACATTCAAATACTTATGGATCTGTTAGGGTCACAGCAGCAGCAAGAATGTTTTTTGTAATTGATAATGTACCCTCAAACTTAATGGTGAGGTTATATGGTTTAGGTCTCAGTTCAGAAAATAAATTCTACTCTCATAATTAATTCCTGGTTCTTTGCCAGGTAAAAGTGACATTGGCATCATTAGCACATTTGGGGGAAAATCTAGATTTTATTAGAGTTTCAGTGACCAAGGGTTGTTAAGTTTACCAACACCAGAATATAATCCAGCCCTAAATGAGGACAAGCAGTATCTCCATGAACCATCATTATTTTTATTCCTCTGAAAGCAGTCCCAGATTCTCTCTCTTTTTATTAGGTATGCCAACATTCTCACTATCTCTCCTGAATTCTAATCAATCACAGGAAGACTGGCTGCCAAGAAAGATTTTCTCAAACCTGGAACAAAATTATACTCTCTCAGGCTAAAAAAAAACCATATATTTTCTAAGTTACTTATAGATTTTCTTGCATGTGTACAAATACATATCAGTAAGAGAAAGTATGTGCTAATCATAATGAAAATTCAGACAAGCTGATTTCACAAAATCCAAGAGTCAGCAAATCATACTGATTTCTCAGAGTATCCATTGTCAAATAATGAAATTACTTTTGGTATGTTTTGCCTCAGTTTTAAAATTAATATACAAGTATCAAAAGCACATTCTTTAAACAAAATATGAGAATCTTCAGTATGATGGGTTACAAGGATGTGTTGAAATCTGTGTCTAAAGCCTTTACCATTTGTACTTGGCATGGCCCCCTCTTCATGAGAAGAGAAGCTCATCATACCTCTTGACATGTGGATCAACTACGTGACCTGCTTTGGCTAATGGAAAGTGGCAGTCATGATCCAAGGTTGAAATGGGCTTTTGTATTGGAGCTTTCCCTTTTGTGCCTCTGCCATCACCATGAGAGCTGGCTAGAGCTAGTCTTCTGGAGAGAGAGGTATTTTATAGCAGTGTGCTTGATTTGGTTTGTATAGGCTTGCACAACTTCATTGTTAAATATTCACAAATTTCATAAGCCAGCTGTTAAACCACTGGTAGCTTGAAACCGGAGAAATGAGCAAATGCTACAAATCAGGGCTTCCACTCTCACCAGTCTTTTTCTTTTTTTTTTTTTTTCATTGAAAAGCACTTTACCAGCACATCACTACAGTTGGAGCAGAGCCAACTCACAGCATTTGCCTCACAAACCAGCCAGCCAATAGCCAAATATGTGAGCAGACCCAGCCAAGATCAGCCAATCTGCCTAGTCAATTCTTTCCTAACCCCAAACATTTGAGCAATACATTTATTATATGTCACTGAGGTCTTGTGGTTGTTTTTTATACAACATTATAACAGCAATATGTAAATGATATAACAAAAAAGCAATTTAAAAAATAAATGCAGTGTAATCACTGTGATACAAGACATGATAGAAGACTAGAATCAAACATAAGCAAATATGAGTACACAATGCACAAATGATTACTTTATTGTGTATTAAATATATAAGGTGATTGATATGTATTAGGTTCTTACAATGTTCCAAGAATTTTATATTTTACACTAAGAGAAAATACACTAATATTACTTACCATGCCAAACTGAGGCGGATTGTATTTTCCGAGATGTCTGCAACAAGCTTTCTTATCTTGTACACTCATCTAATAATGTGGCATTGACTCTTTTCTATTAAGAAGTGCTTTCCTCAAAGCTGTGTGCTGGAGATATTAAAAAAGAAAGAAAGAAAGAAAGAAAAATGAAGAGCTTTCCTTCCTCTTGAATCTAGGAAGTCCTATGACTATGGTAGAAATGATGTTAAGGGACTTCCAAGGCTAGATTATTAAAGGCAATACAGCTTCCACCTGTTTCTCTCAGAGCTTTATTCATGGAAACCAGCTGTTTCCTTGGAGCCCAGGCCACATGCATGAACCACATGTAGACGTTCCAGTCAAATTTTCAGCTGAGGTACCAAATGACTGCCATCATTAATGCCAGTCGTGTGAGCGAGGAAGCCTTTGAAATGACACCAGTCTGGGCTGCCGTAAAACCAATGTCCAAAATGAGGAAATTGTGTATAACTTTCTTGTATTTTCAAATGTCAAATATTTTTACCCTAGAGAGATTAAGTTATGACAAAGAGACACATTTGAAGAGGAAATTTCACATTAGGCAACTTGAAGCCTGTGGAGGGGGATAGTTAGTCTTAGTTCCTCTGGTCTCCTTGTCGTAGAAATGGAAAGGGGAAGAGGAGATAGTCTGATCTTCGTGCATCCCAGAGCTTCCTAAAAGATATGCTGGGCCACACTCCTGTAAGGACAGCCCAATTATTGAAAGTCTGCTCACCTCCATAGTCCAATTCTCATTTTGCCACTTTTTTAAATGTTCCCTACCATCTTCTCCTTCCGTGTTTAGAGTTTGTTAGTTTTCCCATGAACTTAGAACTTTATGTTATCCCATTTAACGCTTATCACAATGTAATGAAACAGGTATTGTTTTCTCTGATTTACAGATGGGTTAACAGAGACTTGGAGAAGGCTAGTGACTTCCCTAAAGCCACTCAACTGATGAGTGGTGAAGTCCTTGAACTTTCTGACCTTCTCAAAAGCAGAGATTCAGTCAACTCTACCATTCTTCTCTTTGGCTCTCATTATTTCATAAAAGAATTACGTACAAATACCCTTCAAAATAATCTAGTGAACGTCAGCTTTGACACACTCAGCCTTTCAGAATATCAACAATAGATTAAATTTGTGTAAATGTTTTTGAGCATATCAAAAATCCATCATTAGTTTCTCTTAACAAGCCACAAGAAAATATACAAATTTCTTAACCTTTTAAGAGACTCCATTCTTTAGACCTGTGCTTTCCCTCCAGTTTTATCTCTCAGTAATTGCTTGTCCTGTCTGACCCATCCAAGTCGACTTTCCCTTGCATCCTTAACATAATTTGTGTATTCTTATCTCCATGTTTTTGTGCATTATATCATTGTACATTTTATATATGTACTATATGCTACTGTACATTTTATTATATATTATATATATAATATACATATGATGAGAGAGAAAAAGATAGGGAGTCACAAGTCTGTAACCTTTAACACCAGTCATGCATTTTATTTATTGTAAATCATACCTCAATTAATACAATTAAAAACAAAACAATATGGTTTATACTTCCTTGTGCCAAGATTGACTTTCCAAAATTATAGTTATAGAAGTCGAAATACATCTATAGTGATTTCAGTGTATTCCTTCGATATTTTCTCTTAAAACATAATAAAAATATAGCTAACATGTGAAGTCCTCCACCCTTTAGAATATACTACTTTCTCCAAACCATGTATAATAGAGTCAGATTTCACTAAAATGAGGACTCAATCGAGTGAACCCCAAGATACTGAGGCTTCTTTTACAAGGGAAAGGAGGGCTGTGGAGCCCTTTACCAATCTATAACACTGCCTCCAGAGCAACCTAACCTTTCCATGCCTCGTTTTCTAATTCTCGAAGAAGATAAATCTATAAAACAGTTCTAAAGTCTTTTGAAGTCTTGGAATAGAGTCAGTAGAAAAGTGAAAATCATATCTGGTGGTAACTACATTGGAAATATGTGGTATTTAAATAAGATATAATAGTAAATTGTTCTAATAATAATGTCCTGACATGTGGAGTCTAAGTGCTAGATACTTTGATATTCTTTTCTTATCTCACTTTATGTTACATTATTTTCTTTGTGAAATGGTTTTATTATTCTTCATACATTAAGTTCAAACCAGCAACCATATTTCAAGCCTTATCGTTCTGAAGCAGCCATCTTTAGTGCATTTCAGATGGTATTAAGACACCAGACTGAAGTTATACTGACTTCAGTTATGCTGAATTTCCTGAGATAGCCTATCTTATTGCTGTTCAAAAATAAAATGTGGATATAAAATATGAATTCTGATTATTTTTCCCTCTAGTCACTGTGTATATGGTTAACGGTGTGACATTATTGACAGCTGTTCAGAATACCTCATCACTCTCTATTACAAACCCACAAACACCAACACTACCGCTTGAATATGCCAGACAAATTAAGAATAAAAAGGTAGGTTTGTTTAATTTATAGTGAATGCTAACACTTAAAATATAATGCTATTAGATTTCTCCTTTTGTAGAAGAATGATATGCGACTGAGTAAAGGAAATTCCTCCTTCTGTGATCTATGTCTGATAATGGTGTCAAATGAAAACAAATCTAGACTTAGGTTAAGGAGAAACTTTATTCAAAAAGACTATCACAATGCTCCAAGCTTAGGATCTGCAAGTATTTCAAAATGGAACACAAAAAGGCTTTTCTTTGTAAGGAGGGTCAAGCAGGGCTAGCAGGAGCCTTCAAGGAGAAACTGGCAACCAAGTGGAGGCGAACCGACAGCAGGGTCAGGGTGGTCTCACAGAAAGTATTTTTAGCTGTAGTCAGCTGATTCTTAAAACGAGCTGATAATAGGGGATCTTTTGTGTTTTAGTGCTTGCTCAGACTTAGGTCCAGCCAAAGTTTAGGGACCTGCGGAGAGCAGAGAAGCCTGACTAAGGTTTGGTCAAGCTGAGTCGGTGAGCAACTAATGGACAATTGTAACCAGTTGGTCAATGGTTTGCTAGCAATCCTATTTTTATATATAAATGAAACCAGCTCAACAAATACATTTGAATGTCTACCATGGTCAGGACATTATGTACTGTGGAAAATGACAAATTTGGAGATGATCTTATCTGCTATGACCCTCTTTCTCCTTGGAATTGACCATGATGAACTTGGTGTACTATTTTACCTTGACTATGCTTGTTTTCTGCCACTTAGAAAACTTTAGAGACTGAGCAATGACAAGGCAATAGAAACAAAGTAAACTTAAGATTTGTGAGCTCACAAAAATGCCTTGGGTATTGGTAAGTATATTGTGCCAGAGTCTATTTCTGGAGGGCCAATTTATAAATAAGTTAATTTATGGCAATAAATTATCATGGTCTGGTGTGTGTGTGCTGTTTCATGTATTCCAATAGTGCTGAAAGAGGCGAAAAGGGAAGAGGCAAAGTTTCTGGGCAAGGGCAGGTGATATGTGCCTGGGTTGAGTACCTTTTGTTCAGAACATAAGTTGAGGTCTCTATAAGTAGAGCTAATCACACAACTCATATATGTATTAACAAAGAAATAACAGGAAAGAACACTAGTCAATAAGCTAAATATACATTTTCTTTCTAGAACTGTTATAATGTACATGTTATGCAAGTCACTAAACTCTTTGAACCTCATCTGTTTAATGAAGGTATTTAAGAATCTTTAAGGTTGCTTTCCCACCAACTGCGACAAAGTAAACTGTACTTGCCTTTGTAAAAAGAAAAGTTGAAGAATACTTTATTTGATTAGAGACAACATAACAGATGCCAAATAGCATATGAAACTAATTATCAAATAAATGCTACAGATATTTCTGTAGCAAACAATTCAAAGAAGAGTGAAAATATTTCCAAAACGCTAAGAAAAAATATAAAAATCTATTTTAATTTTTAATTTTGTTAGTTTCTTTTTAAAAGTCCTTTGAAACACATTAGATAACCTTATTTGCTCAGGTTTTGGAAGCTCACGTAGCAAAGAAAACCCTAAGACATGATTTCTCTGTTTTGAGGATGTTTAAATAAATCACTAGTGAAAGTATTTTCTCAAGCCAATACATGTGTTTACTTATAAGAATTGAGTCTAAAATATATGATCTTGCATATATATATAGATATACTTTAAATTAATATTTATTCTATTTATATTTACTGGCAGTATGATATAATTTTTGACTATGATCTATGGCTTTTGGATAATAATAATAATTTTCACAACCTAAGAAAATGAAAAATGAAATTTGATAGTGTTTTGATGTTATAATCCAGAGAAAAATGGTTGCTAATAATCTTTGTTTTGCCTCATATTGGGCTAAACTTCATAGCATTTTTAATATAATCTGTTAAATATACCAGAGAGTAAATAAATTTGCCAAAAACATAAATAAATAAATAAATTGTAAATGCAATTCACACAGATGTTCTAAATTCTAATACACAGCAGTCCTCTTAAAGTGGCCTTAAATATGACATATTCAAAAATAGAGTGTGGTTATTACAGCTGAAATAAGAATGAGACTATGAGTAGCTATAAAAGGTGGACGAATATTAATCTGTGTTTTAAAGAGAAAGTCTGACATGCAGGGAGCAGCGTTTTGGTGTAGAAGATAGGCATTATATGATTTGCTATGAACCAGCAAATAGGGTTAATCTCTACCCATCTATCAGAAAGACTGATGACTCCTTTTTGCTGGTTAATTCAGGGTTCTTTTTCAAATATCAGATGTCTTTGTGACGTGCATTTTATTGCTCAACAACTTTTCAAGGTTACTGTATTTACGGTGAAGAGTAATTTGCCAATTCAACCACTGTTGCTTGGGATAGCATTCGTCCTGATTTCCAGTTATAAGTTCATATTTATTGTTATATGTGATGAATTGTCTGTCACTGCTGAGTGATGCCCAGAAAGTTGACTGTGGTGACCGAAAAGCCATCAAATCTGAGCATGAATTGTTCCTGGAAGGTAAAATATAACTAAGTTTATGTTCATATCCGTAAGCCATCTAATTCTCATACTTACCAGTTTATGTCACAGAATTTCCAAGATTTTGTTCTGTTTCTTGTTACAATTGGTGAAAGCAGGGCCAATAATTTATATTAAAATTCAGTATGTTTCAGTTATGCTTTATAAAATACACTTTGTCTAGAGGAGGAGCGAGAGCTAAACATAGAGCTTCCTGTGTACTGAGTGCTGTGTCAAATATATTATTTAATTTAAATAATAACACTGTGATATTGTTGTGACTATTTCATGAGTAGCTCTAGGACACAAGGGTGAGTTGTTTTTTTGGAGGAAGTGTAATAAGAACAGCCATGTCTCAAACACAGAGCATTACCACACCTAAATTGCAAAGCTGTTCTGATTTAAGTATAGACAGTACTACTGGCCAATCCAGAAATCTGAAAGAACATATAGAGATGGTTCTGAATTCAACAATTATTTTTAAAAATGCTTCTGAGTGTCCAGCACCATCAAAGTGGGAGTGGGTATTAAATAATGATCTAAGAACATATGAAGGTGAGAATTCATGACACCGTGGACTAGAGTAGCTCAAAAACATAAATGAGTGAACTGAAATAGGAAGCGAAAAGAAGGAGTCATGTTTGTAAGGTAAGGGAAAAGAGAAGCTTGGAAAGACTTTGGGTAAATACATGTTTTCTTTATAGAGTCTCCTAACTTTATAAATCTTTTTTTCTGTCAATTTTTCATTTTCAATAAAATGTTTCTGGAAAGCCATCACATAATTATGGCTCTATCTGGATCTGTGTAAAAAAAAAATAAGGTAGATCATGGGTCTTCCTTTAATAAAAATGTGGTGGTTGATAAATTTTTGGGGGTCAATTTTATTCACTACACTGATAAATATTTAAGTCTTTACTGTTTAATCCCAGAGAAATTCTAATTTGTAGCAAAGTATTTCTGTTGTAGTCTAGAAGTACAAGATTTATTTTTGACAAAGAAGGAACAAAAAAGCATAAATGACACAATAAAAAGTCAACTATTAAATTGTTTGGAGGTGATTTAAAATGCAACAGGCTTCATAGAGAAAGTACAAGTTAAATTGGACTTTTTAAAGTGAATTTTCATCATTTCTATTTTATGGCATATATATTATATATTTCTGAATAAAATTAAATAAATAAAGTAAATAAAGAGAAAATAAAAATCACCCAAACCCATCAAACAGAGTTAATTACTATTTTGCTAAACATTCTTCAAGGCATTTCTCTCTCTTTTAAGTGTGTGTGTGTGTGTGTATACATACATGCATGTAAAATTGTATACAAGTATAATATCTGTTCCTTTCTGATGTGCCTTATCTATTCTAAAGCATATCTTGGAGATGTATCTGTTAATGTCAATAAACAGAGATGATAATAATTTGTTTAGTTCCTGATTACTTTACCATTGAAGATACGAGTTTAAAAAACTCTAACTGTAAATGAAAGATACATTATAAACAACACTGATCTTAGCATCTGTGCTAACACATGAACTTGTTCTATTATTTTCTGATTATAAATACTTGAAGTGGGATTATTATGGATCAAACACTGTGCACAATTTCAAATGTATGTACTTTTTGAAAAATGTTTATTGAGCAACTACAATGTGCCAAGCATCCTACACTGAGGATGAAGCAATAAATAAAATAATATGTCAAACTCCTTGCTTTTGTGGCATTTACATTCCCTTCGTGATGAGACAATAAACAAATAGATCATAAGTCAAGTAAGTAAATGTACTATGAAGAGAAATAAAGCAGGGTGTGGAAATAGTGCGACAAGGGCGGACATTATTTTAGGTGAGCGTTGAGCAATGGCCTGAATGAAGTGAGGATTGAACCATCTGGTGTCTGGGGAAGATCAGCACTAGGAGAAGAACGTGTAAGTATAAGGGTTGTGCCTCAAATCACCTTGGCTCATCATAGCACAGTGGTGGTGCTGGACTGGACAAAGTGGAGGTAAAGGCAGAGGTAATCAGATCAGATCACACAAAGACTGACAAGTCATTTTCACTACCCGGTCTTCAAAGATGGCCCCAGGTTCCCAGCCTCCTGGGAGGAAGGTGGACTCTCAACCTTGTAAACTGAATCTGGGCTGGGCCTGGGACACATTTCACTAGATATGAGGTAGCAGAAGTGACACTGAACCCATTAGCTCTGGTCCTACATTTCTAGGAGGCCTGAAAGTTTCTGTTAGTGGGCTGTGGGAGCCCTGCATCTCCAGATAAGGTGTCCAGTTACACTGCTGGGGAGGCCACGTAGAGAGAAAGAGGCATTGAGACGACATAGGACATATGTTCTTTCACAGGGATGAAAGCATTAGTAAATTCCTTTTTCCATTTTTTTTTTTTTTTTTTTTGGCCAGGTTCTCACTCTGTCACCCAGGCTGGAGTGCAGTGACATGATCACAGCTCACTGCAGTCTCTACATGCCAGGATCAAGTGATCCCCCACCTCAGCCTCCTGATTAGCTGGGACTACAGGTGTGTACCAACATGCCCCACTAGTAAATTATAGTTCTTATAAAATCAAATTGTCCTCCAATGCAATTACACTAATTTATACTCACCAACAATGTAAATTACCCTTGAGAATTACCAAAGAGAATTGCCCTTGGCTGACAGGAACCTTCTGGTTGAGGCGTTTAAACTAAGGACTCCCCACACTCCACTCCCACCAGCCTAGAGCAAAAAATTGACTGATGGAGATAGTTGGGCACAGAATCCCATTCTTTTGCCTGATGAAGGAACAACCTTCTGCCCCACAGGCACTCGCCTCCCTACAATGGGTCAGGCAGGACCAGCCTTTACCTGAGACCACATCCTGTTCTGCTCTTTCCTCTTCTCCAACCTGCTTTCCTCCCTCCCTTACAGGTTTTGCTCCTGCACCTTAATCCCTATCTCAGGCTGCTTCCAGGAAATTCAACCTCAGACAAGATCTTCCAGCACAGGGGTCTTCAAATGACAGTTTAAGGAAAAAATCAGGTCAGCCCTGTTTTAGTAAATGAAGTTTTATGAGAACACAGACATGCCAATTCACTTATGTATTACTTATGATTGCTTTCATGCTGCAATGGCAGATTTGACTAGTTGTTACCAAGAACAAGCAGTCTACAAAGCTGAAAACATTTACTCTTTGACTCTTGACAATAAAAGTTTGCTAATCGACATTATAAAACAATCTATTGGGAATTTTATTGATTGTTATGTTTCATCTATGTATTGAGCAATAATCTTCTGTGATTAAGGAAGTTCTTAGAGATAATTCTACCCCTCAGCAATTTGAAGTCTAAAATAAGACAAATACACATGAAGATAACCACTAAGTTCAACCAGAGTAGGGGTTGCCACTTTGCAACAGTTTGTCCCAAGGTTAGCTATCACTTGGCATATATTAATCATATACTCATAGAACTAAATATGAAGAAGTATTTACATAAAGATATCATTTTATATTAGATTAAACATTAAATTACTTAGATGTGTTTGAGAAATTTTCATGAAGAAGACAGTCTTGATCTGGACTCTGAAGAGAAGGGAAGGTTTTAAATGGGGAAGAATGAGAATGGCAGGTGAGAGAATAAAATGAAATGAACTAAAACACAAAAGCAAGAATGCACATAGAGGATTTGGACACCACGCATAGGTAGTGTTTCTGTTCTTTTTCTTGTTTCTTCTTTTCTATTCCTCTTTGTTGTCTCCACTTCTTTCTTCTTTTTTTTTCTACAGGTTTGTAAACTAAAGTTATAAAGAAATGGATGGAAAAGACATTGTGTTCAGTTTAGGGAAGATTCCAGAGTAGACATTAAGGAGGAGATTAAATGATTATTTACAATAAATTAGTAAATCTACTAATTTATTGTAGGTTAGGATATTCATGAAAAAACTTCTTGATGTCATCAGGAAATGACTACCCTTGAACTTAATCTTCTGATTAGATATAACAAGAAAAATCCATACTGTTATTAGAACGACTGCCCAATGAATAGTATTTGGTTACACTAGCAATCACTTCATAGAATTTTAACATTCCTTGAAATATAAATGTCTTTACTAATTTTCTTTCTTCTTAAGAGGTGTATATATGAGTTTTTGAACTCTTATTTTTAAAATCTAAAGCTCATTATACACTTAAATTAGTATTTAAGTCCTTAACTTTATGTATCTACTCTTCAGCCAGTCTACCTCACTATTCTTCTCCTCAGAATATGGTCATGTAATTATGCAAAAGCTTTTTTATTATAAATGCAATGCTTATTTCTATAGTGAATTTCACCATTAAAATGACAGGTAGAATTTCAACGTAAGGAATTTTAAAAGTAAGCATCCTTGGTTAAAAAAGAGGAAAGAAAGTTTCAAGGATAGATATTGATAAAAAATAATTCCCCAATCTTCAGTTTCTCCAGTTCTCCTATTTTCCATTGATGCACAGTCATTGTAACCTTGTTTGACCGTCTCTCCTGTTAGGATATAGATTTTATTCTTTTGAAAAGTCAGAGATGATATACCAGTTAATAAATTATAA
Organism: Pongo abelii; assembly: GCF_028885655.2. Classification (NCBI taxonomy): domain Eukaryota; kingdom Metazoa; phylum Chordata; class Mammalia; order Primates; family Hominidae; genus Pongo; species Pongo abelii. Next base: position 57,521,833 of record NC_072002.2, on the reverse strand, counting down.
CATTTATTTAGCTGTTTATGGATAGTGAATATAGAATGGAAAATGGAAGACTACAAAGATTAGGTAAGTGAGAAGTTGGCCAGTTGGTGGAGAAGATGTATACAGAGTAGAAAAACCTATTGCTGAAACCCAATAGTTTATGATTACTGTTGTCTCCATTTATCATTAAAACTAGGTTAATTGAGAAGTTGGGCTGAGATCATAACCCCCAAATTTGTAGACTAAACAAAATGTTCTTCATTGTCATAAAAAGGATCTTGACTGTTGGACAAAAAACATAATATGGGGCAGAGTGTTGATCTGAACAGCTTTAGAGGGTTTTCCATAGAAGGGAGGACTTACAAATATATAGCTGTGGGTTTCAGTAGGTCTGAGCTGTCTACTCAAGGTACCATGAGGCTGTTTCCAAAGCTGTACTAGAAGCAAGGCTGGTTTGAAAGCTGTGTTTACTTTCTTTCTCTGATTATCTGAGAAGATGGCAGCAATTATCTAGACAGGGTCTCAAAGATTAAACCCCCCCCCTGGATTTCAAAATTCTTTTTGGTAGGAATTTTTAGATATTTTAACCTACATTTTATTTCCATAACCCCAGTAACTAATTTAGAATTTTGAACACAGTAGAAGCTAAGTATTTTTTGAATCAATAAATAACATATTTCTTTCCAAGTGAATTTTTAAGGAAGTTTTCAGGGGAAAAAGTAGTGAAAATAGTTCTCAATAAAACAACAAAAAGTCCTATGCCAAAATGAACTTGACTCTGTCAAGCTCTAAATTTGCTCACTCTATTTCAGGGGAAGTCTGATGGCCCATATGTTTCTCAAAACCCAACTGCAAATGATTTAGATTTCTTGGCTAACTTAGACAAGAGGAATCTAATGTTTTGGACATCTTAGAGTATTTTATGCTTTTCCCCTCCAGTGGTCATAACTCTTACAGATCACTCATTTCTAATGTTATAAGCCAGAGGCAAAATTGAAATAATAAAAAGTAATTTGTGAAAGTCAGGCCTGTTTCACAGGCCTGGGTTAATGTGACCCATTGAGAACAAGCATGTTAATATATTTGCTTGCATTTTTTCTCTGTATTTTATGGTTTCTTTTTTTTCACTCTGACTTTTTAATTTATCTTAAAATTCTTCAGTCTATGTGATAAGATGAGGTGATAACTTGATAAGTATCCCTTAATAATTTTAGGTATTAAGTAATGTGATGTTTCTCTTAATATGTATATATTTTATAATTTTCTATATATATATGAATTTTTATATGTACATACACACACACACAGAGGATTGTTTGTTTTGTACCATTAAACTTTATATCAATTCTTACCTAAGTACCTAAGTGGGTTTTTTTGGTTTTGAGGTTTTGTTATTTTTGAGACGAGGTCTCACTCTGTCACCCAGGCTGGAGTGAAGTGCAGTGGACTGATTATGGCTCACTGCAGCCTCAACCTCTGGGTTCAAGTGATCCTCCCACCTCAGCCTTCCAAGTACCTGGGACTATAGATGTACACCACCATGTCCAGCTATTTTTTTTTACTTTTAGTAGAGATAAGGCCTCACTGTGTTGCCCAGGCTGTTCTCAAACTCCTGGGCTCAAGCAATCCTCCTGCCTCAGCCACTAAAAGTTCTGGGATTGCAGGAGTGAGCCACCGCACCCAGCCTGCACATTGTTATTTTAACTATCATGGAAATATAAAATATTTGAATCTTTGGTAAAAAAATGCCACCTTTTATTAATTTTTATTTGTTAAATGTTCTAACTGCTCCTTCTTTCATACAAAAGCATGTTCATTATTTTATTCAAACAGAAATATTAACTGAGGATTTACAAAGTGCTAGCCACAGTAAATAAGACATATGTGGTTTGTTCTTATCAAACCTATAGTGTAGTACTCTGTATATTCCTGGCTAAGGCATCTGTCCAAAGTCTCATTGGTGTTTCTTTTGAGGTGCACTAGGCCAGACCTTGAAGAAGTCTTGCAAGTATTACTTTAGTCTCCTACTTTCAAGCCTTAATCAGAGTTAGAACTTATCAGGCCTACTTCATCTTTTTTACCTTGTCCATTCATCTGTAACTTTCAGCTCTATAGAGTTGAGGCCCTTGCAAAATAAGTTGTATCTATGCAGTCCCATATCCATGAGGGCAAGAATTAGATCTTTCTTTCTTGTTTATATGGCATTCCTAGCTCATGAGACTGTTCCTGTAACATAGTAGATCCTCAGTAAGTATTTGTTTAATATAACAGACTTGTTACTGCTATCTTGATACCACTTATAAATGTAAAAAAAAAAAAAAACTTGACACTCTTTTTAGGCTTCTTCAATTGAGAATCTATTTATTCATTCAAATATTTATTGGTTGCTTACAATTTGCAAGTGTTTTCACACCATCAAAAATTCTAGCCCTAATCCTGAGGGAGGTAAAAGGCAAATACGACTCTTTAATGGCTTCACACTGCGTGAGCCGCTGTTGCATGTCAATGCCAAGTCTAGACCCCTTTCTTCCTGGGTTTTGAATAGGGGTAAAAGGAAGTGGATGAGTGCCACTATTGATGTCTATCCAAAGGCTGATCTCTGATACCATAGACAAAAGCATTTTAGACATCTGTTTATTCAAGATAGAACTATTTGCCAGGTCCTGGGATCAATGTCACTAAGTAGAAATGGGTAAGTACAGAAGTAAGCTGCTGCCTTCCCCAAATGAACCTACTTCTTGTATTGCAGAAAATTTCTTTCCCCCTTTGCTATATCATTTCTTTATCCTGCCTCCTAAATATAAGTATGTGTAAGTTTTTCCCCCTCTATCAGTCCCAATTTCCACCGAATCACTAAATCCTATTCCCATTCAGTGCATCACCTTACCCAGTACCTCTCCCTTTTTTCTGCCCTTACACTATTCTTGATCAAATGGATCACTAATACATGCCTTCCACCCTCTCTACCTGCCTACAACCCAGTGGTCTTCTTTCTATCATCTTGTCTACTTTAATTAGTCTAAAACATTGCTACCAGATTGTTCTTCTAAATCATTGCTCTGATCTTGCTCCAGATTAAGGATCCTATGATAAAATGGTGTTTCTCATGACAAACCAATTCACTTGAATGGTGTGAACCCAGGAGGCGGAGGTTGCAGTGAGCCAAGATTGCACCACTGCACTCCAGCTTGGGCAACAGAGCGAGACTCCCTCTCAAAAAAAAAAAAAAAAAAAAGAAAGAAAGAAAGAAAAGAAAAAAAAAAACAGAACAACAACTCGTCATAGTTTTAGTTTCCCAGCATGCCTTGAACTAAAATCCACGCCCAATTTCAAGAAGTGTCCTCAGCTGAGATTTTCTGTTTAAATCACCACACCCACTTTCATTTTGGCGCTTTCTATTTTTGTACTTGTGCAAGAATGTGCTGTTGTTAAATCTAAGATCCTTTGTGAAATCTGGTAGATTAAGAAGAAGAAGAAGAATTATTGCAATTAAAATTTCTAAGAAACGTTATCTTCTTCAGCAGATTTAATTTAAATGTGAAATTTTATTGATTGATTGATTGATTGATTGATTGATTGAGATGGGTCTCTCTGTGTTCCCTAGGTTGATCTGAAACTCCTGGGCTCCAGTGATCCTTCTATCTCAGTATCTGAGACTACAGGCACCCACTACTGTGCCCGGCAGAATTTACTTTTAGGTAAACTATTGCTTTTTATTCCCAGAAAGCCTTTTAGCAGAACCATGCCTCTGTGGACCTTAATTCTGTTTGGCAACAGAAAGTTATATCTGCATAGATCTACACTTCTGTTTTTTATAAAGTATCTACTGATCATACTGAGTTACGTGTTTTAGTGGACATTCTGTGTTGGCTGTTTCAGGCCCACTCGCCTGACTTCTTTCAGTACTGACCCCTATAGACTTCATAACTATGCCCCCTTGCCTTTGGATTCCGGTTGGGTTCAGCAAAGGGGACATACCAGCAGGAGCTCAGATGGACAAGGATAAAATAATTTGAGATTTTTATTGCCTCATAAAAATGAGGCACTCTTTTGCAGATGGGTGGTGGTGCAGCAATGGCTGGATTTTTATCCTCTGAGAGGTAGGCATTTCTTACACCTACTAGGCCTTATTGGGCTCATAATAGCATTCTCCACTTGCAATGAGTATCTGGCTATTACTAATGTCACTATTTCCTATTGGCCTCCCTTAATCTGGCTATGTAGTCTCATTATTAAACTTTCTTTAATTACCTGTTTTGCATTTTCTATTTCTTTGTTGCCTATGTCTGACATATACATGTGAGTTCTTGTTTGCTTGAGCAGGAAAATGAGTTAACATCTCTATCTATCCATTTCCAGTCCCTCCAAGTGGCAAAAAGTCATGGGCCTCATCTCACATAGGAGAAGAGTCAGAAAAAGTAGCTGGATTGAGCCTATGATAGTCTATGTTATAAAACTGACATTTATAATGTATTAAATATAATGTATTACTATATTTTAATGTAATTTAATTGTCCTAATGCAAGTTTTAGGCCAATTTAATAATCCTGTGGGAGTGGGAGTTTCTACCGTTCATTATCAGCAGGAGGAATCAATTTTATGAAGGGAAATGAAAACTTGGGAGATGGGACTTAGATAAGGGTGAAGGAGATACACTGTATTTTCTTTATACATGTTAGCGGGACCTGGATTATCAGGCATAATAGGTCCTGGACGTTTCTGGTGAACATTTCAGGTGAGTTTATGTAGAGGGCAGTATTACAGTGGAGGGCATCATTGGAAAATCCAGGTACTGCCATTTCAATTAGCAATAGTTCTCTATTTTAGCCTGCTTTGTTTAGCAAGATTTTACCAAAAAAGTTGTTGGACTAATGGAATGGTCTGGTCATACTAGGTCACTGAGGTAAATTAAGGTGTTTGTAGTCCAGTGGTGATAACTGAAAGTTGGCTGTAACCAGGAGAAAGTAATTTTAAAGTGGTCATCGTTGGCCAGGTGTTGTGGCTCACACCTATTATCCCAGCAATTTGGGAGGCTGAGGAGGGTGGATCACCTGAGGTCAGGAGTTTGAAATCAGCCTGGCTAACGTGATGAAACGCTGTCTCTACTACAAATACGCGTGTTGGTAGTTCTAGCTACTTGGGAGGCTGAGGCAGGAAAATCGCTTGAACCCAGGAAGCACAGCTTGCGGTGAGTCGAGATGGTGCTACTGCACTTCAGCCTGAGTGACAGAGCGAGACTCTGTTTCAAAAAACAAACTTCAGACAGTCATAATCAAAAGAGGCAACAACAAAAACACAGACACCAGGAGTTGGGTCTTGAGTCTACACATGGTAGCATCTGTGGGTACTCTCAGAAACTTGAGGAACATTAGAGATGGACTAATACCTGGCAATCATGCTGGCACAAGCTCATGCACACAAGCAATGGTTCCTGGAAGAATCATTGGTTCTGTTATATAGTTTGTCATTGATAAAGCCAGGCCATTTGTGGTATAATTGTTTAATGCGTGACTATACTCTAAGGTCTTCCACTGTAAGCTTCTCTTTTATTTTTCTCTAATTTTTTTTGGCTATCAGGATATAAATAAGAATAAGTGATTAAGTATACACTCAATATATGTCAAGGAAAGGGGAAAGTGTTAGGTAGATGAGAGAGATAATATTGCATAGTGAGTTATGGCTTTGAATAGCTGAATAGACACAAGCAAATTACCTAACCCCTCTCTGCCTCCCTTTCTTCATTTGTGAATTGGGTCTTATAAAAATGCTTAGCACATAGAATTGCTGTGAAGAATTAAATCTTTTAATGTACGTAAAATACTTATATCAGTGCCAGTCATATAGAAAGCTCCAAACATGTCAGTTATTAGTATTATAAGTATAATTGTTACTATTTTCATTATTACCAGTATTTAATAAAATAATTATAGAAAATAATTAGCTAGAAATTGGTTAGTAATGAAAGCTGAAACCCTTATTTTCTAAGAAATTTTCATTAATTTTCACTAATTATTTTATTTTTATGTGTTTTATTTTTTAGAGGTGACGTCTCACTATGTTGACCTGGCTAGTCTCAAACTCCTGGCCTCAGGCGATCTTTCTGCCTTGGTCTACCAAACACTGGGGTTACAGGCATGAGCCACCACCCCCAGCTACACTACTTTTTCTTTAGTTCAAAATAATGTCTCCTATGTTTGAACTATTCTGATTTTATTATACATATACACAATTGTGTATGGAATGATATGTTACCTTACCTTATCTTTTCATCTCTCTTATGTATTTTAATGCCTAGAGATGTCCTCAAGCTTGCTATTTCCTTAAAGGCTGGGCTTTTTCTCATGCTTCCTTTGCATTCCTTCTTGCTTCACTTACATTGTTGAATGGAGGGCTTGAGCACAAATTATACTTGTAAACTCACAGGAAGTGATTAAAGAGAAAAATTATTATAAAATTTATATAATGATTATGTATGTCCATGTCACTAATTCAGGTTTAGCAATCAGAAATTATACCATTGCATTAATAATACTTACTGATCAAATAGAGAATTTGATGATTTTTCTCTTTATGTCTGAAAGTTTCTCTCTCACTGTACTATATTAGATAAAGCTGAACTGCAAGGGCTAGCAAGCCAGAATGCACCTCTTGGTTTGTGAGAAAGAATGATGAACATGATATAGATGACACTTATTTTCTATCCAAGTATGGATGTCCTGATGCAGAGGATCCCGGTTTGCTTGGAAAATGACATTGTCATTATCCCAGCATATTACCTGAAGAGACTGGATTTATATAAGCAGAATTGGCAGTTCTTCATATTATTATAAAACTTGTGATATTTGAGAAAGTCCAGATTTGATCAGAACATCTCCCCAATAATTATAACACCTCAAATTTCACCATTGATTTTTGTCCTAGGACAAGATGAATTCTGCACCCCGACCCTTTAAAATGTAAACAAAGAGAGAGAAAGTGAGGTATTACATATGTTAAATAGTTATCCAGTTGTTCCCTAAAGTGACCAATACTTGGGACTGAAATGCAATGGAGGTAGCTGATAAAGAAGAAGGAATCTGGGCCCATGAGTGAGGCAACTTGGTTTCTAATTTTGAGACTCCCACTTCCTTGGTAGACAACTTTTCCCAAATGTGTTCACTGCTTTTAATGTTATTTGCTCACTCATAGAGCACCCCTGGGGGCAAAATGGTGCCCTGGGCTAGCATGGCTTTCAGTCTTGAGAATATTAAGGTCTATTCAAAAAATGAAGATGAGTCCATGTCAAAAGTCAAATGCTAGGGCGATGCGATAGATGATTCTCAAATGACTGGTAAAAGCATATAGTAATTAAAAGGATAGGGATCAATATGAACAGAGGGGTTATAGAGATAGGATCTGAGAAGTCTGTGAATGATTCTCTGAGGTCTGGGAAAGAGTATATTGTGAGCTAGTAAAATACATTTATGAGGTAAGACTTTTGGTATAAACTTGGGATACAAACTTTTTATTACTCATTTGAAATAATTATAATGAGGGAATTTAGTTTTATGATCTCATTAAAATTCCTGATAGCTTATATACAATCTATACTTCTATCTTCATTCAGTTTGTTAACCAAAAGTTAGCATTTGCTGTTTAACTCAGGATTTATACGGGAAATAAATTCTTGGGAGAGCTAGTTGTTTCTCTGTGGTTTAATAATATTTTTTAAAAAGATTCTTTTTAAACAATGCCAAATGGGGCCATCGATTTTTATTTTAAACTAAGAAACTAAAGTCTATTCTCTGATAAAAATGAAGAATTCCCTTTTCAGCTGATAAGGTACAGAGTGTTTATATTTGGATGGTCATAGAAAGAAGTTGGCTTTGGCTATCCATCTGCTTTTATGAGGTTTTGTTAACACAAAGGGACAATGAGGCTGAAAGTGGCTTTTAACTTAACTGATCCTTATCGTATCTGACATCCTTTCATGAAGGAAAATAAAAGTCAGGTGGATGTTAAATTAGATGCACATTTCTAAAATAAAAACAAATGTGGGAAATGGTAGGTTTCTCCTTTCATTCTTAGGAGCTATATGAGAATGAATGTTGCTTGTGATTTCAACAAATAAAGTTCACTTTATCTCCCCGGCTTTGATGGCATGTGCTTAGAACAGCACATGAACAAGGGAAGAAACAGGCATTATTTCCAAATCAATCCATTTAAAAACCCTCCTTGACAATCATCTCAGTGGTCCATGTTGTCTTCTGTAGCCAAAGATTGTGATATAGTTTTTGTGTGGTGAGGGCAAACACCATAGAAGAGGATCTTATTTCCATTCTAACAGTTTGCTCTGGGTTGTACATGGACCTCAACCATTTTTACTTGTTAAAAAATTATGTTTCCAAACCATTGACTATTATAATGATAAATTCAGTTTTATTTTGGAAGTGAAATCCATTCTCTGATTATGTGATTTTTGCACGTATATTTCAGGATGGGAGAAACAAATGTGTCCGGAATTGGTGGGTTCTTGGTCTCACTGACGTCAAGAATGAAGCCACAGACCTTCATGGTGAGTGTTACAGTTCTTAAAGGTGGTGTGTCTGGAGTTTGTTCCTTTTGATGTTCGGATGTGTTGGGAGTTTCTTCGTTCTGGTGGGTTCGTGGTCTCGCTGGCTTCAGGAGTGAAGCTGCAGACCTTCGCGGTGAGTGTTACAGCTCATAAAGGCAGTGTGGACCCAAAGAGTGAGCAGCAGCAAGATTTATTGCAAAGAGCGAAAGAACAAAGCTTCCAACAGTGTGGAAGGGTACCCAAGCCAGTTGCCACTGCTGGCTCCGGCAGCCTGCTTTTATTCTCTTATCTGGCCCCACCCACATCCTGCTGATTCATCCATTATACAGAGAGCCGATTGGTCTGTTTTACAGAGAGCTGATTGGTCTGTTTTGACAGGGTGCTGATTGGTGCGTTTACAATCCCTGAGCTAGACACAAAAGTTCTCCACCTCCCTACTAGATTAGCTAGACACAGATTGCTGATTGGTGCATTTACAAACCTTGAGCTAGATACAGAGTGTTGATTGGTGTATTCACAATCCCTTAGCTAGACATAAAGATTCTCCAAGTCCCCACCAGATTAGCTAGAAATAGAGTGCCGATTGGTGCATCCACAAACCCTGAGCTAGACACAGGGTACTGATTGGTGTGTTTACAAACCTTGAGCTAGATATAGAGTGCTGATTGGTGTATTTACAATCCCTTAGCTAGACATAAAGGTATTCCAAGTCCCCACTAGACTCAGGAGCCCAGCTGGCTTCACCCAGTGGATCCCACGCTGGGGCCACAGGTGGAGCTGCCTGCCAGTCCTGCGCCCTGCACCCACACTCCTCAGCACTTGGGCGGTGGATGGGACTGGGCACCGTGAGCAGGGGGCGGTGCTTGTCGGGGTTTGGGAGCATGGGACCCCATGGGGGAGGTGGGGGGAGGCTCAGGCATGGCGGGCTGCAGGTTCCAAGCCCTGCCCCGTTGGGAAGCAGTTAAGGCGCAGCAAGAAATCAAGCTCAGCGCCAGTGGGCCGGCACTGCTGGGGGACCCAGCACACCCTCCGCAGCTGCTGGCTCAGGTGCTAAGCCCCTCACTGCCCGGGGCTGGTGGGCCGGCCGGCCGCTTCGAGTGCGGGGCCTGCCAGGCCCATGCACACCCGGAACTCTAGCTGGCCTGTAAGTGTGGAGGGCAGCCCCAGTTCCTGCCTGTGCCTCTCCCTTCACACCTCCCCGCAGGCTGAGGGAGCCAGCTCCGGCCTCGACTATCCCAGGAAGGGTCTCCCACAGTGCAGCAGCAGGCTGAAGGGCTCCTCAAGCGAGACCAGAGTGGGCGCCGAGGCCGAGGAGGCACCAAGAGTGAGTGAGGGCTGCGAGGGCTGCCAGCACACTGTCACCTCTCACAACCTCAGCGGTTAGCTTGTCTGTAGTATTAGAATCCCTTCTAAGAACCCTTAACAGGTGTTTCTTCAATACGTGTTTGAACAGCTTGACTAGGAGGGAGTCCCTAACCCCAAAGTCATTTGATCCCAATGTGTACAGCTCAGTTTGATAGGCAACCACTCTTTGGCTGAACATTCTCTTAATATACATGGATTAGCAGTAGCTTTTACAACACAAACAGTGCTCTGTCCACATATTAGTGCTTCCAATATTTGAAGAAGTCCTCTTTATTTTTCTTAGCTTTCTCTTTTATTGACATTCTCACCTGCTGTAACTTTTAATCAAGAGACTTGGTTTCTAGCCTTCTTATCATCCTGGCTATTCCCCTGTGGATTTGACTTAATATATCAATATTCTTGTAAATACTTTATCCAAAACTGAACACTATACTACAGATGTGAGCAGATGAATGTAGAATATAGGAAAGCCTGACTTAGATAGTATTTTTATTAATGTAAATTAATGCTGGTTTTCATGACAGTCATATTGCGTGACTTGTAGTCAACAAAAGTCTTGAGATTTGTTTTTAATCTGATCTGCTGATATGTACTTTCAGATACTTTAAAGAATCTAAGTATAAGAGTTAACATTATTTCTACTTAAATTTTAACTTGCCTTTTGGGCCTTACATTTCCTAATTATATGTGCTGTATACTTATGACCCTGCCTTCTAGGACTTTAACTAAAGCACTGATTGCAAATGTCACGGGCAATTGTCATAGACAGAATTTTCAAATAAAATAAATCACTCTATATTTCCTTGTCAATAGTCATAGCAATGTGGCTCCCGTCTCGTGGGCTTCCTCTGCTTCCTTAACCCCACCTAAGACTTTGGGCTTTTCTAGTCATGTTTCAGCTCAAGTCATGGACAGACTGGAGGGAGCTTCAAGAACTAAGCCTTGCCCCTTTCTCCTCAACTCAGAGACTTTGCTAAGTATTCTAAGTATTCAAATAGAAAGTAAAATAAGGAAAGGGAGAGTGTTAATAACAATGCAGTACTTCTCCCCAGATGGGTTTTTTTTTTTTACACCTACAAGATAAGCAGTTTTATGTAAGGAATCCTCATTAAAATAATCAGTTAACAAGTAACTACTAAATCTACTTGTGGTATAGGGTATACAGAGGAGCGATAGCCATGGTTTGTGCTCTAATGGATTTCACACTCTAATGCAGGGATTCAAAGAATCAAGATGAATTCAGTGAAAAAGTTAAGAAATATGAAGTGTTTTCAATAGATATTATAGCTCACAACATACCAGAAATTACAGATACGTGGTTGAGTAACTCTGAAATGAGTACCACAGGTAATGAATGAGGTGGCGGTGTGGCAGCATGGTCTAAGGAAGTTCTGACAGATGGGACTGCTTCAGTGGGTCTTTCAAAGGGAAGATTGAGATGATGTTCTCAACAGAAGAACAGCATGAATTGTCTTCATTTACACCTGAGTGGTTCATATTTTGGCATATTTGGCCACTCTGTTCATGTGATCAGGCTCACATTTATTTGGGAAAATGAATTTAATTCCACTGCAGCTGTTAAGACAAATAATTATTAACAGTTCCAAGTAATGAGATCAAGTTTTGAACAAACATTGAAATTATACATTGTATTAGTTCATTTTCATACTACTATGAAGAAATACCGGAGACTGGGTAATTTATAAAGAAAAGGAGGTTCAACGTACTCACAGTTCCACATGGCTGGGGAGGCCTCACAATCATGGCAGAAGGCGAAGGTGGAGCAAAGGCACATCTTACATGGTGGCAGGCAAGAGAGAGTGTGCAGAGTAATTGCCCTTTATAAAATCATCAGATCTCATAAGATTTATTCACTATCACCTCCCACCATGTTCATCCCATGACATGTAGGGATTATAAGAGCTATAATTCATGATGAGATTTGGGTGGCGACACAGCCAAACCATATCATGTATCCCAATTAAAGTTCTCCTCCTCTTCCTCCTCCTCCTTCTTCTTTTTCAAACCAGGCCCTTAGAAAACTACATATCACTTTTGGAGTGCTGAGAGAAAAACGGGAAGACCAATGGCCTGGGGCAGGACCTACATGGTGAAGGAGACAGGCTATGTGCAAATTGCCAGATTGGGGAGGGCCAAGAGTCTCAGTGACAGAAATTCAGAGGGGTTCAGAGTGCTGTAGAGAGCTCTGAAACACAACGTTCAGGAACAAGGTTAAATTCAACCATGTTCCAACTTTGTCAGGAAGTAAACATTGTGAATGAGATCTTAAATAAATTCCATAATTTTTTGAGATCTCCTCTCTCTGAATTGTTTTTATGAAACTCCTCCCTTTAGATGCTCTTAAAAAGTACCAACAGGACCATTATATTTTATATTTAGTCCAAAGATAAATTTTCACTTTGATGAAAAAAAAATCAGATAATCTCTATGGAAATCTCCTCAAAATATTAGGTATATTGTTTGGAAACTAGTCATTAAGCACATTGTTTGAAATAGGGTAGGGCAATAAACAATATGGGACCCAGTAAATTCATAAAACTCATGCTTTCTGCACTTTGTGAACTGGAACTGAAGATAAATCCAAAAGAAAGGGTTCTGAAATATTTGTGCACCTTATGAATAGCTATAATAACTATAATAGTGTTCTATGGACACCACTTTAAAGAATAATGTTCACTAGAGTGAATGAGTTTTAATCTGCTTATAAAAATGTCAGTCCAATCAATTTATAATCATACCAGATATGATTATGAGGCTATAAGATTGAGAGGAAGATAAATATATTGAAAAAAATTTTGTCTTTCCTTTTCAATTTAAAGATCATTTTCTTCTATCTTAAAAGGCTAAAGCTATATTTATGGACTTCTTATAGCTAAGGCAATTGCAAATCTTAAAATTTTAAATGATGCCAAATTTGGCTTCAATATTCAAATTTCAAAGTTCTGTAGATCAGAAATGGTCTCTGAGAAACTCCCGCAAAATACTATACTACTATACTAAATAATATTGCCAGAAGTGGGCTAGGGATAAGGAGGTGTGGACAGAAGATTCAAAAATCATGACGTTCAAATGGATTAGACATCCCTCATCTAAGGATATTATTAGGTATCCTTTCTAAATTCCATAATAATTACTTCTACCTCTTTCAACAAAGTCATAAGGAATGGAATTGGGAAGAACAGAAGGCCATTCTGAGCACCATATGCTTGGTGACTGCATGAGTGTCCTTTCTTTGCATGGCTCTTCGGTCTCAACACTTGAAACACTCACTCAAACTTGAAAGCAATTACCATCGTATTTCTGAACTTTAAATTCCTAGAAGGCTTTAGATTATATTCAGCACATCTATTTCTCGGTACAATGACATGATGTACTTCTGAATTTACATGCATTTAATTAGGTGCAAAGTGAGAGATCACATTAATGTGTAGGCTCCCTGTGGCAGAAGAATAAGTGTGTGAAAGAGTTCAAAAATAAATTTTCTATTAGCTGAGAAAGTGGGAGTCTCTCTCACCTACATGAATCAGTGCCAGGCTTATGAGGAAGGATCGATTCCTAGTGAGTGGAGAGATCCTGAGAATAGAGTCGTTCTGGTTTATCCTTCAAGTTCTGGGCAAGATCCCTAAAGGAACATATCTCTGCAATGTTGTGCATACTCTATTACTGGGCTACAGCATATAGTGGAGCACCTCAGAAAATGTGTGGTCTTTCTTTGCTTTTTATAATATGCCTATGTAGAAAGGCATGAGAAGCCCTGAGGCATAATTGAAAGACTACAGACAAGTTATGAGTTCTGTCCTTGCCAATGTGGTCTTGTGTCTGTTACTAAACATCTATGGACCTCGGCTTCTTCACTGGCAAATGGTGATGTTAATCCTTACCTCATGCACATGTAAGTGAGTATTAAATGACACCGTAGATGCCGTATCTGTCTGAGAGCCAGTTGTGCATCATATCACTACTTTTTCAGGTTCTTTGTCTGGGAAACATTTCTTTAGTTTTTGTACATGTGCATGCCTCCAGTCAAATTTATCCTCCATGATGACATCTTTGTTTCCACAAAGTCTCAGGGGTTTTCTCTCAGGAGAGCAATGAATAGTCTCCTCACAGCATTGTCAAGATTTATTTTATTTGAGTTACTTATTCTTATAGCCATCTTCCTTTCTGGGCTGTTAAATCCTTGTCAATAGACCCAGGTATGTTACATATACTCGCAGCCAAATTCCTCCTCCTTCTAATCACACCCACTGCCAGTCCCCAGCCACTTCTCCATTCAGTCAAAGTTCTTTCTTGGTGAAATGAGGAGGATGGAAATTTGCATATAATAGAGGCACAAGCTAGCTCCTGACAAATTTACATTTCCTTTGCTTGCTTTCTTCCTCTTTGTATTTTTCAGCTCAGATCCTCAGTCTTTCTTACCTTTTTCAGAATTTGCTCTCTGGATACATCCAGTGCATTTGTCAGCGTAATTATTGTTCTGTCTCCAGTCAACTTCTAACCTATCAAAAATCAGCTGGTGCGTGTTCCCATTTACATTAATCAAACATATCATATTTTATATTACCTACCAGAAGAGGAACAATTATAATGCACTTAATAAAATTAGTGGGGGAGGATCTATTCATTATCAAAAAATGAGAGACACACATCTACCACCTGTGTCATCTTCCTCTGAACTGTGCTTCAGCTTGCAGGAAAGTCATTTCCACTAGATTTGGCATACGAATGGAACCAGATTCTGCACCTTGACCTTCTCATTTTTTGTTTTTTTTTTGTTTTGTTTTGTTTTTTTTTAGACAGCCTCACTCTGTCACCCAGGCTGGAGTGCAGTGGCATGATCTCAGCTCACTGCAACCTTCACCGCCCAGGTTCAAGCAATTCTCCTGCCTCAGCCTACTGAGTAGCTGAGATTACAGCTACCTGCCATCTTGCCTGGCTAATTTTTGTGTTTTTAGTAGAGACGGGGTTTGACCATATTGGTCAGGCTGGTCTTGAACTCCTCAACTCATGATCCACCTGCCTCGGCCTCCCAAAGTGCTGGAATTACAGGCATGAGCCACCACACCTGGTCTCATGTTCTTTATAGCATTATTTTTCCTAGGGAATGGGAGTTGGGCATGGTAGGGCTATGATCAAAAAGAAATGGCATCATCAGAAAAGCCTCAGTTTGAGAGAGCTACAGTAGTATCAATATTTGGTTTGATATTTTTTCATTAGCTGTTGTTTCAGTACAACCATGGGTTTAGATGGCACAATAAACTTTGTCTCAGTGATTTTCCACACCCCACGTTTTGTTAGTGTCTTTCCACCCCCCACCCTCATTCTCTAATTGGGCCACCTTCCAGTTTTCAATTTCCAGCTCCTGGTAGATCTTATTAGCAAGCCCACAATTAGGAAAGTAGCAAAAGAAAACAAAACCTGAACTGATGTCTGAACCTAACTGTATTCGTTCCTTTTCACCCTGCTGATAAAGACATACCCGAAACTGGGAACAAAAAGAGGTTTAATTGGACTTACAGTTCCACATGGCTGAGGAGGCCTCAGAGTCACAGCAGGAGGCAACAGGCACTTCTTACATGGCAGCAGCAAGAGAGAAACGAGGAAGAAGCAAAAGCAAGAACCCTTGATAAACCCATCAGATCTCCTGAGACTTATTCATTATCATGAGAATAGCATGGGAAACACTGGCCCCCATGATTCAAGTACCTCCCCCTGGGTCCCTCCTCCAACACATGGGAATTCTGGGAGATACAATTCAAGTTGAGATTTGGGTGGGGACACAGCCAAACCATATCACTAATTTGTTCTAGGAAATATTGAATTTTAAAAGAATTTAGGGAGGAAGGGCAAAGCTGGGTCCAGTAATCATTCGACTTGTATTAAGACACCTGCATTCAGGATCTCAACACAGCTTCTAGGAAGATAGATGAGGAATCTGTTAAAGTCACCCAATCTGTCTAGATTTTTCTTCTGTAATGTTTAAAATGAGGAGATACACATAAACCATTTCTAAAAAATCTCAGCTCAAAGATGTTGTAAGTTTATAAATCACTAAACATCATAACACAATGATGTCATGTGAAGTAGACATTTCAAGGAAAGAGTCTCTTTTTAGCATTCTCAAATCCTTTATCAAGGTGACCATATACTCTGTTTATGTGAGACTAGTTTACACAAGAGTCCTACAAAATCTCAACTAATAGTCCTGAGCAAGTATGCAAAGTCATACATGATTTTATGAGTGGACATGTAACAGGGCACAGGTTGATATTTTAAGTGATATCACTGAAAGAATGTGCTCTACACATTCAAAGTGCCTGAGAAATGTCTTGAGAGTATTTTTTATCAATTTTATATTCTTTTTTTTTTTTTGAGACAGAGTCTTGCTCTGTGGTCCAGGCTGGAGTGCAGTGGTGTGATCTCGGCTCACTGCAAGCTCCGCCTCCCGGGTTCATGCCATTCTCCTGCCTCAGCCTCCTGAGTAGCTGGGACTACAGGCACCCACCACCACGCCTGGCTAATTTTTTGTATTTTTAGTAGAGACGGGGTTTCACCATGTTAGCCAGGATGGTCTCGATCTCCTGACCTCGTGATCCTCCTGCCTCGACCTCCAATTTTATATTCTTATATAACCAAGATCTTGGTGAATGGTACAAGGGAGCAAAGTAAAAATATTAACAGACTTAAAAATCTAAATCCGTGTAGTTTATTCTGTATTTGTTCAGTGCCACCAGTTTTTGTTTGTTTACTTTTTAGAAGTGGGAAGAGCAGTCTTTATTATTATTATTATTTTTATTATACTTTAAGTTCTGGGATACATGTGCAGAACCTGCAGGTTTGTTACACAGGTATACACGTGCAATGGTGGTTTGCTGCACCCATCAACCTGTCATATACATTAGGTATTTCTCCTAATGATATCCCTCCTCTAGCCCCCCATCCCCTGACCGGCCCCAGTGTGTGATGTTCCCCTCCCTGTGTCCATGTGTTCTCATTGTTCAACTCCCACTTATGAGTGGGAATATGCGGTGTTTAGGTTTCTGTTGCTGTGTTAGTTTGCTGAGAATGATGGTTTCCAGCTCCATCCATGTCCTTGCAAAAAACATGAACTTATCCTTTTTCATGGCTGTATAGTGCTCCATGGTGTATATGTGCCACATTTTCTTTATCCAGTCTATCACCGATGGGCATTTGGGTTGGTTCCAAGTCTTTGCTGTTGTGAATAGTGTTGCAATAAACATACGTGTGGATGTGTCTTTATAGTTGCATGATTTATAATCCTTTGGGTATATACCCAGTAATGGGATTGCTGGGTCAAATGGTATTTCTTGTTCTAGATCCTTAAGGAATTGCCACACTGTCTTCCACAATGGTTGAACTAATTTACACCCCCACCAACAGTGTAAAAGCATTCCTATTTCTCTACATCCTCTCCAGCACCTGTTGTTTCCTGACTTTTTAATGATCGCCATTCTAACTGGCGTGAAATGGTATCTCATTGTGGTTTTGATTTGCATTTCTCTAATGATCAGCGATGATGAGCTTTTTTTCTTATGTTTGTTGGTCGCATAAATGACTTCTTTGAGAAGTGTCTGAGATTTTTTTAAATTAGAAAATGTCCTTGAATTATTTTCTATCTGCAAATTTGTAATCAAAATTTGGCATACTTTGTAAATCACAGTAAAATATTGTTGTTTTTCATTCAAATTAAAAGGTACATTTTATCAGCTCATTATTTGGAAATGGTGATGAAGTACTTAAATTAAAATCAAATCATTCACCTGTGGCATATGCTGCCATGAAGAGTGAAGTAGACTTTTTCTAGCCTGATTGTCAGTTTGCATCATACACAGCTTAGGGGAAACACAGCCCTATCTAGTGTTACGAATTTTCAAAGCCCTCTTCAAAATGTAAGTTTTTGTTTTACTTTAAGATTTTGTTTATGTTCTAACTTTTCTGTGCTTATTCAAATCTGCAAACTATGCAGAAGTATAATTTTGATTAATTTTTAAAGAGCTAGTAGTTTTATTTGAAGAAAAAATGACAGGAAAGGAGAATTCCAATTAGACCTGTTTGCACATAAAGTTAATTTCTATTTTCTTTGCTTATTTATTTAACTATTTTATATGGTTTTTTGAAGTACAGGATTGGAGAGAACAGCATGCAGATTTTGGTCACTTTATGAAAATCAACCGTATTCAACTGAAAATCTAAACACTTCTGAATGTGTAGTCTTCCCCCAAAGCCTTGTGTTGGCAGCTGGAAGTGACAGTCTATTTTCTGTTACAGTGACAGCTTGAGTGGAGATGGCTTTACTCTAAGAAGCCTGTTTTCCCGATTGAAAGAAAACTTTCCTATAGCCAAAATCATCTCCAGTGGAGCTCCCTGGGGGGCTTATTAATCTCAAAGTCACAATCCAGAGAATCCAACCTGAACTTTTGCCTCAGAAAGCCACCTGTTTCCTCGGCTGCAACTGCAGTCTGATGCTCCACTGAGGCAGAAACCCTAAGTTCTTTCCTTGCCATTGCTGATGGAAGGGGGCAGCTGGGGTTATTTCTTGAATGTTTTATAGCTGACCTACTCTCACTTTACTTTAAAGATACCCCCTGCAAATTTACAGGGCATGACATGAACGAAAAAAGAGAAAAAAAAAAAAACAGAAAGAAAATCCTCAACTGTTTAAAAATGACCCACTGATCAGATGAAAATGTCATTAATTCTTCTACCAGAATCTAAAATCTAAAAATCTATAACCACTTTAAAAGTTAAAAAAAAAATTCAAGATTTGAAATACATGGACTTAAGACTGCTGAGAAGAAGATGAAAGAAAGAAGGAATGAGTGAATATGAGAATGAAGGCTTTGAGTCATATAATATATAAACAGAGGATAGGGAAAAATAGTTGTCGTTTATGGAAAGGATGGGCCAGGATAGAGAACAGGCTTATCCCCGAGATCCACTCAGTGCCCTGTAATGTTCGGAGGGGCAGCCCTGCACCATGGTGGGTTGGGTAGGGCATGAGTACCTCCACCCGGTGCAACCAGTGCCTCTTGCAGAATGCTCCCTGAACAGTGCTCCCAGCAGACACAACCTTTGCGATTCAAACCCTTGCTTGTCTCTGCCTGAGATCTTCATTGTCAGATGCTCGATACTTTCCTGATTGACCTTCAATTAGTAGTGGCTCCAAACCCTTTAGCTTTCAGTTTCACTTTCCCTTTTACCCCACTCCCCATGCTCTCTCGATCAAATGGTTAGTGATCTGGAAACAATTAAAGGTACTGGGAGACTGGATGTTATTAAGGGCCACTTTGCCAAGTGGACTTTTAAAAGAGAATAGTTACTTTCTAACATATGGCACTAACAAATTCTGATCAAGGGGTATTCATTTTCTAAAACAGAGGATAGCCTGTCCTAAGCCTTTATCTGCTGCAATCCTCTGCTATTGTGTGGCTTATATGCACACTATCAATATTCACAATGCAGTCTGTTATTGAACATAGGTTAATTGTATTGGAGGCTGAGATCTTTGCCGTTCCCTCTTCACTTTATTTTTTTTCTTGTGATTCTAATTTTCCTACCTTATGTGAAAAGAATACCCAAATAATGATTCTAGGAGGTTTCTGGGACAGTAGTTAGCCTGCTGTCTGTTGAAGTTTTAGGTACCATTTAATTTGACTCAATTTAATACATATTCTCTTTGAACATCTAACACTTAGCCTAGTAGATGCCAAGTGCCATTAGCATCAAAAGAAGTAACCTCTGCCCCTAAAGATTGACCATCCATTTAGTGAAATAAGGCATAGTTGCAAAATAAATGGTAAAAGGATTTGAATGAACATTCAAATACATGGAAAAATACTATATTTTAATGAATGCATGGTTGAATATGCTAAAGATGTCTCTATAAAAGCATGATACTCTGGCTCCAAGAAGAGTCATATCACTGTATCCATGAGTGCTCAGTGATGCCAGAAGTGTTATGCTTCCTTCCAGCTCCCCACTTTAAGAGTGTCACTGACAAATTGAATATGAAACACACAAAGGAAGGTAAGCAATATGACAAGGAGTATGTCTCCAAAGAGGAAACCTGGCAGTAACCAAGGGCCTCCAAGTGACAAAACTAAGCTGAAGGAGGATAACTGCTGCCAATCATTTAAATATTTATTTTTGAGGAAGATTGTTCTCTATTGCTGCACACAGTAAAACTAAAACAAATGGGAAGAAATTACAAATAAACCAAATTTATTTCAATACATTATAGTCTTTTCAAAATATTAATAGCAAAACCATATACCATAAATTTGTTTCATATTTTAGATTAAAAACAACCAGCTATATTTTTATAGTCTATGTTGAGTGTTATTTGATTTTATAGTTTTTTTAATTAAAAAAAATCCTTTATTTCAAATATTTTTCTCTATTGTTTTCTTTTTTTTAAAATTTATTTATTATTATTATACTTTAGGTTTTAGGGTACATGTGCGCAATGTGCAGGTTAGTTACATATGTATACATGCGCCATGCTGGTGCGCTGCACCCACTAACTCGTCATCTAGCATTAGGTATATCTCCCAATGCTATCCCTCCCCTCTCCCTCCACCCCACAACAGTCCCCAGAGTGTGATGTTCCCCTTCCTGTGTCCATGTGTTCTCATTGTTCAATTCCCACCTATGAGTGAGAATATGTGGTTTTTGGTTTTTTGTTCTTGCGATAGTTTACTGAGAATGATGATTTCCAATTTCATCCA
Organism: Pongo abelii; assembly: GCF_028885655.2. Taxonomy (NCBI): domain Eukaryota; kingdom Metazoa; phylum Chordata; class Mammalia; order Primates; family Hominidae; genus Pongo; species Pongo abelii. The sequence goes on along the minus strand of NC_072002.2, from coordinate 57,501,166 downwards.
TGTCCCTACAAAGGACATGAACTCATCATTTTTTATGGCTGCATAGTATTCCATGGTGTATATGTGCCACATTTTCTTAATCCAGTCTATCATTGTGGGACATTTGGGTTGGTTCCAAGTCTTTGCTATTGTGAATAGTGCCGCAATAAACATACGTGTGCATGTGTCTTTATAGCAGCATGATTTATAGTCCTTTGGCTATATACCCAGTAATGGGATGTCTGGGTCAAATGGAATTTCTAGTTCTAGATCCCTGAGGAATTGCCACATTGACTTCCACAATGGTTGAACTAGTTTACAGTCCCACCAACAGTGTAAAAGTGTTCCTATTTCTCCACATCCTCTCCAGCACCTGTTGTTTCCTGACTTTTTAATGATTGCCATTCTAACTGGTGTGAGATGGTATCTCATTGTGGTTTTGATTTGCATTTCTCTGATGGCCAGTGATGGTGAGCATTTTTTGGCTGAATAAATGTCTTCTTTTGAGAAGTGCCTGTTCATGTCCTTCACCCACTTTTTGATGGGGTTGTTTGTTTTTTAAAATATATGACAGAATTTCTAAAGCATAGTGATTCATCCCTGTAGTAAATGGCAGAGCTAAGAACTGAACCATGTCTTTTGGTGCTAAATCCTTAATTTAGCCACCACTGGTACTTTGGATTCATGCTAAAGACGAGGCTTGCTCTCTGTCACTGAAGGAATTCAAGAAGACACAGCAGGCCCAGCTGTGGGGGTTCTTAATTAGGTAGGAAGTTTTGCTGGAACAATATCTCAACACTCCTGCAGCTCTAAGACTTTTTTTAAAATTATTAACTGCAGAATGTTCAAAGTAATTCATAAGACAATTTCTGTTAAAGTTGTTCATGGCCAATAACTTAGATAAGTTACATTCAGTGAATCCTTTCCTCAATTGAAAGTCCGAGTTTTCCAGTGCTGCTGTCTATAAGAAGTCCAGCTAAGCTTCAAGTTGGTAGACGCTTATTCCTTACTTTAAGTTTCTAATAGACACTTAGTGAGATTTCTGCCTCAGTCATTAGACAACATCACTCCTTTCAGAGCCTGAAGAGAACTGAAGGCTTTAATTCCTGGGATAGTAATTCTTTCTCTCTTGTATCCTGATTGTTCTTCTGCAAACCCAATAATACATCAGCAGCACTTTTGACTGTTTAGAGGCTTAACATGTGTACTTAGACTCACAATGAATCAATAACTACCAATGTCAATAAGGACTTTGTCTTACTTTTTAATTTGTCTAACATTTAGCCTACATTATTTTCTTAGAGTTGCCAAATGCCTTCTCCCATTGGAGATTGAGATTAACCACCCAAATCCACTCACTACACTTTACATTCCTGGTCTATTTTGGGGTGTTTATGAGATGCTCTAAGTGCATCAGAAAGCAAGGAGCAATGAACAGCTAGTAAATATTCCATGACTTTGCAGTCCAGGAAGTTGGTGGAAACATTTCTGCATCCAAACACAAATTCACATTTGGGGGAAGAAAAAAAAAGAAAGAAAGTGTAGGCCATGCCCATACATGTGTAAAGCAGCAATTAAACCCAATATGTACTTCAGTTGGGATTTAGGGCCACATCTAACAGTGCAGGATGTTCATTGGATACCTTGATTGCAGGAGACTTTGATGAATTTCTCATCTTACTGCTAGGTGGATTATGCTTTGATTAGTTATCTGAGTGGAAAGACAGATAGATGAGTTTTCTAAGATATAACAGGAATGATTTAGAAGACTTTTATATGAGGGTAATGCATACTGAAAAGTCTTAATCGATGACACAAAACTGTTACAGAAACTAGCATTGTGCCTGGAGAAAAGAGCAAAAGGATGCAAAGGGCTTTTTCATCAGTGTTTAGACTGTTTGCATTCCAAAGGCAGAACTAGAATAAGTAGAAGATAAAAAGAGAAATATTCTATTTCAATATAAATCATTAATTATAACAGTAAAACACTGAATTAGCTCCCCCTGAGCTGGCAATCCCTGATGTATGGAGCCTAAGCTGGAGGAATGCAAATCTGCAATGTAGAGGGGGATGCTGAAAGTTGAGGAAGTAGGTTAAGGCGACTGCCAAAGCCTTTTGTGCCTGAGTTGAGGATTCATATTATCTTCCTGCAAGGCCAAATTTAATGCAGAATGCTGCTTAATGGGCACATAATTAACAAGATCCAAGTGCTTAAGGAAACAGCAGCCCAATGTCTCCCCTGTCTCTCAGACAGGGGAGATTTTTCAAGTAAATGGTAGGAGCTCCTGAGCTGATACATAAAGTTCAGAGGCTGATCTCTGGCAACTCTTTCTCTGCTGACTTTCATTTTTATTTTAGATTCCTTCCCAGTCTGCCATCTTTATTTAAACCAACAAACCCTTTCTGAAGTATCTTGATGAGCTATGCTCAGTAACACAGTAAGACCTCATGTGTGGGCTGAAACCTTAACTGACATGTAAGTTAACTTTTTGGACTGAGATAAATAATATATTTTCTGGAAATCACATCCTCTCCAGCCAGGGTTAGCTACTGGAAGGGCTGCCTTCAGTATAACACTTGAAGACAACTAATTAAACATGACATTCACCAATTCAGAAAATTTCTCCTTGGCTGAGCCCCCTAATGTCTGATTTTGGTTTCCTTGTTTTTGCTAGTATTCATTTGTTTTCACATTATTGGTGTCTTTGTAGTCCTTTTTAGCTCTGTTTTGATGTATTTCCAAGATGCTTTTCCTTATATTTACTCCCTAAGGAACAAACATAGCAGTTAGGTGGAGAAAAAAAAAATCTACATCCTGCTTGCCTTATATCTGCTCTTGTAGCAACATGCCTCTGACTTGGTGATTTTAGCTGGTGCTTCATGTCAAATCTGGCACTATGTCTGTTGTGCTCATTCTCCACTTCTCTAAGAGGAATGGAGGGAACAATCATCATTTATGATTTGGGTGAAAGTGCAACATCCTTCAGCTCTATCATTTTTCTCATCACTGTTTTTGCCTTTTTCCTCTGCATCCTGGGAAACGTTTTTAAGTTTTTGCTCCACACCACTGATTCAGTTTTCAACATTGTCAAATATATTTTCCCATTCATATATGCCAGTCCAGACACTAAAATAACAAGTATTACTTTACGAGTGTTACATTGTATCTTCTCCCACTACTGTACCTTCATCTGCAAGCCTTCTCTTTATATCATGTTCTACTTTTCTATAAAAATTCTATTTTAAAACAAGTTTTTACTTTTCTATAGAGGCCATACTCTTATATACTATTAAGAACTTGTAAATATTTTATGTAAATATTTTTGGAGCAAAAATCATAGAATTGTAAGATTTTTCAGAGGTCTGTTGTTCCTCGTCATTGTGATAACATTCTTTTTCTTGTGCCACAACATTTTTCAGAAGCTTCTTTTCTGGTTGCTTATTTGCACATGTGTGAATCTGTCCGAGTCTCAGTTTCCCCATGCTGCCTGTTCCCCACTCTTAGTTTCCTGAAGAGGAGTGCTTAGATAATTTACAATATACAGAATGCTCTTTTCCTTAGGTTATTCATTTCTCTTGTTCTGTTGAGACTAACCTCCAGAGTGCAATATATAACTATCCACGCTCCTCTTATGTATGTGACACAGTGTTGCAATTATGGATAGGCTTAAAAAAATATGATGGGAAAGTAGGCTCCTGAAAAATCTCAAAAATCAGCACTTGGACAGTGAAATAATCCATGCACAGTTTTATATTTGGTGCAGACACTCATCTCTAAATCAGGGGAGAGTGCGGAGAGTGCATGAGTTTCACGTGTCTCTCTTTCGGTATTTGGGACAGCAGACTTGGTAGATTTCACCAAGCCAAGAACAGAAATGTCAGTGATTATTTTTTTCTCCAGTTAGCCTTACTTCTTTCTTGGCTTTCTCCTCAGTGAATTTGCTTTTCTATTTTCTCCATGTTCATAAGTATTTTGGTTAGAATGTTGGGGAAGCTATATCTGAACTCTTTGCTAGGTAACATTTTAAACCATTAGCTTTTCACCCTAATTTCTCTAGGCAATACTGACAAGCTGTAGAGGGGAGTTGAGAAAAAGGACAAATCAAAAGGTCAACAAAATGTATCACAAGATTAGAGAATAAGACATATGAGTTGAGGAATAAGGGATGAAATTTATACAGTCTACAAAAGAGAGGTCTCCAAGGTAGGGTCTCTATGACATGATCTATAAATATCATCAAGGTAACAAAATAAACAAAGCAAATTATTTACAGTCACAAAAGATAATAGGACAAGAATGATTGCCTGAATCTAAGTGAAGGAAAGTTTACAATAGGTTATAAAAAGAGTTTTTAGCTGAAAGCAAAACCAAACAAGAAAACTAACACAAAAGTTAAGATCTATCACAGACTGGTGGGTAAAATATAGTTAAAAAAAAAAACTCACAGGAAAAGGCAAGAAATGTATATACATTTAAAAGACATATGATTGTCAAATATTCATTATAAAAATTAAGATCAAATTTTGGCCTTTTCTGCTCCCTAACTGTAGGGTCTTTGGCAAGCTATTTTAAATATGTGTAATTAGAATAACATCAATTGTTTTTATAAATATTATGCCAATCATATCTTAAAAATGACTTTCCATTAATTCCATAACCATTTCAAGGCATAACCTCAACAAGGATAATATATGATCTTATCACACTCTTTTCTGTCACCATCAACTTTTCAAATTAAAAGCATATATGTTAATGCTAAACTCCTGGACTCCACTCATTTCATTATTTCTTGCTATCTGATTTCCACTCTTATTCTTCTGCTAAGATTTCTGTTTTCACTAATGAGCTCTTACTTTTCAAATGGAATGACATACTGTCACTGCTATTTTTACATGACCAATCTGAAGCACTTGATGGCATTGAGCAACACTTGCTTCTTCAAGGCTCTTTTTGCTTGCATTCTATTTTCCTCACGGCTTTCCTAAATCTCTGTATGTTTCTTCTTTATCCTTTCAATAATATGGATGTAAGCCTTAAAGGATTATTGCATAGATACAAATGAAAAAAAAAAAAAACGTGTTAGGTTGGGTGCAGTGGCTCGTGTATAATCTCAGCACTTTGGGAGGTCAATGCGGGAGGATCACTTGAACCCAGGAGTTCTAGACCAGCCTGGGCAACACAGCAAGACCTCAGCTCTACAAAGATTTTTTAAAAATTAGCTGGGTGTGGTGGTGCATGCCTGTAGCCGCAGCTACTTAGGAAGCTGAGGCAGGAGAGTCACTTGAGTCCGGGAGTTTGAGACTGCAGTGAGCCATGATTATGCACTGTACTTCAGGCTGGGTAACAGAATGAGACCCTGTCTGGAAAAAAAAAAAAAAAAAAAAAAAAAGCACTAAAAATTTCTTAGCAAAGCTCCTTGAAGAGAGAACACAGAAAATATTACCTTGGTCAATTTTAGTTAATCTCTGCATTCATAAAGGCATGTTTGGATCTCTCCTCTTTCTAGCAAGCACTCCATAGAGAATCTAATCTCTTTCTGTGTTTTCATTTACCACTAATAAACTGAAGATCTCTTTATTCTTGTCTCAACCTCTCTTCTGAACTGCAAATCCATGGTTTGAAACTGCTTTCTTTACACATTTAACGAGATATTCCAAAAGCATATCAATTTTATTTATTTTTATTTATCTTTTCTTTTTTTCTTTTTTTTTTTTTGTTTTTTTTTTGAGATGGTCTTGCTGGGTCACTTAGCCTGAAATCATGCAGTGGCATGATTTCGGCTCACTGCAATCTCTACCTCCTGTGTTCAAGCGATTCTCATACCTCAGCCTCCAGAGTAGCTGGAATTAACAGGCACGCATCACATGCCTGGCTACTTTTTGTACTTTTAGTAAAGACAGGATTTTGCTATGTTGGCCAGGCTGGTCTGAAACTCTTCACCTCAAATGATCCGCCTGCCTCCACCTCCCAAAGTGCTGGGATTACAGGCATGAGCCACCATGCCCAACCAAGCACATCAATCTTAATGCAGACAAAATTGGACTCATTATGGATATATCCCTGTTTACTTCAGCCAGTTCTGTACCTTGAGATACCATGGAAGTGATACTATAGTAACCAGTGATCCAAACAGAAAGCCTCAGCTGTCTTTGATTCCTGTTCCTTTCTTATTCCCATGTGTCCCAGGCATACCATCACCTGACAGCTTTCTCCAGTCATGTGACATGGGTCACATTTACTTTTACAGTTCCTCAGCCATGGGCCTAATTAACCTAGTTCAGATTATGACCTTTTTTCTGCCCAGCAACCAAAAGAACCACCCAGACATTCTATTGCTGCCTAGCTTCTCCTCATTGTAATCCCCTCTTCACATTACCTCCAGAGAGAGCTTTGTAAGTTTTGTAAAACACCAACCTGTTCTTATTACTTTTCTGCTTAAAAGCCATCTTTGGCTTCACATCACCTGGTGTGTAATTCCAAAATTCTCAGAATTGAAAAGCAAAAACAACAACAAAAAAGCTATCATAGTTTACTTCTAAGCTGTCTGTCGAAATTTCTCTTCTGCCACCCTGCCGTATTTAGCGCCTACTAGACATAACAATGTTGGGCATTACCTGTCGTTTCCTGTCCCAGACTCAACACAGTTTCTAAATTTCATGGGGCTGGAATAACCAAGACCCCCATCTCCATTTTTCTCTTACTTGAAAGGTACTTGACAAATGAGTGAACTTTCTCTCTTTCTTTCTTTCTTTCCTTCCTTCCTTCCTTCCTTCTTTCTTTCTTTCTCTCTGTCTCTCTGTCTTTCTTTCTTTCTTTTCTTTCTTTCTTTCTTTCTCCCTCCCTTCCTTCCTTTCTTCCTTCCTCCCTCCCTCCCTCCCTCCCTTCCTTCCTTCCTTTTTTCTTTTTTTTTTTTTGGAGTTTTGCTCTTGTTGCCCAGGCTGAAGTGCAATGACGCCATCTGGGCTTACTGAAAACTCCTCCTCCCGGGTTCAAGGAATTCTCGTGCCTCAGCCTCCTGAGTAGCTGGGATTATAGGTGCCCACTACATCCGGCTAATTTTGTATTTTTAGTAGAGAGAGGGTTTCATGTGAACTTTCTAACATCTCATTGTTTGCTATGGTTGGTGTTCCCAGACACTGAGTTTACATCATCTCATTTGAATTTCATAAAAACTACATACGTTAGGTTTCTGTTTTGAAGATGAAGACACTAAAGCTCTGACAGATTAAAATATTTGTTCATTATAATACTGTTAGTAAATTGGTAAGAGAGGTCAGTTCATAATGAGGCTTCATTAATCTAAAATCTGAGTGTTTTTCACTATCACAGGAGATCACACTGGGCAATTTTGTAATGTAGTGAATCTCCCATACTGGGTATTCGAAGCATAGATCAATAGTTATTTATTATGGGGTATTTTCTCAGATGAAAGGCTATACTAACTGTATCTAAGGCATCCTCTAATTTTAATTTTGTATCTCTCAGGAGAAATTAAAGCAATCTCACAAATAACGCTGGTAAAAATGTAATATTGTCTTAACTTTTAAACTAGAAAACAATTATTTTAATGTTAATAGCAGGGTGTTGTGGTAGTATTTGCAGTGGAATATAAAATTATTCAAACACAATATTAAAAAGGTTGGTTACATATTTAGTCTAACATAGTGCCATTTTGTGCACTGAGGTAGTTATAGTAACTCCTTATCCAGAATTTGAACACAATAATATATTCCAATATTTAACAACTCAGATTGATAACTGATGGCATCTACTACAAGATGAAACCATAACAAATAGATTATATCAAAATTATACTGAATAAAATTAAATATTTCTTGGACATTATATTGCAGAATCTTACATGGCCTCAGAGTCATCAATGAAGACATTAATTATAATTGTCATAAACAGATGAAAGTAAAAAATGATTGAAATCTCTGGGCAATAAAATGCAGATGGAAATTTGCAGGATATTTCTCTGAAATTTACCACTATAAAGTAATTTTGTTTTTATAGGGTTTAAATATTCACACCTATAGCTTGCCTATGTTTTGCTATACCCTTAGCCTAATATTATTTCATTTACATTGTAAAAGTCAACTTTGACTGACTGAAGAGAAAAAAATTATAATCAGCAGTATCCATATCAGATATTACTATGAAGTATATTGATAAAAAAAATTCTGAACAATTTTTTTATTTATCATTTACATATCAGAGCCTGGGCCCAAGACCATAAAAAATATACAGTAAAATGGAACAGGGGCTCCTCTCAAATAGATTGTAATTTAGTAAATTACAGAATGCTAAGTGTCAAACTAATGACTAAACAATAATAAATATTATAGAAATTTACCTGAGTTCCAACTCACTGCTATTTGAGAAAGTCAAAAAGGCTTAATGGATAAAAAGTAAACTCAAGCCAGACCTTGATTTTTCTCTAATCAGAAACCTGTGTTATTCGCTGTTCTGCTTCAAAGTTGGTATTTTGCTTTGCTTAAAGAAAAAGGTAAAAACAAACAAACAACAAAATGCAAGCTCTATATGCTGTAATTTAACTCTCTGTGATTCATCTATAATCCAGTTTTGGAATTTGTTCCTATGTTCTTTTGTATCAGTTATGTTTTCAACTTATAATTTACCAAATACATTTTATTTTCTAAACTTTGAACACCCTTGCTTTTGTAATCTCCTTCTTTGGAGATGTACTTTAAGTCCTAGCCCAAGGCAGTCCTCTTTATTGACACCTTACTTTGTCTTCCTACTTGGAGTCAGTCTCCCCTTCTCTCACAAACCTGCCATACTCTGCCCATTTATCTGTTCAATGACTTGCCACATGCTGGCTTATTCCAAGGCCTAGTGGACAGCTGCCTTTTTTCCCCGCACTAGGCTATAATAATTTTGAACTCGTGAACTATATTGTGTTTTCCTTTGTTTTTTTGAAAGGTTGAATACAGTTGTGAAATGAATGAATTTGACAGTGAGCAAATTAATATATGTTTAATAAATGAATACATGTTGAATAAATGCATGCAAGTCACTTAGATTACATTAAGATCATTTTTTCTAATGTAAGCCTTCAGGATGAAAGTATCACAAAAAGAAGTATTCACACTGACTTTGACTTTTACTGAATGTGAGTAGGTCAGTGTGTGGCAAAAAAGTCTGTGCTCTGCTCTTTATTTACAAAATTAGCTCTTTCTTCTTCATGCTTTGGCTTTGATATTTCCAGTTTGTACAATAGTCTTATACTTTATGGTGAGAAAGTGCATGCCAAACATTCATTTATTCAGAGATTATCAACTAAGCTGAGTTGTCTTTTTATTAGGGTATTAATAGTAAATTATACACTTTGAGAGGTTAATTTAATTAACAGCAGCAATACATGGTCACTCAGTTGGTACAATAAATTCCTTCATTTAACAAAAATGTGTTAGTCATCTAGCATATGCCAGGCACTGCACTATTAAATAAAATTTATGAGAGCCCACTGATCTGAACTGAGGCCTTACACTTGGCCCCAGCAGACCAACCCAAAATGGAGTCACTCGTGCTAAATTTTCATGTTACCATACCAAAACCTAAGCTAAACAGCTTTGTAAGATCTGACCTTCCAAGAAACCAGGAGAGAGTTGATAGCCAAATCTTCAAGCAGCCAATTTAAAAACAAAACAAACAAAGAAACAAAAAGCAGGAGATTCACATCAACCAATCAAAAGGGTTTCAGTTAACCTGATCCAGCATGATGAACTCCCTCTGCTTTATCTGGTAAAAGTAACCTGAAGAACTTGATATTATTCAGTCTGCTTTTGCTCTACTCTGTTTTCTTGGTTTTGGTCAATCTGCTTTACAGAAAGTGACTAGACTGCCATGCCCACTGGAGCTTTTGTCTGTTTTGTGGACTGGATGATGCCTGGTTCATGAATTACAAATAAAAGCTAATTAGGTCTTTAAAACTCATTTTATTGAAAATGTTTTTGTGGACACTGAAACATCCTAGAAAGTCAAAGTTAAATACAGACGAGGTCTTAACATTTTAGTGAGGTGGACTACAATGTAAATAAGTCATTGTAAAGAATACAATAAATTAGAATGAAAGGAAAAGTGGCTTTGCAGACAATGGTATGAGAAATTACCTACCAGTAACCAGAAAGGTGAGAAAAGAACTCTCAAACCTCCAAACTTCTCCCCAATATTCCTATCAGAGTGACTAGATGCCTTAGAAGTTTTTAAGGGAGTTTAGAACTGTATCAATATAAATAAAGCAAATATATTGCTTTTGAGGGAATTGCTTGTTAAATTAGCTTCCCCTTTTGTCCTCTGAGAAAGATTGGAATGGTGAGCAGCAGTAGCACACAGAGAGAGGCAAGGTAGAGCTGACTTGGGCCTGCTTAGGGAGTTGAGTGGCTCTGAATGAACACTGAACATCTGCATCTTAATTTAATGGAGACTAGCACTCAAAGGAAATGATGTGCCATCCTAAAATGGCAACTGCCAGGGAAGGGTAGAGGAACTGAATGCAAACTCTGATCATTTAATAATTTTTCCAAGTGCAAAGCTATCTGTTAGGAAGTGATTTTGGTTACTTAGGGACTCTATTCAGTCATCATTTACACAAATAGGAGATATACGACCCCCCCGGCCGATACACGCAAACACACAAAAACACAGACTTTTGGGTATACTGGTCAAAGCAAGGGAGGAGAAATGCATACTCACAAAAGTCACTGAATACAACTGAAAAACAGTAGCATCGGAATGCTTCAAAATTCTGCCATTATCAATCAAAAGTTTTTCTGACCCTTAGTACTTCAGGTGAAGGATCTAGGGTGGAGTACCTTCGAATTTCAAAGAAAAGATAGATAGAGATGGCTTTATATCTAGGAAAGTTTCCCTGCACTTCATGGTTTTTTTTTTTTTCCCCATGTAAATATGAAAAAAAAAAAACCCTACTACTTTTTATAGGAGAAATATGGACAGATACATTAACAAAGCCAATTCACTACCTATATGTCCTTTTCACATCTCACGGTGTCTATTAATATTTGGAAAGGCATTCACTTATTTATCATGAAGGGACATTTCCATGTATTCTTTTCTCTTAATCAACATTAAAATAATATGGTAAATAAAGAACAGAACAAAGGACACAGCTGGCATGACAATTTCTGTGCTTTCTCACCAAATCGGTATGGCTGACATGGAAAACAGAGTAACAGATGGTGGAATAGCTAGAGAGGCACATGATTTGCTCAAGGTCACAAGAATTTCAGCAACACAACTAGAAACAAACAAACAGAAAAAAACCCAGACCTTGAAGCTAAATGCTATTGTTTATATATACCATTTCATTAAGAAATAAAGTTTTAATTAAAGAATTACAGGATAATTATAGTCTCAGTTCTTTATTAAACCCAATCATGGAAATGACAGTTTTGTTGGAAGAAAGGCAGGTAGCTTCCTCTGACTGACTCTGTTGTAGGGAGGGTGAGGGCTACATTGGAACAGGAGACTGGAATAAATGCTTTGTGTCTCTATGTGCCATCTTGAGTTACTGGGTTGCATTTTTAGGCATTTGATATATGAATATGTTTACCACAGGCTTTGTCAAGTTGACACTTTAGGTGGATTTCTCTGATGTCAGTGTATAGGATGAATTGAGCACTGTGAAAAGGAACAAGGGGCAGAGAACTTGTATTCAGGGAGAAAAATTTAAAGAGCTGCTTCAGTTATGGAGGTCAAATACTGGAAGAGGTAAATCTAAAGATAGGACCTGGAGGGTGGTAATGCTCCCTGCAAAGGTAGAGAACACTGTTGACTTTGTTTAGTGAGGATGAGGGTGATGTACTTCTGGACATACTGAGGTTAAGATATAATCAGGGCTTTGATGGAGACAACCCAGAAGCAGTTAGAATAATTTCTGCAGCTGAAAGAAAAAAATGGGTCCAGAATTGCAAACTTGGCAGTTACCTATAGAAAGATGATAAATAGACCTATGACACTGAGTGAATTCACAATCAAAGAGTAAAAAAGATAGAAAAGTGGGAATAGAATAATTGGGCAAAGTTTCATTTAAAACCTGATGGATGATCTGTAAAAGAAAGAGATTACAAATGGGACCCCATCAAAATTTAAAACTGCTGATCTTTGAAAGATACTGTTAAGAAAAACCACACACTAGAGGAAAATATTTGCAGAATATTTATATGATAAAAGACTTACATCCGAAATATATAAAGAATCCTCAAAATGCAATAAGGAAATAAACACCTTGTTATAAAAATAAGCAAAAGACTTGAACAGATACTTTGGCAAAGAAGATATACAGATGGCCAATAAACACATGAAAAGATAATCTTCTCTTCTTGGGCAAGTGTTTGTAAACAGTAGACTGACAGCAAAACAGATTCAAAATAATAACATACTCTTCATATCATATACCTGTGTGGTACATATCACTTGTCAGACACAGTTTTAAGCACTATATAAATATTAGCTCACTTAATGAGTTAACAAAGTAGGGTTTTAATTAACTATTCAGTGATAAAGAAATTGAGGCACAGACAGGTGAAGGAATTTGCCCAAGGTCATATAGCTGGTAAGTGGCTAAGCCCAGATTTGAACACAGGCATTCTGGCTCCAGAGCCTGTGCTCTTGACTGTAACAATTTGAAGCCTCTACAGAAACCAGCAAGTATATATTGAGTGCCTACTCTGTGCACACATTATAGAATTACAAGAAATGGAATAAATATAGTTCCTTTCCTAGTGGAGCTTAAAATCTAGATAGAAAGGTAAGTCTTTGCACACCAAACACTTGTCTGCATCTAATAATGATTCAAGCTTTAGAAAATAGACAATAAACATGTTGAACATCATCATGCTGATTAAAAGACAACATCTTATTATGACAATTAGGAATTATTGAAAACATTCTAGACCCTCTGTAGTTTAGAAGTTCTTTAGAGAAAAACAAAGACCGCAAAGCTTTATAAGAATTCAAACAGGTAATAATAGTTTGGACATTTAAAAATATTCTTCTACAATCTTTTATGTTAGTATAATTGTCAGTAAAAATATTTATCAATTATCTCTTTCATGCTTGATAAACTCCTTGTGATTTAGGTTGTTTCTAATAACTGAATGTAAACAAGCATGAGCCTTGTCCAAATATGACAATGATCTAATTCAATTACCCCCCTATGTTAAACCTGCAACTGTCTAGTGAGCTAAACAATTCCTGTTAGCCGGCTGTTACTTCAGAACACTGAAGATCGATCCTTATGAGCTCTGAGTTACTGTTCTGTTTTGCTTTTGTTTTGCTTTTCCATTTTCCCAGAATGAAAACTGCAATAGAAGAGTGATAAAATGCAAGACTATAAGCAGAAGAAATCCTTATTAATTAACTTTTATTAAAAGAAAATAGCATCTTTGAAGCTGTACCTACAGAAGTCATCCTGTGAGACATAGCAACTCCTGTGAGGTCTCAGATTCACTCCATTCTAGCAGCCCAGCCTGAAAAGGGGTCGAATGTGTGTGTGCCACTAACAACTGTGACTGTGCAGGGGGTACACAGGAAAGAGAAAGGAGAGAGACAGACAGTGGGGAAGGGAAATGGAGAAAGAATCAAATGAGGGAGGAAATAAAAATGAGAGAGAGAGAGAGAGAGAGAGAGAGAGATTGTAGGAGACGTGAAAGAGTGAAGGATCGGAAGGAAGGGTGGGGGATGCAAAAGCCAGATTTTTATTGGAAGCAATTGAAGTGGTTGCTATGAGACCCGCTTGAGCGGAGGACCAGCAGCCAGCCCGACGCTGATGGTTCTTACCTCGTACTAAAACCTTTGCTTTGACACAGTTTTAGAGTTGCTTAATATTCGAGCAAGCACCTGACACGGGTGACTTTCTCCTTCTTTTTTTCCTCCAGTCCCTCGGGTAAGATGGAGGTAGAAAATGAAGCCAGCTGCTCCCCAGGCAGTGCATCAGGCGGGTCCAGAGAGTACAAGGTGGTAATGCTGGGAGCAGGGGGAGTTGGTAAAAGCGGTAAGTTTTCACACCAAATGCTGGGGAAGGAGGGACCTCTATAGAGACAACTCTATAGAGTGAAAGAAAAATGATATTGCTGATGCTGTTAGAGGTGAACTGTGGCAGTTAAACACGGAGTATGGGTCTGGCAGGATGCTCCAAAGTGTCAGGACTGTTAAGCCGATGCTGATGAGTCAGGATAATGCAGACAGCCAGTGATGATCCACAGAACTTTAAAAGGATAATTGTTTTCTTTGATTTCACGCTGGGTGATATTTGCTCTTAGTGTAGAGGTCTTTTTTAATAATAAAAATATGTATGAAATTGTCATGGTATGAGAAAAATGTGCTCCTATTCTCAAAAATCTTCACATAAAGAAAGAAGTGCTATGAATATTCAATTAAACACCGTTACAAACACAGACATATACTCAGGATGATGGGTGTTGATTGTTGTGTTTGTTTCTTTCATTAGAAGGTTCTTTTTCCTCATCTGTAGTCTGACATAGTGTGTGTGGGCTTTGAATACCAAAAGAAAGTTGGTTTTTGAAAGTGGCAGTGATTTATGGAATGATATTCATTGTGAGTCCTGTGCAGGGTGATCAAACTAAACTTTGTGGTCAATTCAAGGAGAAAGCTACACAAATAAATGAAGATGAGGTAATAATAGAGATGAAGAATAGCAAATTTGTTTTGGTACATAAAGAACAGAAGTGTCAGTTGTTGGAATTCTTGAGGAGCCTAAAAGGCCAAATATAAAAAATTTTAAAAAATGGATACATAGTAGTTTTTTTTGGCTGATCAAATGTTAGATAGCTCGGAGCTATGGCTATCACTAGAAAATAAATAAATATAGCTTTTTATATAAATATTAAATATCTCCACTGGGAATACATCTTTGGGAATTCTAAAAGGTAGAAGAAATATTATAGTTAGCATGGACAAAAAGCATCAAAACAAATCAATAGTTTTAGTGTTGACAAAAAAATTAAAAGTTGAAAACTGTATTTTCGGCAGAAGAAACCAAAAAACTAACAACTTTGGTGGATGGGTCCACAAGGGATAGGAAAACTGAACGGTAAAGGAAGAGGAAGGAGACTTTAGTGGACAAAAAAGTTAAAGATAGCAAGAAACATAAAATTCAGCACCCCTACCTCTTCTCCTCACCCTACAAAAGAGAATTCTCATAAAAAATAAAAGAAATAGGTACATCTGGATGTGGTCAGTAGCAAAATGCATATCAAAGTGAAAAAAATTATTCATCTCTTCTAGAGAGGCAAAAATGTGAAAGAAAAGCTTTCCAATTGTGAATAAATGAGGAATTTTTAAAAAGATTTCTCCTCTAAAGATAATGATTTGAGAAGGAAGGAATCAAAATAGGTTATGATTTAAGGAAGGAGGAAGGGATGGAGGAAGGATAGAGACAACATGATCTATATAAAATGAAGTCATACTTTACAAGAATCCAGTCAGATACAGTGAGGAAGAAAGAAATAAACAATGTGAGAATAAAATACTGAAGAAGAGAGAAAAACAGATTTAAAAAAAACAGGCAAAAGGCCAATCCACATTAAATGCCACCAGCAGCTTGTGAGGTCAGGAAGATGCTGAAATTGTCGCAATAATGTGCCTCCGTATTGCTTTTGTTTGCTGGTTAGGTATCTGCTTTTAGGAGCTTGAGGGATGTGGGGATAGAGTGACTGATTTTTAGCCTACTTCAATTTATTCCACGGAAATGAAACTTGGAGAGAAGAGATTTTGGACAGGAACATCCTTCAGCAACACACTTTTCTTGTGATATTGCTGATATTATAGTGGTGATATTTTATCTTCTATTTTGATCTCTCCCAAGTATTATTTGTGCTGACTGATCATTGTTACTGTTCCAATGACTATGGATTTTCAACGTGACACATGGCCCACAGAGTGGCCTGGCTTGCTCTCATTTTTGCTTTGTACAATAGAAGCCAATTCATAATTAAGTACTTGAACAAAACTTTTCCAGTGAGATGAAAAGACAGGAATGACCAACTCATTCTCAGAGAAAGAAAAGGATAAAGAGTGTAAACAGCTCAGTTGTATTGATTATATATAAATGGCAACCTTGGCTACTACACCAGAGAATATTTCTCATACTACAATTTCACACCTGGAAAATGCTGTCCTTATGACTAAATGTTTGAAATCACAGTGCTAAAATCATCTGGTCCTTGGACTTTCCCCCTGTGACTTACCTGATGTTCTTCTATCAGCATATAAACATTCAAGCACTGATTCTCAATATTAACCTTCTGTTGAAGGTTAAAATATTTGCTTTCAAATGAGCTAAAAATATACATGATTTATTTTATTTCATTTGAGCCTAGGCTGGGGTGCGGTGGCATGATCATGGCTCTAAATACACGCTTTAAAACCTACTTTTCATATCAAAGACTTAGACCAATAGAGGTATATGAAGGGATTATATAACCCCACTACCCTGGGTTGTGTGAAGAGATTTCCAGAGGAGATCTGCTCTTCTGAAGAAACTAAAGAAGATGCATCAAGCTACCATCTGTTTCCAATTCTGAGAGTCAAGTCCAAGTCAGCCTTAAACATGGATTAAAAACTCAATTTATGGTGACTATAATTTTTAAAATCTTGGAGATTTTCTATGTATATTAATATTTATTCTTTTTTCTTTTTCTTTTTGCAGAGATGGGCTCTCACTATGTTGCCTAGGTTGGTCTCAAACTTCTGGCCTCAAGCAATGCTCCTGCCTCAGCCCTGCAAAGTGCTGGGATTATAGGCATGAGGCATTGTGCCTGGCCTGAGACATGTTTTTATCCATGTTTTACCAAAATATTTTTTAATAGAAACTTTTAAAAGAATTTGCAACTTTACTGAAATAAGAATTCCCACAAGATTTAAAATATGTCAGTTAATGAATGTACTTTATGTGAGGAATTTTAAACCACAAGTAATCAATAAAGTTTACTGAGCACGAATTATGCACAGTCCTATACTAGTTACTATGAAGGACATAAACATTTATGAAGCCCCCATTGCATGGCAGGCATGGGCTACATGTATTTCATGCTTATACTCAGTCCTAACCACAGTCAGAGTCAGTATTTCTATTTCACAGATGAAAAAACAGAGGTCAGAAAAATAACTTGTGCCTGGTCATGGGAGTAATAATTTAGAGTTCTGTGATGTTTTATCTAACTCTACTACATTATGTTTAATGCTCTGAGAAGAACAAAGAGTTGCATCACTCGCTATTAAGAAGAAAACAGATCCATTGATAATGCATTTCCTAGGTCTTGAATGTTATATTTAGAAGAGATCTTAACCATCTAGGCTATCACTTTGATTTATACATCTATGCCTCTTTAATCTTTAACCTAATTGAACACTGTGCATAATACTTCTGTATAAATATATAATATTTATATTTATATTTATATTTTTATAATTATATGTAATATTGTCCAAGAATGTTACTAACTGCAGAGAAAACAGGGATACACAAGAATTATTTGGACAATGGCCAAACTGAGGCATTGAGAGGCGAAGAGACCTGCAAAGGTCATTTATACAGCAGTGGCAGAGTCAGATCCAGAATTCAGTCCTTCTGACACCATTGAAGCTGCTTTTCCATCACCCCCCAATTCTTACACAGAGTAAGCTGAATCAAAACTGCACCATACAAAGTAACAGATATGTATACAAAGTAGCAGACGTTTAGGAGGAACAAGTATAGAGATCTAATGTATAGGATGAGGACTATAGGTAATAATATTTTATTTGGGGTTTTTGCTAAATTAGTAGATTTTTTAATGTTTATTTGTACATAGTAAGTGTATATATTTTATACATGTATATATTTATGGAGTACATGAGATATTTGGATACAGGCATACAGTGTATAATAATCACATCAGGGTATGGTATATCCATCACCTCAAACATTCATCATTTCTTTGTGTTATAAATCTTCCATTATACTTTTATGTTATTTTAAAATGTACAATAACTTATTCAAGACAATAATGACCCTGTTGTTCTATCAAATGTTAGATCTTATTCATTCCATCTAACCACAATTTTGTACCCATTAACCATCTCCACTCCCTCTTCCTACTACCGTTTCCAGCCTCTGGTAGCCATCGTTCTACTATTTCCATGAATTAAATTGTTTTAATTTTTAACTTCCACAAATGAATGAGACCATGCAAAGTTTGTCTTTCTGTGTCTGGCTTATTTCACTTAACACAATGATCTCCATTTCCATGCATGCTGTTGCAAATGACTGGATCTCATTCTTTCACATAGCTGAATAGTATTCCATTGTGTATATATACCACATTTCTTTTATTCATTCTTCTGTTGATGGACACTTAAGTTGCTTCCAAATCTTGGCTATTGTTACTAGTGCTGCATAAATTAGTAGATTTTAGGTTCTGTTACTGCCACCCCCTATAAAAAGTAGCTATGTGAAATGATGGATATGCTAATTTGTTTTCCTATAGTAAATATTTTACTATCTATGTGTATCCCACAACGTCATATTGTATACCTTAAATATACACAATAAAGTTTATTTTAGAAATAAGACTCATGATGAGAGAACTACTTAAGAAACAACACACATATATATATACACACACACACACACATTCAGTGAAATAACATTAAATGGCAGTAGAATAGAAACTTATATTACAAACTGTGATTACAACTAAAACCAAAAGAAAACAACAAAAAAGACAAATTATCCAATAAAGTTCAGTATGTTAGGCATCTTCTTTTAGCCTTCTATCTCATTTTGTTCCACTGCCCGCCACTCACCTACCCTAAAAAAATAAAAATAAAAATAATCTCATGGTTACAGTTTTAAAGTTTTATGGAGCCTAAACAATCCTTATAACAGTTTTAAATATTGACCTTTGTCACTGTGGTTTGAAACAGCAAGGCCGTTCCTCAATGTCAGAACATGATGAAATATTGCCTTCCTTGGCTTCACATCTGGTTCTCCAAGTTCAGAATCAAATTTATTCAACAGATTTTAATAAAAATAATATCTTATTTTCTAGGTATTTTGAAAAATATCTGCATTTGGGATTTATGCTAAGTTAGTAGGTTTTAATTTTACTGATTTTTTTTTATTTTTATGGGTACATAGTAAGTACATATATATATATATGGAGTACAGGAAATATATTTGTATACAGGCATATGCTTAACATAATGATAATGTTTTAAGATTTAAAGAACTTAAGATTCATAATGATCATATTTTGCAAAATAAGATATTATTGCATAAAATTGGGGTAAAAATTACATTTTACCTATTCTGATTATGATTTATTTGATCATAAAATAAGAAGGCAAGTAGGAGAGGTATCTAAGCACAGAACTATCAAGAGATTTGTCTAGTAGGAAAGTCAGAAAATAAGGACTGGACATGAACGCAGGCTTTCTACATCTAAATTGTTTTTCTATCAAATTGTATGGGAAAAGCAGAAAAAGATTCCCAATGTCAGATGAGAACTTTATGTCCTTCTCTGGTCCCTAGGACACATCTTGGAATTATTTGGTGAAATGTTGTCTTAACATACATCTTCAGGTATGAAATATGTATGAAACACTATGCAAGTCATTGAGAAGGGAGGGGGTGTTATTCATAACCATGATTTCAGGTGATTCCTGACCTCTGGGAGTGTACCATCTCACGGTGGAAAATCTGCTGTAATTTGTAATACAAAACAATAAGTTTATATTAGGCTTCTAATGTAAGAGTTTCGGAAACTCAGTATAAGGGGTGGCTATAAGAGATGGGAAAGATGAGAAGAAATCACAGCATAGATGGTAAATTATGTCTTAAAGGATGAGGAGGATTTTTCTGATGCTGAAGAAGAAAAGTATGGGGAGATCCAAGGAAGAGAATTGAACATAAACAGTGTATACAGGGGCACGAAGGGATGTGAAGGCTTATAATTTTTAATGGCAGCATCTTGATAACTTAGTGTCTCTAAGGGGTAGTTGAAAAAATATCTTTTTAGAGTTGCTCAATAGATGCTTTAGTTAATTGTGAAAAAGTTACACAACACAAATAAACTGAAAACACAAAAAGGATTAGGGCACTCAAAATTTATTAGAATGTTTCCATTATGAATTCTTTGTAAAGAAAAAACTCATTTGTAAAATAAACAAACATATTCTCTCCCGCGGCCATTTGCAGTTTGTCGCCTCTGTAAATTCAGTTTCATGTAGCAGGATTTTATAAAGAGAAAGCGGTAACAATCTCTCTGAGGTAAGTGGAAAGCAGCACACAACCAATTCCTTCCACCTCAGTGAATTAGGAAAGCAGGTAGGAAGTTGAGTCTTTATCTGATGAATTAAATCAAGGCAAACAACCAAGTGCATCATTCATGTCCCAGAGCCTCTGTGTTTTACTTCATTAGCAGAACTTTGAGTCTGACAAAGCTGAACAATTGTCACATGGTGGCCATGCGTTATCCTAACCCTGTGGACTGTAAGGCAAAAGAAACAAAATAAACAAGGGGAAAGTAAAAAGATTTTAAGATTGCTGGGCCTTCTGTTCTCACCCTTAACTGTTACCACCTCAGTTGTACTGCAGACCATCACTCACTGCAATACTGTCAGGAAGCATTAGCCAAGAGGTCCAAATAAGGCTCAGTAAAAGAGTAAATTGGTATCTACTCACTCAAATAATGATTGAAAACAGAATTCAGGCGAAAGGCTTTGATTGACAACATCTCCAAGATTATATGCACTCTGTAGATTTTAAATTGATGAAAGAGATTTTCTACAGCTCTGCATGAGTACTATATGATATGTCTGCCCCATCTATGACCGGAGATGAACGAGCATGTAATGATCCCTCAATGAGCCCACATGTTGCTGAGCTCTTTACGTTCACACATTTGCTTTGGTGTTCTGCTGGCTGACGGTCTGTAACATTCCCCTGCCTTACTATACCCCTCGCCCTGCCTTGATCTTGTGAGGAAGGCATTACTGTCTGCATTTTATAAATGAGAAAACTGAGGTACACACACACACACACATAATATGGCCCAAGGCACATAGATATTAAATGATGAACCTAATGTGCCTACATATGGATGTCTAAGTTCGATGTTTACATTATTTTTATTTTCTCACCTGAAAGTTTTTATTTTTCGAAGACATGATACAGTGAACCCGAGTTCTAACTTCAGCTACATTTTTTTTTTTTTTTTTTTTTTTTGAGACGGAGTCTTGTTCTGTCACCCAGGCTGGAGTACACTGGTGCAATCTCGGCTCACTGCAAGCTCCGCCTCCTGGGTTCATGCCATTATCCTGCCTCAGCCTCCCCGAGTAACTGGGACTACAGGCACCCGCCACCACACTCGGTTAATTTTATTTTTTATTTTTTTGTATTTTTAGTAGAGACGGGGTTTCACCGTGTTAGCCACGATGGTCTCGATCTCCTGACCTCGTGATCCACCCGCCTCGGTCTTCCAAAGTGCTGGGATTACAGGCGTGAGCCACTGCACCTGGCCACATTTTCATACATGTATTTTAAACGTCACACAAAATCATCTATATGAAAATATTTTAATATTTTTAATTTTCTACACAAACAATGGAGAGTGCTACCCTCATTAGATGGAGTAGTGGGTGGCATGAGGAGCTCTGACTAAACATTTTAGCATGGAGGTGCCGAAGACTGGTTTGTTCTTGTCTATTCAGAGACCCCTGGTGGCCTCAGCCACATAGAGAGAAGGTAACAATTCCTTTCAACTTGAGAAAACCAAGTAGCCCAGTAATTATAGGAATTTATTGAAACCTGGGATCATGCTAACAAAGAAAGTAAACAGTGTGCTGAGTAAACCATACAGATTTTTGAAATTAGGTGCTGATTTACTTAGGGAAGCATATTTTCTTTAAACATATACATTTTGGAATAATAGAAACTGACAAAAGAGTGTTTGTGTGTGCGTATGCGCGCGCATGCACGCACGCACACCTAGACCTGTGAAAAGCCCACAGATATGACCAAGAATTAGACACAGCCTCTGCCCTGTCCACCAGGGTAACAAACAAGATGTATAAACAGACTTGTGAGACAATGATAGAGATGTATGGGAGGTATTTTGGAAGCAATGAGAACTATGGCTTAGGAAGTTAAAATGACCTACCATACATTGTTCAGCTGTTCATCTGTAGCATTGGGACCAGAGTCTCCTGACTTTCTAGAGCATGAATTTTTCCAATAGGCCATGCTGACTCCCATAAACCAGCATAAAATCTCACTGGAGATCAACCTGCTGCCTATGACTTATTATTTCTGTGCCTGTGTGTGTTTGCAGTGTGGTGGGATTGCGACTGTACACACTGACAGACGGTGGTCCTCTGTACTGCTTACATACATGCAAGGTGCACTCTTATCAATGAATCTGGCTATTTGCAAAGCCCATCAATGATATCTACTCAATCACTTGGGCTTTCCTCATAAATACCCTTTCTGGTGACCCTGACCAAACAGTGCTATCTGTC
Organism: Pongo abelii; assembly: GCF_028885655.2. NCBI lineage: Eukaryota > Metazoa > Chordata > Mammalia > Primates > Hominidae > Pongo > Pongo abelii. The sequence continues at coordinate 57,478,620 of NC_072002.2, read as the reverse complement.
CTTCTCATTGCTCAGCAGGGACCAGCTAAGTGCCATTGCTAGTCACTCTGCCAGACCATCATTTCTGCCCTTTCTGCCTACTATAATTCTACTTCAGCTAACACCACAGATTCAGCATGAGAGTATTGATAGTTCTGGTCCCCATATACTCCAAGCACTTCAGCATCCTGCTGTATTGGGCAGATAGAAACCTGATTCTCGCTAAAGTATGCGTGAAGGATGTAAAGCCGAAGGGGGAGTGGGGGATTGGGGCCTCCCTGGAGATGTTGCATTGAAAAGGAAATCAGAGAGAAAACTATATTTGCAGTCCCAGGAAAAAATATTTAATTGAACTGAAATGAGATGGTGTAGATAATTTGTGGTCTTACGATGGAACACCAAATAAAGATTTTCAACTATTATAGTTAGAGAAGTTGTGGTGGTGGTGGATGAGGGAAGTTCTTTATCAGAAGATTTCTTGTATATGTGAAAGTCAATGTTTGGGTAGTCACTTATTGAATGAATCAGAAGTCCTTAGACACTTTACCAGTTCACAGTTCCTCTTAATATGCTTTAAAATGAGCAACAAAGTGTGTGTTTGTGTTCATAAATCTGTGTGCATTCACAAAAGAGGAATGTTTCTTTTTTTGTCCAAACTATTATTCTTTCAATTTCTTCCTGCAATGAATGGCAAAATAAAAGCAAACACTTCTGAGTTTTGCATATACCTGACCCTGTTCAAAATGCACTAAATATGTTAATTTATTAAGTCTCACTAAACCCAGCAGTGTGGGTGTGGTTAGTATCTCTAATTAATAAATGAGAACAGTAAAGCTTGAAGATGGTGAGTGATTCACTCAGGAACCCAGAGCCTGAGGTGACTATGCAGAACTCAACCACTGCCAGAGCTGAGGCCCTTAACCACTGTCCACTGTACTCCTTACCATGCATTATTTTGATCAACCTTCAATCTGTAGAAGGAAGCCCCACCATAGAAGTGATGACAGAATAATGTGAACTGGGGGTTTGGGTAACCTAGGAAATCCATATTTGTCTTTTCTCATCTGTAAAATGGGGATGACAATAATAACTACTGTAACAGTTCATACTCAGAATATTAATGACATAGCCTGGCACAAACTGTGGGACAATGTTTATAACATAAATGGATAGCTATGTTTTTATTTATTTACCCTTAACAACACTTGACATTGCACAGGTCACTAAAGCTCTTTGAGTCTCCCTTTTCCTCATTAAGGGCTTTTTTTTTTTTCTGTGTCTTTTATTTATTTATTTATTTATTTATTATTATTATACTTTAGGTTTTAGGGTACATGTGCGCAATGTGCAGGTTAGTTACATATGTATACATGTGCCATGCTGGTGCGCTGCACCCACTAACTCCTCATCTAGCATTAGGTATATCTCCCAATGCTATCCCTCCCCCCTCCCCCACCCCACAACAGTCCCCAGAGTATGATGTTCCCCTTCCTGTGTCCATGTGTTCTCATTGTTCAATTCCCACCTATAAGTGAGAATATGCGGTGTTTGGTTTTTTGTTATTAAGGGCTTTAATTAAAATATCCTCAGAGAATTGCTGGGTAGGTGACATTGGAAAATATTTAAAAAAAACTATAGATTATATTGCCCAATATTACACCTTCATTAAAACCGCTCATTCCCTCTCTCCCTCCTTTCCTTCCTTCCTTCCTTCCTTCTTTCCTCCCTCCCTCCCTTCCTTCCTTCTTTCCTCCCTCCCTCCCTCCCTTTCTTCCTTCCTTCCATCCTTCCTCCCTTCCTTTTTTTTGTCCTTCCTTCCATGCCTCCACCTAAGGCAGTTTACCTCTGTAACGTAGGGAAGAGGAGTGACACATATTTCAGATAGGTCCTAGGAAAATACAATTTGGGTTGAATATTGTAAAACTGCCATTGTGTATGCACCTGCTCTATTCCTGTTCTTGCTCTCTAGATCCTTATATTGATTAGTTTCTGCTTTGGTCTCTTGAGTGGTAATTTCAGTGACAGTAATAAAAGTAGTTTACTAGTTACCTTACTAAACAATCCCTTTATTCATCCTAATTGACTCATACCACACACAAACACACACACACACACACACACACAGCACACTGCCTGTTAGAGAAAGGACTGGAGGACAATCGCCTGTTACAATAGCCCACAAAGGGCCTGATTAGAGGGGCTATGGCTTTTAACAGAGCATGCCTGTGCTTAAATCCAGACTGAAATTAATTTTTCCAATATGTGTATTGTTTTAATAAATTTTGAGTAATATGACATGTCTTCCATTCTCCATAGTTGCAACATTGGACATTTAAAGGGAAAGAGTCATATTTAATGGTTGCAGGAAAAGCTAATAATAAGCTACATGGATACAGATTTTTGTTTAATTGAAGAAATCAGGCTCTTTATTTGGTAGCAAAAGGTCACATCTTTTATTTGAAATTGTGAAAACTTTAGCTAATTGGTTCCTGCCTATTATATTTATTTATTTATTTACTGTTTAGAAATATTTCTTACTTTATTCCAATATCATTATCTTAGGACTGAAATCAGTGGAAAAACATTAGGGATTTTATATGGGCAAATTCGGAGTAACAGAAGTCTGGAACACTTCAGCATCTTTTTTTTATCCCTTTCATTTTTAGTTGACAGGTAATAATCATATGTATTTATGTGTTATTTTCATAGGTGTATACAATGTGTAATGATCAAATAATGGTAATTAGGATATCTATCACCTCAAACATTTATTACTTCTTTGTGCTGTGAACATTAAAGTCCTCTCTAACTTTTTGAAAATACACAATAAATTATAGCCAACCACATTCATTATATAGCGCAGTGGAACACCAGAACTCATTCCTCCCATCTAGCTGTGATTTTGTATCTGTTAACCAAACTCTCCCCATCCTACCCTCCCTCTCTCTTCCCAGCCTCTAATGACCACAGTTCTACTTCTATATCAACTTTTTTAGATTTCATTTACAAGTGAGAACTTTTGGTATTTATCTTTCTATGCCTGATTTAGTTTACTTAACGTAATGTCCTCCAGGTTCATCCATGTTGTGGCAAATGACAGGATTTCATTCTTTTTTCATGTCTGAATAGCATTCCATTGTGTATGTATATGACATTTCCTTTATCCATTTATCTGCTGATGGGCATTCAGATGTATTCCGTATCTCGGTTATTGTGCATAGTGGTGCAATAAACTTGGGGGTGTAGATATCCTTTTGGTATACTGACTCTCTTTTCTTTAGATAAATACCCAGTAGTGGGATTTCTTCTATCATCTTTTAAACCCCCATATCCCACTCTTACTTGCTCTTCATACCACTTCATACCACCGTCCTGAAATACCATTTTGATTCTTCTCCTCCTTGAACAACTAAGATATCTTACTTTATTCCAACACCATCATTTTAGAATTGAAATAGACCCAGACATGTCCTTCCATCACTGTCATCTACCTTCTAGACAAACTATTTTACTTTTTGTTCCCCAATCACAAAGTTATTTTAAAATAAGCTCTCTCCTCCTTTCCCTCAATTTGTTCAATTTGATCTGTTCTTTCAGATTCTGCACAAGTACTTCTTGCTCTTTAATATCTTCCCTGTCTACTCCAGTCTAATATCTTCTCTCTTCTTTATAACACTTAAAATTCTTTCTGATTATTATCCCTTCCAATAACTATTTACAATTACACAGTTTCTTTGAGCATCTGGCTTGTGGTCTTAAGATGTTATTTAAAGTTTGAATTTGTATTTAATTTGTTATCTCTTTACATTTAATTTTCCTGTTTTAATAGCAAATTCATGAAGAGTAGGAAATAGATTTTATATTGTCTTTCTTTTCCCATGATACTTATGGGAGTAAATCTTCAAAAATATTTGTAAACATAATACCCTTTTTCATCTTTGAGGAAATTCAGAGAGTAAGACACCAGGCATATGTAGTAAAATAAAACTAAGCAATATTCTAAAAGTTCACAATAGAGCCATGAATAATAGAGAAAGAAACTGGTACCAAGAGAGAAGTGGCAGGTATGTGAGTACAGGGTAAGGGTGTGGCTTGGGAACAACCTAGACTCAGGCCAGCATTAACAATCTTTGGTGACAATGGATTTGAAGACCAATAAGCCTACCCAGTGTTTAGGATGTTCAGAAACACAAATGGACCACAGGAAGTTTGTCCATTAAAACATGGCAGATAGTCACAAACAATTAAGATATAAATGCTGAGTTAAGGGCAGGGTGCGGTGGCTCACGTCCATAATCCCAGCGCTTTGGGAGGCCGAGGTGGGCGGATCACTTGAGGCCAGGAGTCCGAGACCAGCCTGGCCAACATGGTGAAACCCCATCTCTACTAAAAATACAAAAATTAGCCGGCTCTGGTGGTGTACTCCTGTAGTCCCAGCTACTCAGGAAGCTGAGGCATGAGAATCGCTTGAACCCGGGAGGCAAATGTTGGAGTGAGCCGAGATCATGCCACTGCACACCAGCCTGGGCAACAGAGCGAGACTTTGTCTCCAAAGAGAAAAATAATAAATAAATAAATGCTGAATTAAAAATAACTGAGCATGCACCAGCAGACAGAATCAGAAGCAGTGTACACATTCCTTGAAAGCAGAAGATTAGGACAGCTGACATATGAAACAATGAAAACTCATGTTTTATTTCCCAAACCTTTTCCCACCGCACACCAGAACTGTGGACTACTCTCCGGGGGGGGGCAAAAAAAAGGTTTCCTGAGAGTTGGAGTGAGGAGGAGAAAAGAAAGTATTTTATACAATGTTATGAGAAGATCTCAGCAAATAAGACTTCAGAGCATTGTTTACCCCCATGGTTCTAAGTTCAGAATGTTTACTAACATAACAAAGAACAATTGTTTCTTGGTCAACACTAAGAAAAACTGAGGTAGATTGTAGTTGCAACACTGAATTCTGAATTAGCCACACGTTTCTACATATGTTTCCTGGGAGGGTAAAAATCATTCTGCATAAGATTTAATTTAATTTTGATAAGAGGAAATCCCAAGAGAAGACCATAGAATCTCGAATACGAATAGATTCAAATCAAAACATCACTTCTCCCTGATGTCAGGAAGCTGTAAAATCAAGAAGGCAAAACTTATTTCATAGGCAAAGTTGTTGCCATTATTAGAAAACAAACAAAACAACAACAAAATGAAAAGCAAATAAACATACAGAAAACAACTTTACTCTCTAGGATTAAAGTTTTTCCTTCCTATTTTGTCTACTTTTTGTTTAGCTAGCTACTCACTCTTTTCTACTTGCTTTGTCTTAATCAACGAGCTTAAATGATCTAGTATCAGCTTTCACACTTTCTTTAGAGCCACCCCACAAAAGCCTTTAATATTTTTTCTGCCCTTAAAAAATTTGCCTTCTACTTCATCACAGAAAAGCAAATTGAAAACATTTTTACCTAAAATACTTTGGTATGACAAGGATACAAGTGGTCTGCCACTCTTAGCTTATTTATATATTTTCTGAATGTAATTCTGAGACAGCCCGGCATGTTTGAAACAGCATGGACTTTGAAGAGGGACAGGCATGCACTGAAATTCAGTTCTCCCACTAATAAATCAAGTGACTTTGCTGATTCTTCCTCTTCTTCTAGATCTCTTATTGTTGCAGGACACAGGGCTCCTTCTCATTTTAATTTCCTATGGTATTTTATCCAGTCACATGGCTTCAATATAATTTATATACCTTTATGTCTTTGTATTAAATTTTTATCTAGATTACATTTATATCTAAATTTATGTCTGGATAATTAGACATAATTAAAATGACAAAAATTTAAAAAGACTACAATGCTAACCAAAAGGTAGGGTATAATGAGAGTATGAATTCATACAGCCACCATACAAAATAATTAGACACTTGGTACCAAGATGAAGAAATATGTAACTTGATCAGATGATTTAGCAGTTCTACTCCTAGCTATATATACTCAATAGAAATTCACATATGTATGAACAAAGAGGCATGGTCAGAATGTTTACAGTGGCATTATTCCTAATAGTCCTCAATTAAAAGTCTACATGTTCATTACTATGAGTGAATCGTGTTAGAATTTATATATATATAACACACACATACATTGTACATAGACAGAAAATATATATATGTGCATATATTTTTGTGTGAATACAAACACACACACATATATGTCTGTGCATGTGTGTGTATATACATACATACACACACAAAAGGAAAAGATCACCTACATAGTCTCTTTTCAAGGGAGGGAGAAGGCAGTGATTGGGAGAGGCACTGGGGGATTTTGAGGTCCAGAAATGCAGACTAAAATTCCCCAAAACTAAACCACTGATCTTCTTTTCAAACTTGTTTACCCCCAGCCTCCCTCATATCAACTGATAGCAACTCCATCTTTGCAATTGCGCAGGTCCAAAACATTGGCCTGATGCTTTACTCCTCTCTTTCCTTCACACTTCTACAACCAATTCATAAGTAATTTCCTTGGTTTTGTCTTCTATGTATATCCAGAGTTGTCCTTTTTTCAAAACTGAATTGTGAATTGAATTCTAACTTACCATCCTCTTTTGCCTGTATCTATTGTTTTGCACTAACCCTTCTCCATGTTTCAATTGTCTCCTACAATTTATTAACACAGCAGCTAGCGTGGTCCTTTTAAGCTGCAAGTCAGATTTGTCATTACTGTGCTTTAAACTCTACCATGGCTCTTGTTTCACTCACAGCACTTTTAACAGCCGATGTCACTTCTGTGATCTCATGTCCTACTAACCTCCCTCTTGTTCTCTCTACTTCAGAAATATCAGCTTCCATGCTGTTCCTAAAATATGCCAGACAGGCACACTTCCCTTTTAGGGTCTTTGTGTTAGCTTTTTCCTCTGCCTGGGATACTTTTCTCCAGATATCTGCTTGGCTTACTCTATCTTTTTCAAGCATCTCTATCCTATTGTCGCATCAATGGACCTGTCCGCACCAGCCTATTCTATTGAAAAACCTCACCTTCCTACCACATCCAAATCTCCCTTTCTTTGGTACACTTTTTTCTTTCTATAGCACCTATTGCTTTCCAATGTAATAACTGATTATGTTACTAGTTATTGTTGGCCTTCCCCAACACTAGAGTATCTGTTTTATTCTCCCAACTGCCTAGTGAATAAATGAAACAAAGTTACCTAAACTTGTGAAGCTTCAATGTATTAATCTCTAAAGTATGGAAAATAATACCAGCCTTGCCAGTGGGTTGTGAGATTCAGGGCTGTAGCAGTAGAGATGATAAGTGATAAGACTCTAGTTATATTTTGAAAGAAATGCCAAAAGCATTTAGTGATTGATAGGAGAGTGTTGTGGGCCTAAGCCAAAAATGATTTTGCCATCAATTGAAATGGATTATTCTATGCAAATTTGTCAGGAAAAAACCCTGCAAGATTGTTATTTTAATGTTATGCAGCAAAAGAGGGCATACATGGCTCTTGATATTATAGAGGGACAAAATACACAAATACACATGTGTTTATGATCTTCTGATGCTTATACTCCCATTGAGTCTAAGACTTTTTGAAACAGAACCTATGCTGTAGGGGAAATATGAAGATTAAATGTAATAATCCAAATAAACAAGTGTCATCTGTATATAGGTCTTTGATAAATGTCTGAAGTTATTATTTTTTATTATATTAACAAAAAGACTGATAGTTTATATTAATAAAATGACTGACAGTTAAGGTGAGGAAGAAATATATTAATATATATATAAGATTAAAAATGCAAACTTACATTACTTAATGTAATGTTCATTTCTAAATGAAAGGGGATTAAATAAAAACTTGTTTATAGATCATTATAACCTTGGAAATCACACTCTATCAAGGAGGTTTAAACTGAATCACTCATTCATTTAATATGCAGTATAGATGTATTGAGTTCTGTAGCTTTCCAGCCATCATTCTGGATGCTAGAGTCATAGAACTAGCCCGAGCCCACACCTTCAGAAAGGCAAAGAGAGACAAATGATAAGGAAATTACAATTACCAAAGCATCAAAGCTGATCTTGTTAGTGCTCTTTTTTCTGATTATCTTTTCCACATAAATTTGCTATATATGATTTACCTAGAACCAAAATAGAAAATCAGAAAAGTTCATCTCCCCTTTCCTTAAAATCATATGCCAACAGCATGGAGGTTTTCTTAGGAGCATAGGATGTTGCCATCCTGTTTCTCTATGTCATCCCAAATATTGACATGACTGTTCATTCCTCTGAGGCTGGGTTTGTTTTGTATAGTATGTGCTTAAGAGCAAAGATTTGAGATCTTGCTACCAGCATTTAAATCCTGGTCCATTCCTTCAGTAATCTTGTGATCATGGGCATATCACTCAGCATCTCTGAATCTCGGTTTTCTTCTCTGTCAAATGGGGTTGATAGTACAGTGGCCTTCCAATGAATTAATGAATAGGCTTCCAATGAATTCTTGTAAATAAAATCCTGAAAACAGTACCTGGCACTTCCTCATAAGCACTAGTTATTGTCGTCGTGGTTGTTATTGTTGCTATTGTTATTGTAACCATTATGTCTTTTTTTTTTTTTTTGGTTTCTATTTTTTTCAAGCTTTTTTTTTTATTATTATACTTTAAGTTTTAGGGTACATGTGCACAATGTGCAGGTTAGTTACATATGTATACATGTGCCATGCTGGTGTGCTGCACTCATTAACTCGTCATTTAGCATTAGGCATATCTCCTAATGCTATCCCTCCCCCTTTCCCCCACCCTATTGTAACCATTATGTCTTTACAAAAAACCCTATTCTGTCCTACCCAGGCTGACAATTTTGTGTTCTCCATTTTTCTCTAAGACTGAGATGACTTTATTCTCCCTTACTTCAATAAAAGCATTTATTATTTACATCCTTATGTGTTACAACTATTCTCTCTTTATCTAGGGTGAAAAGATTCATGCAATCCTGAGCAAATGGGCTTAGAAGGAGGGGAACCAAAGGCAGCTTTTGCTAATGATTTTCTGGGAAAGAAAGTGGCTTCTGATTTCTAAACCCCTGGTTCTTCCCAGAAAGGAAGAGACATGTTTCTGCCATTTTTGAAAACTCTGACCGTAAAAGGTTATTGCCTAGAATCATTCTGATCCCTTAGAAAAGGACTTTCTAACACAGCTTCCAACACTGCAAGTTTCTCATGCAGAAAACCTTTAGAAACAAGTGAATTCAAAAGAGAATTTAAGGAACGAGGTTATAGCTTCAGTATTTTGTTCAATTTGAGCTTATCCTGGAAGGTCACACATTTTACATCTCTTTGAGCTGCTCCCCATCACTCCCAGCATGTGCTATCATTTTTAATTTTCAAGTTTTATAGCTAGCACTTTAGCTACACCAGCTAATATCTAGCTAACTAATAAGGTCCTCTGCTTCCACCTTTATTGATTAATCATCTGTTGGAGTTTTTAATATCCATTTGTGTTTAATTTGCTGATATTAAAAATGCCTTTTTCCTGAAAGTGATGGATGGTCTTCCAAAGGACAGGACTTTGGTTATGATTTATGTAATAGCAAGTTCACTGGAGCCTGGCTGGAAAACTACCCTTGGAGATCATTGTAATAAAGAGCTCTGTAGCGACACTTTTCAGGTCTTTAAAAGCTGTCTGGTGGATAAAGTTTTCTTTTTATTCAGATTTCTATGTAGACCTTCTAGCATCAGCCTCCAGTAAAACTCATCCAATGGGAGTTATTGTTTTCTCATACAAACACTTTGCTCCAGACAAAAGGAACTTTTCATTGTCTCCCAAGTACACCTTACGTCTCTATATGTAACTTTTGCATAAGATATCCTACTCTTTTCCAATAGCTTTCTGGAATCTTCTCTGCTCATTTTAATTTCACTTATTCTTCAAGAACTAAGAGGTAAATATCCAAACCTACAGTAATTTATTCTCCCTCTCAGTATTTCTACTTTTCGCTGTCTGTGCTATTTATTTAACATTTAACATGTTCGGATTTGTACATTTAACCTCCTCTGTGTATGTCCTGTCTTTTCTCTATAATATAAACCCTATAAGTTAAGTTTTATATGCTCTATACTCTATGCCAGTACTTCTCAAATTGTTGCTCCCTGGTCCTCAGCAGCTACAGCATCTGGGAACTTGTTAGAAATACAAATGCTCACACCACATTTCAGATCTACAAAATCACAAACTCTAAGGAGTATTTTCAAACCTCCCTATATAATTATATTGTATAGCAGTTTGAGAATCCCTAGTCTACATGATGCTGCTTTCTCTCTTTCTCATGATAGCAAGGGCTCAGGATATACGGGACACTTGCATATTTGTTAGTTAAAATTAGTTTCTTCTAATTCTAAACTACAGCTAACACCCTTTGGATAGGATCAAAGACACACCTCTTTCTATGAATGAAGCTCTTTATCCCTTCATTACATTTTTCTCTCAGTCCATTAGATTTTGTTTTTAGCATAGTACTTTCCCAAAGAACTCAAAATTTACTTATTCAAGAAACTGTGGCATAAATGATTTTATCAATTATGTTGAGTAATTTCCCTAGAATTTTAGTTTTATATAACTTTTTGAGTATGAATTTCTTGATACATATAAAAAAATCTAACCTAGAAAGGTTGAGAATAGAACAAACACTTGTGAACCCCCACCACTCAACTTAGTGGGTAATTATAGTTGTTTTATTAAATATATTTAATCACCAAACAAACATACTAACATGATTTTAAAACCATTTTAGGTATTATTGTAGGCTGATAAAAGAGAAATGTGAAAGCAAGAGTATCTCTCTAGCAGTCACCAAAACATAATATGTAAATAATCTGTTCCCATGTATCTGCTAGTATGTGTCTTTGAATGTTATAGGCAATATAAATACCTATTTTCTCCTGAAATGAAATTTTCCATGTTAAAAATAATCTTCTGTGGTATTATACACATGGTGTACTCTTCTCGAAATGTAGATTCATTTTTAGATTTGGGAAATCTGTCACCCCTCTAAATCTCAAAGGATACTGTTTAATAACCTGACAAGGAAGACGATAGTTTCCAGCTAAATTCTATGAATTACTACCATATGGACCAGAGAAATTCAGATAGGCCAAATTTTAAAGTTTCATTCAATTCATCTGTGTCTGGTTTGCTGGTGCTAATCTAGACCATCTTCATTAGAATATGTGCTTTCGTGGATTTCTTAACAGACTCTGAGGAAATACTTGTTTACAATTTGGGATTTATATTCACTCCTCTGTTTCCTTCCTTCCTTTTTCTACCCCAATGTGAAATAGTCTCGCTTTTCCGGATTGTTCTGCTTCTTGAACATGTGCTGTACAAGTGTTTTTTTCTTCTAATTATTAACACTTTTGCAAAGTTTTAATTACTGTAAACGTAGACATTACTGTGTATAAATTACTACTGTCTCCTAGTAAGCCAGAATCTTTCAGTAGTGAGCTGAGTGACCAACCTCTCTTGACTTTATATTCCCCACCTTTAATATTAGTGTAAAGGAAAAAGGTAGATTTTTTAACATCCATATTGTGTACATAAGTATTTCCAGATATAATAGTGTTAAATATCTTGTCTAATCAAATTATCATGTCATTTGAGTTAATACTTAGAATCTGCATTTGTTGCTCAACTGATCAAATCAGTGAGTGCAGTTATACTGCAGATAAGTAAGTGGATAGGTATTAAAGATATAATCCTATGCCATTTGTGTTTAGATACAATGATTACATTGAATTTAAAATTAAGTTTACTTTTTTACATAAGATCAAGTAATTTAAATAAATTTTCTCCCAAGTAGTGAGTTTTAAATTTATTTTGTGTACTTGTCTATGTTTTATTTTTATTTTTTTATTATACTTTAAGTTCTAGGGTACATGTGCACAACATACAGGTTTGATACATAGGTATATATGTGCCATGTTGGTTTGCTGCATCCATCAACTCGTCATTTTTTAACCCCATCAAAAAATGGGCAAAAGAGATGAACAGACACTTCTCAAAAGAAGACATTCATGCAGCCAACAGACACATGAAAAAATGCTCATCATCACCGGTCATCAGAGAAATGCAAATCAAAACCACAATGAGATGACATCTCACACCAGTTAGAATGATGATCATTAAAAAGTCAGGAAAGAACAGATGCTGGAGAGGATGTGGAGAAATAGGAACGCTTTTACACTGTTGGTGGGAGTGTAAATTAGTTCAACCATTGTGGAGGACAGTGTGGTGATTCCTCAGGGATCTAGAACTAGAAATACCATTTGACCCAGCAATGGAATTACTGGGTATATATCCAAAGGATTGTAAATCATGCTACTATAAAGACAAATGCACACGTATGTTTATTGCAGCACAATTCACAATAGCAAAGACTTGGAAGCAACCCAAATGTCCATCAATGATAGAATGGATTAAGAAAATGTGGCAGATATACACAATGGAATTCTATGCAACCATAAAAAAGAATGAGTTCATGTCCTTTGCAGGGACATGGGTGAAGCTGGAAACCATCATTCTCAGCAAACTATCACAAGGACAGAAAACAAAACACCACATGTTCTCACTCATAGGTGGGAATTGAACAATGAGAACACTTGTCTATGTTTTAAAACAATGTACCACCTCAGGTTTCTAATGGATGGAAACAACAGTTTATTAATTTATGTCTAATATTTTGACTTATTTTCATTCTTAATTCCTTGATGTCATCTTTTCATGTCATTCCATAATATCTACATTAATTCTATTAATTAATTTTGAAGTCTTTCTACAAACAAATTGGGCCTATTCTCAATACAATTTCCCTGAATACATTTTCCCGTGAAACTCAATGCCATTTTCTGTATCGTAAAAATCCTGTTTCCTTGAAAGTCTTTTTTAACCCTTCTAATGTCAATTCACTGAATTCAAAGTAATTAACAATCCATGATGCTATCAAGAACCAGATAAAAGAAAATATATTACACAATATATGACCACTGATCCACACTATGAGATGATTAAAAGCAAGAGAGAGGTGGATTTGAAGCTAATCTATAAGCATGGATTTCATTTCCATCTCCAAGTCAGATTTTGTAAATACCCATCTTCTATAATGCTACTTCTATTATATTCAATGTTATGAATAGAAATAATTATTTAATTTCTGTTTGGCTTCCCTTGATCTTCCATATCTTCCATCAGAGCCATGCCGAATCATATTGGAGCCTGAGGAAAAGTGAAAAAAAAAACCCACTAATACCAATTTTGAAATGTTCTTCATGGATTTTTGCATTAATTTTGAATTTTTAAATATTTACTAAAAGTAATTTTTCTAGATTATTGAATTTTTGGTGCTTTCTCCCCTGCTCCTGTCTCCAAATTCTGTGCCTGCCTCACCCCAGTTCTAGCCCTGGCTTTCATTTTCAACTTTGCTTCGCACATATGTTTCTTATGCAATCCAAACCTTGGTAGCTCATCTTGCATAAGCTATTTTAATATAATGTGGAAATGTGAAGATAGTGTGGTGATGGTAAATTTTAGCGTTTCTACAAGTCAGTGTCAGTACTGACCTGAGAGGCACAACAGTTTTCATGACCTTCACCAGTTCCCCAGTTGTCTCTGGATCCTACACCTCCCGGCAACCAAAATGCTGGAGTTAGCTCATTTCTTCTCTTTTTCGCTGACCTCACAGAGAACTGACTCTTTGGAAATTTCAACTCTGAAGAAAGCATTACCTTCTACATGCTGATAGGTTTCATCACCTCCAGGATATTCATTCTCTAGTTCCCTTATCATGTACTTAAATGTGGCTGTTTTGGGGAAGCAAATCTCCCAACAACCTCCAGTTACAAAAAACAAAGGGGGAATAAATAAAAGAACCAGGTCTATAACAATAAATTGCTGATAGTAATAAACATTTTAAAAAACACATTTCCCTGAAATATAGCCGAAGTAAGTGTGATTTTTGCTACAGAAAATCAGGAAAGCACATTTCCATCTCCTCAGTGAAAACTAGCTGTTAGGCTTTGTCATTGATAGTAGGGAGGGAGGTACAGCCCACTCCAATAGAATGAGGGAAATGAGCATTTTTCCTTGACTGACAGTGACACAATTTAACAAGAAATATCACAGTAGCCTTCAGTACTTTAGGGCTCTATTTTCTCATTTTAAAAGCGAAAGCACTGAATTAGTTTAACTCAAGATGTTTTCCAGCTCATAAATAAATTCTCCTACTTACTCACATATTCTTTTTCAAGAAGTTTCTCTGTTTGACTCAATGCTAATAAAATTAGTGTTAGTGGTTTTACCCTGTAATTTTATTCTTTAAAAAAATTATGATAGCTATTGTGTAGAAATTATAACCTTGCTTACATATAAGAATATACTATGCATTTGTCAAAGCTCGTATTAGCTAATATTTAGTGATAAAAAATAACATTATTTAATGTGTAACTTTTACTAACAAAAAGACAGAAACTTCCCCTGACTATTCCAGACTGGTCCAAAAGAGGCAAAATGAGAGACCGTTTATAGAACCTAAGTTTCAGCCATGATTTCTTGCTTTACTATGTTGCTTGCAATTACATAATACTCTCTTGCCTCACTGTCATTCTTTCAACATTTACTTGATATTGAGAAACTGTGTTGACATAAAATGCTGCCTTCAAGCTGAACTTCTGTCTTGATAACAGTTAATATGGGGCTCCTATTGGCAACCATGGTCCTCTCAGTTTGTAATCACATTGGTTTTTGATCTGAAGAAGGACTTAGTATGTCTTTGAAATGCTCCTAGAATATCCTCAGTTAATCTTGAGACTGTATTTAAGTTTCACAAACTCAAAAACACACCCCATATTCAGTGAGAATCTATTCTGCTATTTTCATATGAACAGATGACAAACTTGATTTTAGTTAAACAGATTTTAGGGAATAAAAGCATTTTTTACACAAAGTAGTCTTAAGATATTCAAACCTAGTAATTTTGTGACCTGGTCAGGCAGGTATGATTACTCCACTTTTAAGAGGAAAAAACAAATCTTTGATTTTGGCTATTGCAAATGTGCTAGAGCGTGAGTTTTCTAACTCCATAAGCCCCAATTTTGGAGATTACAGAGTCAGAGCTCTACAGTCCTTGCTAAAAGCATGTTTCCTGGGGAGAGGTAACTGCATGGGCATCTGCAATCTAAAGAATCACTCTCTGGATCCTCTGATAATTTTTCCAAGGTGGTAGAGGTCCCAGTATGTTGGAAAGTAGGACTATTTTTCATAATGTGTTTGCATGTGATGTCATCAAAAGAAGATTTCTATTATCTGTTTTGACC
Organism: Pongo abelii; assembly: GCF_028885655.2. NCBI lineage: Eukaryota > Metazoa > Chordata > Mammalia > Primates > Hominidae > Pongo > Pongo abelii. The sequence continues at coordinate 57,463,275 of NC_072002.2, read as the reverse complement.
ACAGTTACCGTTAAAATTATCCATGAAATAATATATATGGAATGATAAATGACTTAGCATATAATTATTTTGAATTATTTCAAAACTTGAAATCATTTTACTTAGATATGCGTAGATAGTGCTTAAAAACCTAGATGTAGCTAAGGCCAAGGAAAAGTGGACACATCAGATGTTTTTTAAATATTGCTAAAGAAGGAAAGGTTAAATAAAACAGATGAAATCCTCCCTCAATTATTGCAGGCAGAGAAGAGACCAGGAGCATTCAGAATCCTAAATAACGCATAATCCAAAGGTCATCTTTGTCTTTGGAGCATATAATGCAATTTCTTTTGCAGCACATCTTTCTGCTAGGTAACTGAACATCCAATTTTGTTTTAATTTCCGGAGAACAATCCAGTTTAAAGTGAAGGAATCTGAGGCACATGTGGCTCATAGGAAATCAGCCTTGCAGGCCCAGCCACAGCAGAGGCTCCAAATGAAGATAATCATGACCTGCTGCTTATGGCCATATTTGTCAGAAGCAAGGGGTTTCCAAATGGGGCCATAGTAAAGACCGCATTATTCAGCATTTTAATATCACCCAGTGCAAATCTATAATCTAAATGTTAGAACTGATAATCAAGCTCCTACCCAAAGATGTTAGTGAATCTCATTGGTATTGGTGTGAAAAGCAACAATAAAAACAAAAAATAAAACATGTCTCTGTCTTAAGATTGCCATTTGTTGTCTAATCTCCACAAGTGAATGTATAAACACTGTGAGGATAACAATTTTATTTTCTTTGTCTTAAATAATAGCACAAAGGCCAATATCTTTATCAAAGTAAGTGTTTGATGTATATACATTAAATAAATAGTAAATGAAATATATAATATATATTAAAATAAATAGTAAATGAAAACACATTCTCTTTATTTACTTTAAAATTCAGGAGGACAAATTTGAAAACTCTAATTTATTTAAAGAATTTTCTTCCTTTTTTCTTCTTATTAACTTTTATTTTAAGTTCAGGGATGTGCAGGTTTGTCATATAGGTAAACTTGTGTCATGGGGGTTTGCTGTACAGATTATTTCATCCCCCAGATATTACGTCTAGTACCCATTCATTATTTTTTCTGATCCTCTTCCTTCTCCCACCATCCACCCTCCAACAGGCCCCACTGGTGGTATTCCCCTCCATGTATGTGTACATGTGTTCTCATCATTTAGCTCCAACTTGTAAGTGAAAACATGCAGTATTTGATTTTCTGTTCCAGCATTAGTTTGCTAAGGATAATGGCCTTAGCAAACTTGCTCCATCCAAGTTCCTGCAAATGACATGATTTTGTTCTTTTTTTGGCTGCATAGTATTCCATGGTGTATAGGTACCACAATCTCTTTATCCAGTCTACCATTATTGGACATTTAGATTGATATGTTTTTGATATTGTGAATAGTGCGGTAATGAACATACATGTGCATGTGTCTCTATAACAGAATGATTTATATTCCTTTGGGTATATACCCAATAATGGGATTGCTGGGTCAAATGGTGTTTTTATGTTTAGGTCTTTGAAGAATTACCACACTGTCTTCCACATGACTGAATTATTTACGCTTCCACCAACAGCGTGTGTTTCTTTTTCTCCATGACCCCAACAGCCTCTGTTATTTTTTGACTTTCTAGTAATAGCCATTCTGAATGGTGTGAGATGGCATCTCATTGTGGTTTTGATTTGCATTTCTCTAATGATCAGTGATGTTGAGCTTTTGTTTATATGATTGTTGGCCACATGTACATCTTCTTTTGAAAAGTGTCTGTTCATATCCTTTGCCCACTTTTTAATGATTTTTTGTTTCTTGTAAATTTGTTTAAGTTCTTTGAGCTTCTATGTCAGATGCATAGTTCGCAAAATTTTTCTTCTATTTTGTAGGTTGTCTGTTCACTCTGCTGATAGTTTCATTTGCTGTGCAGAAGGTCTTTAGTTTAATTAGATTCCACTTGTCAATTTTTGCTTTTGTTGCAATTACTTTTGGCATCTTCCTCAGGAAATCTTTGCCCATTCCTAGGTCCAGGATAGTATTGCCTAGGTTGTCTTCCAAGCTTTTTATAGTTTTGGATGTATATTTAAATCTTTATTCCATCTTGATTTACTTTTTGTATATGAAAGGAAGGGGACCAATTTTTAGCCTTCTGCATGTGGCTGAAGGGAATACAGAATCCTTTTATTTATTGAATAGGGAATCCTTCCCTTATTGCTTGTTTTTGTCAGTTTTGCCAAAGATCAGATAGTTGTAAGTGTAGCCTTATTTCTGGGTTCTCCATGCTGTTTCATTGGTCTATGTGTCTGCTTTTGTACCAGTGCCAATCTGTTTGGGTTACTGTAGCCCTGTAATATAATTTGAAACTGGGTAGTATGACACCTCCAGCTTTATTTTATTTTATTTTATTTTTGCTTAGGATTGTCTTGGCTATTTGAGCTCTTTATTGGTTCCATATAAATTTTAAAATAGTTTTTTTACAAATTGTCTTGGGCAGGGTGGTCATTTTAACTATACTGATTCTTTCTATCCATGACCTTGGAATGGTTTTCCACTTGTATATGTCAGCTCTGATTTCTTTGAGCAGTGTTTTGTAGTTCTCATTGTAGAGATCTTTCGCCTTTCTGGTTAGCTGTATTCCTAGGTATTTTATTCTTTTTTATGGAAATTGTGAATGGGATTGTCTTCCTGATTTGGCTCTCGGCTTCATTGTTGTTGGTGATTTTCGCACATTGATTTTGTATCCTGAGACTTTGCTGACATTGTTTATCAGGTTAAGAAGTTTTTGGGCTGTGACTATAAGGTTTTCTAGATATAGGATCTGTAAACAGGAGTAGTTTGACTTTCTCCTTATTTGGATGCCCTTTATTTCCTTCTCTTGCCTGATTGCCCTGGCCAGGATTTCCAGCACTACATTCAATAGGAGTGGTGAGAAAGGGCATCCTTATCTTCTGCCAGGAAAACTCTATTTAAAACATACATGTGTACACACACAACTATCTCAAGAACCTTAGATTATTTTTTATTAACTGTATTTTCAGTGAAATCTCAGTTTATATTTTTCCAAAGTAATCAATGATAAAAACTTTGCCTCATGTTTTTTCCCTAATTAACACTTTTACATACCTCTCCTTACATTGCCTCTGTCAAGAATAAATATTTCATGAAGGAGAACACTGAGCATAGATATGTTCCAATAAGGTCCCCCTTGGTTGGTAGCTATGGATTCAGTTAATTCACTGTTGCTGCTTTATAACGATCCAAGCAAAGTGGAACGGAGGCCATGAAAATGAAGACAAATATGTCAGACCAAATGCACTGTGTTCATCAAAGTTCAGCTCAAGTTCAAGATAATATTTGTGGACAAATTTCATCAATAATTTATTTTGAATTTTGCTGTTAATAAAAATCATGAAATGATTTAAGATAGAATATTGTACTACAACTTTGTATATTTTCCTCTCTATCCTGTTTCTATTCTTGCCCTGAATTACACCAGTTTTTTTACTGTGAGGAAAATTTTATGCAATAGAGGTATAAATAAAAGCCTAACTCTTATGTTCCTTAAGATAGAGACTAAACAAGTTTTCATTTGGCTTCAAGTTTTTACTAAACTACTCTTAGTGGACTGCTTATTCATAAAATACAATGTATCAGAAATATTAGAAGATTAAAGAACTTGTAATTTGGCTTCATTGTTTCTTACATTCTCTTCTTGTAAATGTTGGGCAACTGCAAAAGTTCCCAGCAAGCCTGCTTCAGATAATGTCATTAATAGTCCCTTAATAACATTTTGAAAGTCTTCAAAGTTTTTATTCTGCTTTTACATAGTTTCTCTAAGAGCAATTCACAATGGTGTAGGGAGTAATATGCCTTTCAAAGAGGAGACATCTGAGACATTTTAACAGTTTTGCTCAAGACTATACAGCTATTATGTACAGGAATTGGATTAGACATCAACTCTTCTGATTCTGGGCTACTAGGCTTTGTAATTGTGTTCATAGACTAGGCTAATATTAATGCAGTAAAATTATTAAGAAACAACAGACTAACAATAATAGCAAAGACTGAAATTATGTGTAACTAGAGGCAAGCTTTGGCTTCTACATGTATCGCTCACATCATTGTCACTTGTGTTTCCAGACTAGTGCTGTTTGTGCTGGTGAGTTGGCCTCCAGACAACCACACCAAGGACCACCAAGCAACTTCAGCAACTTCAATACAGGAATGGTTAAAAAAGAAATATTGTTCAATAAACTTATGAGTATTCTTGTACTATTCGAGCAGTTACACAAATTCCCTCAGACTCTTACCTGAAACTAAGAAGACAAAGATGATACAAGACAGGTATTTGATGAAGGACACCTTTGAAATAAAATGACCTGTGGTTTTTAGTCACAACATTGTTGAATACAGATACTGTAGGACCAGAGAAAAGGAAATCACACAGTCACTTTTTGGTAAGACAGAGTAAGGTAACTTCATGAGTAATTAAAAGTAATCAAAGCTCAAAAACTTGTTTGAATCTCAAAGGGAGACACAGGTGCTGAGGTGCCTCACAGGATTATCTTGAAGATTAGTTATATTAATGTCTATAAAATGCTCAAAATAGTGCCTATTAGTAAGGACGTATTGGAACACATCCAGGTGTTACTATGGTTATTTTTAAGATCTTATCTCTTATTTCTATCTACTCAATGAGTCATGAATACTTACTCTTTACTTTTTTATTTTTTATTTTTTTTCAGACAGGGTCTTGCTCTGTTGCCCAGGCTAGACTGCAGTGGTGTGATCTCAGCTCACTGCAACCTCCACCTCCCAGGCTCGAGTGATTCTCATACCTCAGAATGTAGCTGGGACTCATGCCTGCTACCACACCCAGCTAATTTTTGTATTTTTAGTAGAGACAGGATTTTGCTATGTTGGCCAGGCTGGTCTCCAGCTCCCAGCCTCAAGTGACTCACCTGCCTGAGCCTCCCAAAGGGCTGTGATTACAGGTGTGAACCACCATGCCCAGCCATGAATACCTACTCTGGGCCAGCAGTTGCACCACCTGTTGGGAATCAAAGATGAGTGTGACATAGTCCCTGTCCTGCAGGAAGATTTATTGCGCTCTATTTAGCCCTACTCTTTGTCAGAACTGTCTTTGAGAAGCCATTTAGTGTGGCATTTGCCCTCTTCCTTCTCCACAGCCATATGCCAGATAGAGCATCATCTTTTCATCCAGGAGGTTAGCATCCCCAGGCTTCCTACTGTTTGCCTATAGCCCTTTCTGTGGCTCCTTTGCATGCTTTATTTCACTGGTCACGGGGGCCCCTGGACCTTGTTCTGGCCAGCCATGCAGTGCCTTTTCTGGAGTGAGATGTGGTCTTCATCCCCAGCCTTCGTATTATAATGTGAATCCCACCGTGGGGCATACACAGCCTTCAAGTTTTGTCTCCACTTTTCTCTACAGTTGCATTTACGTTTTACCCTGCTATTCACATGTAAATTCTCAAACAGCTCCCTCTAAAAGCACTGTTTCTTTTAAAACTGTGTGGTATTCCATCATGCATATTTCTTCCTGATTCAGTCTTGGTAGGTTGCATGTTTCTAGGAATTCATCTATTTCCCTTAAGTTATACATTCATTGGTGTATAGTTGTTCATAGTAGTCTTTTACAATTCTTTGTATTTCTGTTGTATCAGTTGTAATGTCTATACAACTTGAATATCCCTAATCCAAAAATCTAAAATGCTCCAAACTCTAAAACTGTTTGAGTGTTAACATGACACTTAAAAGATATGCTCATTAAAGCATAACATATTTTGGGTTTTGGGGTTAGGAATGTTGAGCCAAGAATAATGCAAATATTTAAAAATCTGAACAAATCTGAAATCCAAAACATTTCTGGTCCCAAGCATTCAGAATATATTACTCCCTCTTCACACTGCTGATAAAGACATATTGAGTAATTTATAAAGGAAAAGAGGTTTAATGGACTCACAATTCCACGTGGCTGGGGAGGTCTCTTAATCATGGCAGAAGGCAAAAGCCATGTCTTAAATGGTGGCAGGCAAGAGGGCTTGTGCAGAGGAACTCCTATTTATAAAATCATCAGATCCCCTGAGACTTGTCCACTACCATGAGAACAGTATGGGGGAAACTGCCCCCATGATTCAGTTATCTTCCACTAGGTCCCTCCCACGACATGTGGGAATTATGGGAGCTACAATTCAAGATGAGATTTGGGTGGGGACATGGCCAAACCATGTCGCTGGATAAGGTATGCTAACCCTATACTCTACAACCTTAAGAAAATAAGGAAATTATGTCATTTATAACAACATTGATGGAACTGGAGGACATTATGCAAAATTAAATAAACCAAGCACAGAAAGACAAATACTACAACTTCATGTATGTAGACTCTAAACAAATCCTCATAGAAACAGAATGTAGAAAGGTGACTACCAGAGGCTGGTAGGAAAGGAGAAGAATGAAAAAAGAGAAGATATTGAGCAAAGGGTACAAAGTTAGACTAGAGGAATACTTTTTAGTATTTTATTGTACTGTGTGGTGACCAAAATAATAACAACATATTGTGTATTTCAAACTTGCTGAAAAAATAGATTTTTTTCACACTCTTGCTACAAAAAAACCCAATAAGGTGGTGAGGTAATAGATATGTGAATCAGTTTGACTTAATCGTTTTACAATGTATACATAGATAAAAATATCACATTGTACCCCACAAAGATATACAATTATTATTTATTAAATAAAAATTAATACATTAATACATACTTTTATTTTTCTTTTTGTTTCTCTTTTTGTTAATGCTATATAAGTCAATAAATACTTTTAAAAAGACATTTTCTTCTCTCATTCTGCAAAGCCACTACAGCATTTCCTCAAAAAAGCCTCCCGCTTCCTTCTCATTCTACTCTTTCCTACTCTTTCCTACCTCCCCCTCATCCCAACTTCATCCACAGAACTATAAGATACTCCCACTGCTCCTCACACATGGCCATGGTGCAGGCTACAGAAACCCTCAATTGATAGGTCTGCATTTTTCAATAGATTATGACTAATTTTTTTTTATTATACTTTAAGGGATATATGTACAGAACGTGCAGGTTTGTTACATAGGTATACATGTGCCATGGTGGTTTGCTGCACCCATCAACCTGTCATCTACATTTTAAGCCCTGCATACATTAGATATTTGTCATAATGCTACCCCTCCCCTAGTCCCCACCCCCTGACAGGTCCCAGTGTGTGATGTTCCCCTCCCTGTGTCCATGTGTTCTTATTGTGCAACTCCCACTTATGAGTGAGAACGTGCAGTGTTCGGTTTTCTGTTCCTGTGTTAGTTTGCTGAGAATGATGGTTTCCAGCTTCATCCATCTCACTGCAAAGTACATGAACTCATTTTTTATGGCTGCATAGTTTTCCGTGGTGTATGTGTACCACATTTTCTTTATCCAGTCTATAATCGAAGGGGATTTGGGTTGGTTCCAAGTCATTGCTACTGTAAATAGTGCTGCAATAAACATATGTGTGCATGTGTCTTTATAGTAGAATGATTTACAATCCTTTGGATATGTACTCAGTAATGGGATTGCTGGGTCAAATGGTATTTCTGGTTCCAGATCCTTGAGGAATCACCACACTACCTTCCACAATGGTGGAACTAATTTACACTCCCACTGACAGTGTAAAAGCATTCCTATTGCTCCACAGCCTTGCCAGCATCTGTTGTTTCCTGACTTTTTAATGATCACCATTCTAACTGGCATGAGATAGAATCTCACTGTGGTTTTGATTTGCATTTCTCTAGTGACCAGTGATGATGGGCTTTTTTTCCTATGTGTGTTGACTGCATAAATGTCTTTATTTGAGAAGTGTCTGTTCATATTCTTTGCCCACTTTTTGATGGGTTTGTTTGGGTATTTTTTGGAAACTTATTTGAGTTTCTCATGGATTCTGGATATTAGATCTTTGTCAGATGGATAGATTACAGAAATTTTGTCCCATTCTGTGGGTTGCCTGTTCGCTCTGATAATAGTTTCTTTTGCTGTGCAGAAGCTCTTTAGTTTAATTAGATCTCATTTGTCAATTTTGGCTTTTGTTGCCATTGCTTTTGGTGTTTTAGTCATGAAGTCTTTGCCAATGCCTATATCCTAAATGGTATTCTTCTAGGGTTTTTATGGTTAAGTTTTCTTCTAGGGTTTGTATGGGTTTAGGTTTTATGTTTAATTCTTTAGTCCATTTTGAGTTAATTTTTGTATAAGGTGTAAAGAAGGGGTCCAGTTTCAGTTTTCTGCATATGGGTAGCCAGTTTTCCCAACACCATTTATTAAATAGGAAATCCATCCCCCATTGCTTGTTTTTGTCAGGTTTGTAAAAGATCAGATGGTTGTAGATGTATGGTGCTATTTCTGAGACCTCTGTTCTGTTCCATTGGTCTATGTCTCTGTTTTGGTACGAGTACCATGCTGTTTGGGTTACTGTAGCCTTGTAGCATAGTTTGAAGTCAGGTAGCGTGATGCTTCCAGCTTTGTTCTTTTGGCTTTGGATTGTCTTGGATATATGGGCTCTTTTTTGGTTCCATATGAAAGTTAAATTAGTTTTTTCTAATTCTGTGAAGAAAGTCAATGGTAGCTTGATAAGTCTAGCATTGAATTTATAAATTACTTTGGGCAGTATGGCCATTTTCATGATATTCATTCTTCCTATCCATGAGCATGGAATGTTTTTCCATTTGTGTTCTCTCTTATTTCCTTGAGCAGCAGTTTGTAGTTCTCCTTGAAGAAGTCCTTCACATCCCTTGTAAGTTGTATTCTTAGGTATTTTATTCTCTTTGTAGCAATGGTGAATGGGAGTTCCCTCATGATTTGACTCTCTGTTTGTCTATTATTGGTATATAGGAATGCTTGTGATTTTTGCACATTGAATTTGTATCCTGAGACTTTGCTGAAGTTGCTTATCAGCTTAAGGAGGTTTTGGGCTAAGACGATAGGGTTTTCTAAATATACAATCATGTCATCTGCAAACAGAGACAATTTCACTTCCTCTCTTCCTATCTGAATACTCTTTGTTTCTTTCTCTTGCCTGATTGCCCTGGACAGAACCTCCTATACTATGTTGAATAGGAGTGGTGAGAGAGGGCATCCTTGTCTTGTGCCTGTTTTCAAAGGGAATGCTTCCAGCTTTTGCCCATTCAGTATGATATTGGGTATGGGTTTGTCATAAATAGCTGTTATTATTTTGAGATATGTTCCATCAATATCTAGTTTATTGTGTGTTTTTTTCATAAAGGGTGTTGAATTTTATCGAAGGCCTTTTCTGCATCTATTGAAATAATCAGGTGGTTTTTGTCATTGGTTCTGTTTATGTGATTGATTATGTTTATTTATTTGCATATATTGAACCAGCCTTGCATCCCAGGGATGGCGCCGACTTGATCGTGGTGGATAAGCCTTTTGATATGCTGCTGGATTCAGCTTGCCAGTATTTTATTGAACATTTTCACATCGATGTTCATCAGGGATATTGGCCTGAAATTTTTTGTTGTTGTTGTATCTCTGCTAGGTTTTGGTATCAGGATGATGCTGGCCTCATATAATGAGTTAGGGAGGAGTCCCTCTTTTTCTATTGTTTGGAATAGTGTCAGAAGGAATGTTACCAGCTCTTCTTTGTACCTCTGGTAGAATTTGGCTGTGAATCCAACAGACACAATAAAAAAATAATAAATGGGATATCACCACTGACCTCAGAGAAATAAAAACTACATTACAGAATACTATAAACACCTCTATGCAAATAAACTAGAAAATCTCAAAGAAATGGATGAATTCCTGGACACATATGCCCTCCCAAGACTAAACCAGGAAGAAGTCAAATCCCTGAATAGACCAATAACAAGTTTTGAAATTGAGGCAGTAATTAATAGCCTACCAACAAAAAAAGTCCAGGACCAGATTATGACTATCTTAAACAGGTTATGTTGTTTTAGAGTAGCCTATGTTTAGCCTACTGCTAAGAATTAAACAGTTACTCAGCGGATGTTTGATGTAAGTAGTTAGGAAGGAAGGAAGAAGGATGGAAAAAAATCAATGCAAGAAGAAAGGAAGGAAAGAAGAAAAGTTAAACAGCATGAGAAGGAATGCTATTGATATAAGCTTTGAAACTCACATTGAAGTTTCTGAAGATAATTAAACAGGTTATTGTGTTGATTAAAAATAAATCTGTTATTCATGAAGCACTGTGTGATAAAAGAGGGCAGAACAAACAGGAAATAAAAAGACCTGAGTTTTAAATATAGGTCTCCCTCTTAGTAATCAGGAGTCTTCTAGGAGGAACTCAGCCTCTTGATACCCTAGTTTGCTTGTCTGTGAAAGAAACAGGAAGGACGAGGCACGCATATTTATCTTAAGGTGGAGAACTCCTGATGAATAGTGGTAAGAGCACATATGAAGTCAGACTTAGCAGCAGCATGGAAATGAAGTTACCAAACCTCTCTGTCCCTAAATTTCTTTCTCTCCAATACAGAGAAACAATAATACTTACTCTATAGTTTACTGAGATGGATTGATTGAGAGAATGCATGGTTGCTAATAAATATTAACCATAATTATGATGATTATCATTATGGTTATTATGAAGCTTAAAAATAATAAATGATGTTAGCTCCTTACAAGAGCAGTATATAAATTATAAAGTGCTATAACATAAGCAGCATCATGATTATTTTTCTATGTGTTACTATGTAAACATAAGTAAGTTTAAATGTCCAAAGGGTAAAATATTTTTAGACCTTTTTATTAGTGTTTGTGTATATCCATTAATAGACCTATATGTGTAATTAGTATATCAATGACTTAGAAAAACTGGATTAATTTCTTACATAACAGAGACTTTCATTTGTCACCCAAACTCCTGGCAATTTGCTAATAAGGATCATTGTTTTAAAGGAAACTTTCAGGTTCATTTAGACTAGGCTGGCCATCTGTTGGGGTTCGCCCCAGGATCCTGGTATATCCCTGTTGTCCTTGCTTTATTCTAAACAGAATCCTTTTTCATCTTCAAAAGTGTCCTAGTTTGGATAGTAAATTACATGGTCATCCTTCTTAAGAAGAACAAACCCTATGGAAAGCATACAGGACACAACAGGAATAAAAGTTGTTCTTAGAGCAAGTGAGTGGCAGCAAGTGATGTTAAGCCAGTCATTGAGTGGCTGCCTTGGGATGTGGTGTCTTCTGCAGTAAATTGGGAGACTTAAGAATTTCCCTTCTTACCTTGCTTTGTGAAAGAATCAAACGAAATAAGCATATAGTTGGTTTTGGAAAATAAAAAATTATTTAAAGTCAATGCCAATTTTTCAAGCCTAAATGTAAAAAAAAAACAACAAAACAAAAACAAAGTAGCGCATAAGCAATAAGGGGGCAGAAGGGAGAAGCAGAGGTGTGAGGTAAGGAGGTAGGTTTTTTTTGTCTTTCAGCTTCAGGTTGCCATGGGCTGGATGTTTAAGTCAACGTGATCAAACATCCAAATGTTGCACAAAAGCCCTACCTAATGGTTAAATTTAGAAACATTAAATAGGAGACAGCAAGGTGTGAGAAATCAGAAAGTCCCAGATACAACTCCTTTATCTATCAGTAATCAGATAAGTTTTACGTTGGAGAGCAGAACATATACAACCTGTATTGACCTTGTTTTTCTCATCATTAGAATGGGAAGAAAAATGTCTGCCTTTGCAGGGTTGATGAGTTGATGTGAGGAATTAATTGATGTGCATACATTCTCTAGCAGAGGAAAGCGGCCTGGCACAGGGTAGGAACTGAATATAGATTGGTGGCCTGAAAGTCTATTAGACCCAGAGGTCTTAGTTACCAATAAATACAAAGAAACATAAGAACTGAGTGTGGTGAATACTGAGTGAAATTTAAAGCCTCAGTTCCCTCTCTTTAATTACTTTTTGAATATGAAAATTAACCAACATCTTAATAAAATCAATATTTAATAGCAACTGTCATCACATGTAATGAGTAAGATTTGCAGATTTTGTGGCAGAACCCAGGTAGGTGACAGAGACACTTTTACTGACTGAAGCAGCACACTGAAGCTCAGGTGCCTTTTTCATATTCAAATTTGAAATTCGAAGGCAGAGACTTCCTTTTCTTTGTAGGAGAGAAGTCCAATCATGACGAATTTCACTGACCAACAGTGAGTCTGATGAAACCACGATTATAGGCTCCAAATTTACTTTCAAATGTAGTATGTCTCCAGTTTGCTTAGACATATTGCTGACGCTTAAAATATCAAATGGAAAAATGACACTGACTTCAATTATGGGAAAGGAAAATTGTCTTTTGTATTCACCTGTCATAAGTCAGGTTTCCCTTGCTTGGAGTTTTTCCAAGGAACCCTCTTGACGGCTTTAGTTGTCATCAGAACCCTACTTAACGATGATCTTCGGGGAATACACTAGTCCTATAGGAGAAATTGGAGATTCTTCACTCATAAATTAATTGTGTCTTAATATACATGAAAATATCTGAAAAATATATTTTCTTGATTTCCGGTCACCTGGCCACAAAAATGTTTATAGCGGATTAGAAATGCTCATTACAGTGCATCCAGTATATTTTTTCTGATTTGTCTGTTCAGTCTTTGTTTTATTTCCAGTCTTATTAGTAAAAAACCAAAACAAAAGAAATCAAAAAACAAAAAACACACAAATCTCAGCTCTAGCCTTCCCTAAAGAGTGATCATAAATAAGTTTTACAAGCTTTGTGATTTTAGTTTGTTTTGGTTCTTCACTTGAAAAATTAAAAATTGAATTAGATGATTTGTAAGGCTCTGTATTTCTATAAATTATTTTGCTACTATGTTGAACAATATTTATAAAGCAATTGCAATTGTTTTCTTTTTAAATGAAATAAATTATCTTTGATGTTTGCCCAAGAAAAAAAGTGCTAAGTATTCAAACATAATGTAATTTATCTGACAGGGCTCTGCTCTGTCACTGGAATTTTATTTAATTATGGTGTGGATCCTACAGTCCAGCCAGGGCACATCTTTTACAGTGTCCCTGCTCCTTTTCCTGCTCCTCTGGGATGTATACTAGCCCTCTGGACTCTGTAGATGCCCTTGGACAGAAGATTGATGCAACTGAGATAAAAAGACCACAGTCAGCGAGAAACAAATCAGAAGAAGATTAAGAAAGATAATCTGAGACGATGCCTTTAATTCTCCTGGGTCCAAAGCTTCATATCTGAGGCCAAAAACATCCCAGGAAGCAGGAGTCTGGGATTCTCCTTAGCCTTCTCCCTGGTTTGCCTGCACCCTGCGGCCATGCTCTTTTCCCTCATGGCTCCAGGAGGAATGTAAACTATGCTAGGTAGTGCACAGAGCCAGTGATGTTTAGCATCTGCGCGATGCAAGGATCCCTGAGATTTAAAGGAACTTACAGACTATTTAGGGGTGTCGAATATATCCATAAAAAGAGATTCTAAATGTTTTGGAATTCAGAGGCTGTATAGATTTATACATGTGGCAGTGATCAGGAAAGGCTTTCTTTTAAAGGGGGGAATTTAGCTATACCTGGAAGGAAGACTAGCTGGAAGGAACTATGTAGACCCTTCTCTCTAGGCTTGGGCAAAAGTACAGTGGCAAGAATGCACCTGGCACACAGAGAGGTCAGAGTGGGGACAGGCTCAACCTGTGGAGAGTTTAGGTTTGTAGAGAATGGAGATGTGGTTAGAGGAATTGTCAAGTGCAAGAGTACTGAGAGATTTGAAATCTCAGTCAGGGAGTTTAAAATTAGAAAATTAAACACTGACAATGTCCTTACTCACAGTAATAAAAAGCAGAAAGCTTAGCTGTCCAAGGTACGCAATATGCTGGGGTTGACTGTGAAATTGGGCCAGGTCATAGGAAGATTCTTTTTTTAGCATCCCTTTCAAAGGAGAATGTCTTTGGAGGAAGCAAGGCATGTCAGTTAGAAAAAATACTAATGTTTTGCTAAATTTGAGAATTTGATGGCAATATTAACCTGAATTAGCTGAAGAGAAGTCAGCATCTAGGTAATTTTGCCTCATCTTACACAGAAAATGGAAGCATAATACATTTAAAAAATTCAATGTCCTAAAAAAATCCTGCATACTACCTGCTCTAGACATTATTGTTTTAATCTCTAATAACATCTAATAAAGAATACACAGGTAAATGCACATAGACTTTGTTCAGGCTATAGAAATAGATATGGTGACAGTTGGTTGGCACAATAGCTGTCAGGTAAGTGATGGGCTGTCAGTTATAAAAGTGCTTGCTATATTGCTCATGTTACAATTTGAATTCGAAAGATGTTACATGAATCATCATAGCCGTAAAGCCAGTTAGTGCTTAATCCTGGACAAGAACTGGAGTCTCCTGGTGTTACAGGATTCTCGCTAAAAATGTAATAATGATAAAAACAGATAAGATTACAAGTTACAAAGGGCCAGGCTTAAACTCAACATGAAGATGTTTTTCCTTGGAATAGAAGCTACCCGATGACAAAATGCCACAGAGAAAAATGTTCAAGTAAAGAGTACTTTGGCCATGTCATCAGGGATACAAGCAAGAAATTTCAGCCCCAGTTGGGAGTTTGAATGAGATTCTATTAGCTACCTAATAGATGGAATTTTTTTGATAAGATTCTATAATAACCTCACATGCACAAGCAAAATTTTGCCTTCTCAGTACGTATACATAGAAAACACTCAGGCACATTTTCTATTTCCTGATACTATATACCTATGATTGCTCTGACAGTGTTTATGAAGAAACAGAAATTATAGGTCCTATTGTATTCAACTGAGGCTTACGTTTGAGCCTCTTAAAAAGAAACAACACACTCTTTGCCATTGCTATCTGAACGTCTCTCTTAGGATTTAACTTATGTCTAGCTCCTCTGGTAACATGAGTCTTCTCTGCCTTCTTCAGCATCGTGAGCTAGAAAGAGATGTTGCTAGACATCTCTATGGACCTCAATCAAATGTTACCTTCTTTATTAGACCATCCTGGCCACTTCCCACCCTCAATACGTGCACAGTTTTTAGGTATTACTTTAGCACTTACCAAAATTCAGTATATTTCATATTATACCTTTTTTTTTTTTCTGGTCACCCCTGCACTCCTCTTTCCTAACAATACAACATATACCTTATTAGAACATAAACTATGTAAGGCAGGATGATTTTTGTTCTAGTTTTTGCTTTCTTTCCCGTTCATTGCAGCTGTATCCCAAGCTTGACATTTAGTAGATGCTCAATAAATACTTACTGAGAGAAAAAATAGATCAATTTAACAGAAAGAATTCTATAGTTATGCAGCTCTAAGTAGACAAACATTTCATAAGCACTTAATGAACTGCAGAAATCAGTCAACACATTCTGGGGATGGCCCTCTTTTTGTCACCATTCTGTATATCCAGGTTTCAGTAGTACTGTTTTAAGCTTTCTAGAAGTAATAAATAATATATTCTCACAATCCGAATAATGTGAAGCTGTAAGTACCACAGTATAAAGCTGAGGAAATTGAATAGAACTTAGATATTATCACAAAAAGAAACCTGTCTAGGAATGCCAACAGCACTCTAAAGCCAGGCCTCTGCTTAATTGTCCTTCATCTCAGCTTGTTTCTATTGAAATGGCTCCCCATGTTAAAATGATAAAAATGATACTTAGTATTGCAGGATCTCGCAAATATCCTTTTATTCACTAAAGCCAGAAAGGAAATGAGCTTTGGATTCATACAAAATTCAATCATCTTCAAAAAGCCCGTTTTTCTTCTCTTTCCTTTTTGTCTAGTGTAGCTTGAAAAAAGCAAGGGCATTTTTTGCTCATCTGATGAGACTGACAGGGTTCTTAGACAAAAAGAGGGGGAGCCAGAATGAAACTTCATGGCAAGAGGCAAAATGGCAGCAAATTGAAAAGGTGGTTGCAACCACAATTCCAACTATAATTAAATTATGCTAAAAATAATATGCATGTATATTTAGACTCAGAAACAAGCAGTATATTTAAGAAAAAAATCACAGGAACTTCATACTTTAAGTTTTGTGTTTTAAGACAGAATTCAATTTTTCTATAAAAAGTAATTCTTTATAAAGCAAAATATATGTATGTATGCATTGAGTATGCTCAGGACTGGTTGTATCTAAGCCTCTCACAGTTTCTAAACTAATTAAACATTAAGATTTACAAAGGAGTCAATTTCTTATCAAGGAAGTTAATCATGGACACACAGAAAAGAAAATGCCTGCAAACTTCTTTCAGCATTACCTCTGTTCATGCCACTTTATGAAAGAGAAAACTAGTTTTCTTTTGCTTGTATCATATATAGATCAATGTGAAAAAACTGATTTTTATTACTAATGGTGCTCACATTAGAAATAAAAAAGGAAGAGCTGCTGATTTAAACATTAATTATAGCAGGGAATATGAGTATTCTTATTTGGTAAGCATGAAACCAAAGCAGGATATAGTTGAATTTAATAACAACAAAACTAAAAATAATAAATAATTTAAGACACATCTTAGTACTGTGTTTTTAAAAGAGTCTTTTAGAATTTTTATTTTATTTTATTGTAAGTTCCAGGATACATGTGCAGGATGTGCAGGTTTGTTACATAGGTAAATGTGTACAATGGTGGTTTGCTGCATCTATCAACCCGTCACCTAGGTATTAAGCCCAACATGCATTAACTATTTTTCCTGATGCTCTCCTTCCCCCTGTGCTCTCAAAATAGGACCCAGCCTCTGTTGTTCTCCTCCCTGCATCCATGTGTTCTCATCATTCAGCTCCTGCTTAGAAGCAAGAACACATGGTATTTGGTTTTCTGTTCCTGCATTAGTTTGCTGAGGATGATGGCTTCCAGCTCCATGCATGTCCCTGAAAAGGACATGATCTCA
The DNA here is from genome assembly GCF_028885655.2 of Pongo abelii. Classification (NCBI taxonomy): domain Eukaryota; kingdom Metazoa; phylum Chordata; class Mammalia; order Primates; family Hominidae; genus Pongo; species Pongo abelii. Next base: position 57,446,311 of record NC_072002.2, on the reverse strand, counting down.
TTCCTTTTTACGGCTGCATAGTATTCCATGGTGTACATGTGCCAGATTTTCTTTATCCAGTCTATCACTGATGGGCATTTCGGTTGATTCCATGTCATTGCTATTGTGAATATGGCTGCAATGAACATACGTGTACATGTATCTCAAAAAAAAGTCATAACAGATACAAAAATAAGGGGTAATGCACAGTTTTGGATGAGGTCCCAGTTTGGGTAAATTAGGTATGCATAAAATTTCGGGACTCATTGGGGAACTTTGAACATAGTTGGAATTGTATATAACATAAACATTTACTGCAGTAGAAAGATGGAAATTATTAGTTGAAAAAAGTAAGTTACAAAGCAATTTGTACAGTGTAATCTCATGTTTACTTATAAATACATACAAGTATGTATAAACACACAAATGAATGCCTACAAACGTACGCAAAGAAAAATCTGAAGATATACAGACAAAGATGTTAAGAGATTTAAGTGTGTTGGCGCTGGGTGGTTTGATTGCAAAATTTTTACTTAAATATTAAGTGAGTTTATTTTAGTCGATCTCTACTTTCTAATTACTGCCACTTTCTTATGCTGCTTCTAAATAGCAAAAGATTATTTAGTAAAGTTACTATCTGTAATTGTGTATCTAAAAAATAAAAAGGCTGTTTCTGAAGCAATCTAATTTTGTTTTGTAAAACTACCCATTTTTTCACCTTCCTTCACATACATTATGGTCCACGCACACCAGGTGGGAGGAATCCACCTGTTCCTCCGACTATGTCATTGATAACTACATTTTCTCTCATTTATCTCTGCCTGTCAAATACCCTTCCATGCTTTCGCACCCATTTAAACTGCTACCGCTTCCATGAGACATTCCTAGAACCCACATATTATTTCTAATTTTTTTCTTACGCACAGCAAAACTTCTTTAAATGCCATTATAGGACTCTTACATTTTATGGTTAGTGGAAACCAGGTATGTTCAGTCAACCAGTCTGGATTGCTGGAGGGGAGGGTTCCTAATTGCCATTCCTGGATGGCAGGGTCCATATTTGCTTTCATCTGTGTATCCACATCCACCTCTAACTCAGTCCACATGTGACGATATCTGCAAAAGTGAGTCCATGTTTAAAGAAGTAAGGTTTTAATTTAAAGGCTTAGATAATCAGACAGGGTTATCTTTGGACGAGGGCCTTAGTTACATGAAGACAGTGAGTTATATGAAGATAGTGGAGATCAGTAATAATTTACATGTAAATATATGTTTGGAGCTAGCATCACAAAGAAAGAATGATATTATACCTTTAAATGCCACACCAGATACATCCAAAGGAACAAAATATTGGCAACATTAAACTTCTTTCACATTTTCTGCTATTATGTTGTGATAAAAAGAACATCACCAAGCAATGAAAGTCGTATCCAGCATATGATAGCACCCTTTCAAAAAGCTGTCAGAATAAAACAAACAACATAACAAGCAAACAAGTGGAGGAATCTTCAAAGGGTCAATGAGGACTGAATTCATTCTAACCAATGAGATGATGAGCTGTCATCTGACTAAGAAGTTGGGGGATGGGAGCATTAACTTTTCCAGATGATGCAGTTCTTCCACTTTTCAGAAAGCTGGACTGTGGCCCCTGAGGAGTTCTACACCCTCATTATTAAGTTATTGTTACATTTCTAGCTAGAAATAGCAATTTACCCTAAGATCACTTTTTAAATTCAGACACATGGGATCCGTTGAAACATACGGAAAGGGTATATGGGGAGCATGATTCAGAGAGAAGAGGGAGCTAGAGTGTGTAAGACAGCTTGAGGAGGAGAATTATGCTTTATTCTCCTTTCTCCCACAGCATCCCACACCTAGTAAGTGTTAAAGTGTTGAATAACAGAGAAATAGAATGTGAGGAAATTTTCTTGTATCTTTGTTTTTCCTTTAGTGTCAATTCCAGTAAGAGATTAATTAGTTACAACCTTGCAAGATGTGGGAAGTTGCAAAAAGCCTGAAAAATGAGATTCAGAACAGGCAGATGAAATGCAGAGTAGAGACGGTAAGAAAGTAAAGATTTGTGGCAGAAATCTGCATGGGGGAAAAATACCAAACCCTAAAGTCCTCTGAGCAAGAACTAGACTAGCAATCCATCCTAGCTACTTAGCAAGAGTTGATGACTAGCTTGCTAATTGACTGTTTTGTTTTTCACTGAAACATTACAGGTGTAATTTCCCAAAGACTTGAAGAGTTTCTTCCCATTTATCTCTGAGAGTGATGTCCTGTTTTCTTTTTGCAATTTTATGTAGTCATAAAAAGCTAAAAAGAACCCTTAGCCCTAAAGGCCTGGCTGATTATTAACTCTGCCAACAGTGTCATAAGCAAATTGATTTGGAAAAAGACTTAGAAGAGAGATCCCAGTTCTGGAATTTTCTTGGTGAACTGCTCAGGAATAAAAATACCATGAATTAGGGCCAGGTGTGGTGGCTCACTCCTGTAATCCCAGCACTTTGGGAGGCTGAGGTGGGTGAATCACCTGAGGTCAGGAGTTTGGGACCAGCGTGGCCAACATGGTAAAACCACGTCTCTACTAAAAATACAAAAATCAGCTGGCCATGGTGGCACCCACCTGAAATCTCAGCTTCTTGGGAGGCTGAGGCAGGAGAATCCCTTGCACCTGGGAGGTGGATGTTGCAATGAGCTGAGATCACACCACTGTACTTCAGCTTGGGAGACAGAGTGAGACTCCATCTCAAAAACAAAACAACAACAACAACAACAACAAAGCACTAGAGGCATAAATGAATTTTCTGAAAACTGATAATTCTTTTGATAAAAGTGAGATTCAGAAGGGGAATAAGTGAACAAAAAAAGGTATAGTATGCTTCCAGTTCACCTGTCAGATTTTGAGTCATAGATACCTTTGAGAGTCTGATGAAATCTATAGAACCTCTCCTCTTAATAATGCTTTTAAATACAAAATAAAGAAGGTAAAATTATAAAGAAAGCCAATTGTATTAAAATAATTTGTCAAAGTATTAATAAATGTAATATAGTAATGTAAATGCTTCCTTAAGTACACATTGGATAAGATCTCAGAAGAGAAAATAATACTGTAATTTTAAAGTATTGATAATCATTAACAACACCTTGAGATATCTGTACAACCTGGAGATGGTTCAAAAAGCACGTATGTGTACTGGTAACAAAGCCTTGGATACTGCTAATGGTACTCCAGTAGGGTAGATATATTAACAATGGAAGAAAATGCCAACTGTCAATCAGAGACTCATTTTGAAAGGGTATCCTCCAATTGTTAGCTAGAAATACAGATGTTCTTTTTGTCCCATTCAAATTCACAGCCTTGCTCCCCCGCCACCCCAACTCCATCACCAGTTGAGAACCTGGGATGTAGTTCCATATATTTTGATATATACAGCTTAGAGTTGAAATAAAAACATCAGATTCTAACAATTCAGAGTGATTATAAAAACTTAAGCCTGACACCAAGATGGTTTTGAAAAGGGAGACTATTCAGGACTTTTAAAAGATATTTACTTTCAAATTTCAGAGAAACTGAACCACTAAAGCAAACCTCGCAATTAAAAATTTCCCTTGCTTATAGATGCAACAGAATAGTCTGCAAGATTTATATCACTGAGATGGAGAAATCCAGAAAATTATTGGTAAAAACATACATTTCACTTTGAAGCCATGAAAACACCAAGAAAAGCCAATGTTCTTTTTTTGTTCCTATATTAAGTTGTTTCAGTCACATTTTATACAAGTGCAACAAGAAAAGGTTAATTACCAGCTTTTTTACAAGGTCTAAGGGATGATAAAACTGGCTGTATACAGAAAATAAACTGATAAATATGGAGCTGGCTTGTAATTGCAGAAAGCATGTGGACTGTTATAGCAATACCCAAATCTATGGGCAGACATTTAACTGACTGGATTACTGCTGTATTTCTCACAGGCATTATCATTCTGTAAGATGGTTGCTCTGGTAATTTTCAGCTGAATATATTCATTGTGTTGGAAAAATTCACTACATAATACCTGATGCACTTAACACTGTGGTAAACAGGCAAATCACGTTTTCATATAAATAACAAGATCAATAAAAGCTGCTTCCTTTATCCTCCAATGCATTCACTCTGGTTAAAAACACATCCTGTGTGACCTGCGAACAAATGTGATTCTTAGCTCATGTTTCTTTCTTTGAAATGGCACTTTGCTGTTTGTTTCTAGCACAGTCCTTGGCACTCAGGGACTCACTGTAGTTTTATTGAGCTGAATCGAAATCATCTTCCTTATTACCACTTTCTCCATTATAGCTTGCCATTAATATAAATGAAGAAATTAGAGGATCACCATAGGTTTTGTCTCCTGAAATATTTCTAAAAGCAGAAGGGAAGAAAGAGAAATTGTGATTATAGCTTTCCTTTACATTCTTAAGCTTTCAGGTCCTGGTGAAATGATTGTAATCTGCTGATTACCAATTCCTCTAACCCATGTTGTCTATTTGACAGTATGGTGATATGTTTCCTTAAATAAAGCTGTGAAAAATTATTTTCCAGTTGAATAAAACTTCTAAAGCAATAAGTCCCCCCACTCTTATTTTCCTAGCAATATGCAACATTGCCATAAACATACTTTCCTTCCTTTGCTCATTCATTCGGTATATATACTTGTGCATTTCTCAGTGCGAGGCTCTTTTCTAGCTACGGGGACTTAGAGAACTTACATTTTAGAAGAAATGTATATTACAATATGATACAATATAATATAATGGTAATGAGAAGTAATGTGACAAAAATAAGGCACAAGGGGGTAGAGAGAGGTGAGAAAGTTATTATTTTATTGTTCTCAAGGATATCTTCTCTGAGGAAGTGGCATCTGTGCTGAGAACTGAAGGAAGTGAGAGGAAAAAAGCTTTGTGAATATTTGGTGAAAGAATACTCCAGAAAGAAACATCATTAAGTTTCCAGAAAGAAACATCATTAAGGTCACAGATGTAGTAGGGACCAAACCCAGAAGTCTGTGTAGGTCTTTGGCAAGGATTTCAGATTTTATATTAAGTGTCATAAGAAGCCATCAGAAAATTCTGAGCAGGGATATAAAGGATTTGATTGATATTTTCCATGTGTCACTCCGGTTTCTATATGAAGCATAGGCTGTAGGTGGGCAAGGACAAAAACAAGGAGGTTGGTTACCTGGTAGAGACAAGCCAAGTCTAGATGGAATTAAAGAGATGATGATAACATTGTATTTCCAAATTAACAGAGATAACACAAAGACTTATTTAGAGCAATTCAGAGTGTTACAGGAAAGGGGTCTGGATCCAGATCCCAAAAGAGAGTTCTTGGATCTCACGCAAGAAAGAATTCAGGGCGAGTCCACAGTGTAAAGTCAAAGCAAGTTTATTAAGAAAATAAAGTGGTGAAAGAATAGCTAATCCATAGGCAGAGTAGGGCGTTCCCAATAGTAAGAGGAGGAACACACCCACCCTAGGTAAAATGCGTGTTTATATATAGGATAACAAAACAACAGCAACAAAAAATCACAGGGAGATGTGCTCTGCTACAAGGGTTTGTGATAAAGGATTAATTTTCTTCATTACTATATTTCGCAAGAATTGATATTCTCTTTAAAGCAAAATAAAGAATGCTTCTGTTCTCAAGATTTCGGGATATCAGGACGTTCCTGAGTCTGGATCTGTTTAGTAAATACTATCAATCTGTTCCCTTAACCGGAAACATCTAGAGGCTAGTAATACCTAACTTCCTGGGAATGCACCCCAGCAAGTCCCAGACTCATTTTTCCTAGCCCTCACTCAAGATGGAGTCACTCTGGTTCGAATGCCTCTGAAATGCTGAGTTTAGGGAAGCAAGGTTCAAAAATCACACAAACATATAAATTGTGCCAACACAAATTGAAGCCTCTTGTCTTCTTATTTGTGGTGTTTTTTTTGTATTTATGAACTTTCAGAAAAGTAGCTATAGTCACATCAATCAATTTCTACCTTACCAATTGCAATATCATTTAAATTGCAAAATCTACTGAAGCTAGACTGTGAAGACATTGTGCAGACGTTCCTGAATATTTTCTCTCAATTGCCAACAATATTACCTTTCTACTGGCCTCCCAGAATGCAGTTATGCAATTGACCACTGCATCCTTCTCTAGGTTCTTGATGCCCATGACACTATGCCTCCTGGTTTGCTATGGATCTCTCTGATTTCTATGTCACTCATAGGCTCATTTTCCAATAAAATAATAAATATAAAATATAAAATTGCTGCTGTTCCCTAGGTTTCTGCTATTGTCCAAAGCTCCTCTCATTATACACTCTCTCAGAGAATCCATATATTTCAGATGGTTAGCCCAGTTATTATGAGTAAATCCCCTGAAGTCAGCTTTCCCAAGCCTGAGTCTGAGCTTTAACCCTAACTACCTGTGTGATCTTGGGCAATTTACCTCTTGAAATAAAATCTTCAGTTTACTCATCTGTACCTATTCCATAGATTTATTGTGAGCCTTAAATGAGATAATTCATTTAAAGAACTTTGGAGAGAATCCAGCCTCCTGTAATTACTCAATAAATTGTAGCTATCTTATACATCCTCATCACATTGGTCAAATACTAAGTTGTTGAATCTTACAATTGTATTTCCAGGTCATAGCATTTGCCCAAATTTCAAGTTTGTATTGTGTCTCCCATTAGAGCCTTGGATATCTCACAGGTCTTACACAATCAACATGTCAAAAACTAAACTGATCATTTTATTTTCTTAATTATTTTCTCTTCTCAGTATAGTCTTGCATAGGAAAAATAAAATTCTAAGCCCTCCTCCTTTCCCGCCATCTGAATGAACTCTCTCCTCTCAGCTAGGGGCACCCCAAAGTTAACCTGAAAGATTGGTTCAGGTCATGAGAATAAGAGGGGTCAGACATACCTCATTATGCCTTCCTCCCTTTTGGAATTCAGGAACAGCTGACCAGCATTTAACATTAACATAGACCTTAAGTCTGATAAGGAACATTTACAATCTATTCTCTCTGAAGCCTGCTACCTGGTGGCTTCATTTGCATGATAAAACTTTGATCTCCACAACCCCATTCATGACCCAGACATTCCTTTCTATTGATAATAACTCTTTCAACTAATTGCCAATCAGAAAACTTTTAAAATCTATTTATAACCAAGAAGCCCCTGATTTGAGCTATTCCACTTTTCTGCACCGAACCCATGTATATCTTACATGTATTTGATTGATGTCTCATGTCTCCCAAAAATGTATAAAACTAGGCTGTGCCCTGACCACCATGAGAACATGTTCTCAGGTTTCCCAAGGGGTATGTCATGCACATGGTCACTCATTTTGGGCTGTGTCATGTGCATGGTCACTCATGGTGGGCTCAGAATAATCTCTTCAAATATTTTACAGAGTTTGACTCCTTTTGTCAACATTCTTGTTTTCAATTGCTATATACTCAATAAGCTGGAAATATAATAGCTGATGCTTAATTTTTTCCTTTTAGTCACTCCTTATGTGTGTGTGGTGTCCTACTAACTAGTTTTACCTTTTGAATATGATTTTTATCCTTCAGTTATTCATCTCTATCACTCATGTTGTATCCCAGAAAGTTATCATTACTTTGAATAATATTACACTAGTCTTCTGTCTTTCTTCTTTGCTATTCTTCTCCTTATAGTTATCTTACTGAAATGCCAAGTCAACTATGTCATGTCTTCCTTCCCAGGATCCTAGAACTCACTATTGCTTAAAGACAAAATCAACTCCTTAACATCAATTTACTACAATCACAGGGATCTAGTTGCTGTCTACATTTTCAGTCTTATTCCTAAGCAACTCCTGCTTCCAATTGTTCACTTTAGGAACATCAAAGGAACATTGATCCATTCTGTCCTTTCTTCTTTAAAAGCTCCACCTCATTTCTAATCGCATGTCCAAACACATGCTTAAATACAGTTTGTATGCCTAACCAGTCTTCTCTGGCCTCCAAGTTAGGTTAAATTGCGCTTCCTTGTCAATTTCTCTACCGTTGAATCTCCACATTTTACTATGCTTACATGTCTAGAGGACTTTCTTCTAACTAAACCATGAGTTTCTTTATGATACAACCATGTGTTTATCTTTGTCTCTCTAGCACCTATCACCTAGGTGAAACCTAGGGCCTTATCTATATGCTAGTTGATAGACTAGTTTAATGAACATGTTATTTCAAATGTTCCCAATTGTCTCTTAAGATGAAATCCTCTGGAATATTTATTCTGTAAGTATCAATTTGATTGTGCTTTTAAATTTTAATGGTGTACAATTGCCTATAAGACAGTGCTTCTTAAACGGTGGTTTACAGACCCTTGCTATCAGAGTATGCAATTTTTCTATGGATTTTTTTTGTAAATTTTGTGAATTAAAGAGCCAATCATAAATCATTGTAAGCATGTTCTAGATCATTCTGGATGGGCACTTTGTAACCCAGACTTACCACTTGGTTTCAGTGCATGTGCTTACATTTTTTATAATGATGATGATGCATCAAATGTTTAATTAAATAGATAGCACTCAACTTTTAATCTAGAATTAGCTTAAATTCCAGATTTTAATTCATAGATTCTAATCAGGTAGAATCTATGGTGTGAAACCATTGAAATAATTTTTGGAAATCCATGAAGTCTCAAATTTGAGAAATAATGCCATAAATTAAAATTTGTTGTCATAAAATTAAAGCACAATTAAATATTACTGTGGATATAATTGTATAGCCTTAACATAAATGCTACTCACTAAACAGACCCTCACCATGTGTTTTTTTCTATCCCAACTACATGCTTTGGATTAAGCCATTATTTATATATCTGAAGTTTTCCACCTACCACTTCTACCTTTCTAAATTTCATTTATTGTTCATGTCTTCACTCTAATGTTATATTCTCTATAAAACCTTCCATGATCACATAAGTGGGAGTTACCTGGCTCTACGATCTTTGTCTTAGTTTTGTTACCACACAATTTTCAATAGCATGCAGGAATATCTGTCTAACCACTTTCATTTTATAAAATGAAAGGTGAAAATGAGATAGTATTAATTCAAGTGAATAAAGAAGATAAAACACTTTGATTACTGTTAAAGTACCTATGCATGTACAGATGGTTGAAGATGTGTTCCCTGTGATTCAGAAAGTTCTACTGATGAGTGCCCACCAAAGGAAAGCATAGAAAAATAAAAACAAAAACAGAAAAAAAAGTCTAGTTAAAATGAAATAAGTTGCTATTTTGTGATTTACTCTGCATGTTTAGAAAAAGTGAAAATGATAGCCGATGTTGGTGGTTCAGGCCTGTAGTTCCAGCTACTAGGGAGGCTGAAGTAGGAGGATTGCTTGAGCCCAGGAGTTTTAGACTACAATGAGCTATAATTGCAACCCGGGCAACAGATTGAGACCATGTCTCTAAAAAAAAAAAAAAAAAAAAAAAAACCCAAAAAAGTGAAAGTGAAGCCGAACAGAGCTTATAATGTGGAAATCCAGTAAAACCTGATACATCTCACTAAACTATATCTATTTAAATTGTTATTGTGGGCTAGGAGTGGTGGCTCACACCTGTAATCCCAGCACTTTGGGAGGCTGAGGCGGGCAGATCATGAGTTCAGGAGTTTGAGACCAGCCTGGCCAACATGCTGAAACCCCGTCTCTACTAAAAAAATTGAAAAATTAGCCAGGCATGGTGATGCAAACCTGTAATCCCAGCTACTGGAGAGGCTGAGGCAGGAGAATTGCTTGAACCCAGGAGGTGGAGGTTGCAGTGAGCTGAGATTGTGCCACTGCACTTTAGCCTGGGTGACAGAAGACTCTCTCTCATAAATAAATAATAAATAAATAATAAACATAAATAAATAGTTATTGTGAGGAATACAGAATATAAAATTTTTGGTTAAATTTTTAGGTAAATTGACGTCTGGCCAGTCACCTTATTGAGAATGAGAATTTGATGCTCTAATTGTGATTTATTTTGAAAAGTGTCCTTATAGGGACCGTTGTTCTTTCAGAACTTCATTGTTAAGGGTATTTGTATTAAAACACATCACATGAAGCCAGAAGAAAAATTGCTCAAGAAATCATATTGCTCTAGTGTTCTTTCAAAGTTTTGTGAGGACCTGTCTGCCATCTACTGATCCTAAGTACTTTATTCTGTCTGAAATTGCATCTGTTTATTTAATTCTTGTGTTATCCTGAGTGAAATGTATATTGCTTAGTAATAGGATGTAAAAAGAAATTTGTCACTTCCAAAATGTGCATTATTTAGAGCTACTGCAGTCAGGGGAATAAGCTATTTTCACCAATAATAAATGCACTTAACTCTCTTCTGAAAAGGCTATGCATTACTCTAACTTGAAGCCAATGCTTAACAAATGTTTTTATTAGTGTATTATATATTCTGGTATATAACTTTCTGGTGAGTTGAGATTTCTGTAGTAAGGAAGATGCTAGCATTTTTCCTACCTTAAATTCACTTCCCTTCAACAAATCCAAGATTGAATTCTACTTCTTTCTGTTCTGAAATTTGTGATCACCTTATGAGGGCATCCATCTATTACTTTACAGACTTTATTGAATAAATGTTAAGGAAGCCATGAAATCTTGTTTCTGCTTCTGGTATTGCCACTGCTGAGCTTCTTAGTCCCTAATCAAATCCTTTACCATCTCTGGACATAAATTTTTCATCTGTAAAACCAGTGATTGAAGTTTTAACATGTCTTTCATTTTAAGACACTGGAATTCTGTAATGAGGAGTTGTCATCTGGATGAGGTCTTACTCCTCCCTATGACCTCCCAGCTCTTGGTGGTACCTAATAGACATTTCCATAATCATTCCCACAGCCCACTTTTGACTTACTGACATAACATGCCTGGTTATCTGCTTAGTAACAAATGAAAGAAGTATGCAATCCTTGATTTTGAGAAAAATATTTTAGTTCTCATTTTTGTGAATCTTCTAAGCTGTCACATAAGAACTGTATTTTATGTATTTAAGATTTCCAGAAAAAGCTGTACCCTAAATAAAAGAAAATAACTTATGACTCAAAATTGAAGTTTAAAGGCATTTCACTGGATTTCTGATTGGAACATATTACTAAAGAAGAATCCATAAATCTTGTCCAATAAACATAAAATTAATTTCAAAAGGGGAGTAAAATAAATGACTTTTGTTAAAATTGTTAATGCCTAAGGGTTATCAATGTCCCAAAATAAGTTCTTACACAAATGGAAAGTTATTGGGTTTATATTCCTGCATATAAACCAGAAATTGGCTACTCATTTAGCCCCAAAGGTCACCAATGGAGCCAAGTAAGTTAGTCAATATTGGTCAACACACCAGGCTATGGGCATAGAACCCTGTGCTTTTGATGGTTGGCTGTGAGAAAAATTCCTGACACAAGTATGGTAAATCTTGTTTTAAACCACCCCTTCTCCAAGATAAATTGACAATATAATGATTCCATATTGAAATTTATAAGATGTATTATCTCTTTTTTACTCAAATCTACTCATATTTACTGAACAACTTTTTAAAGAAAGGCATGAGTCCAGCCGTAATTTAATCTGTATAGTTTGATTTAAATCTGTTCTGTTGTGAACTTCTTTCTCTGGTTATAACCCTCAAGGAAAATATATAACTACCATACCATCTCTTTGCCATGTCCATCACTTTGGTATGTCCCTAGCCTTTCCTTTTCAAAATATAACCACAATTTTCTAATTCTTATTAATAAAGTCCAGTTGTATTGATAGCCACATACCCTCTATGTTTTCCATATCATATTTCTGTTAGAATGCCTTTATCTAATTAATGCTTTATATGTCACTCTGAATCACCATTTGCATATCAGAATTACTTTTTTCTTATTATGTGCCCAGTTGATATTATATCACTTGCCCATACTTAAACATGTGGTCATTTTATCCTGTCAAATAAGATTCATATTTATCAAAAGTATATTAACTTTTCCCAGTTCTGTTCTAGATACTCCAGACTGATAGAGAGGCTATTTAAACTACTGATCTTGGTCTTGTGGAGCTCACCAATTTAGTGGTTCTCCTGAGGACAAAGGGTAGCTTATCAAAGTCTCTGAAGCTATGCATGTAATTTGAGAATTCATATTTAATACTATTATCCAATGTTTATCTTGACTAGAACATTAAGATTCATAATTCATATATTCTAAGCTATAAAAAATAAATCTCATCAAAATCTTTTCAGCCACTAAGAATAATGGATTACAGGCTGTAGTGTATGGGAATATGTAGAATGTATAGAGGAGGAGGAACTGTGATGTTTTTATTTGTAACTGGGTCACAACTGCCCATCTTAAGGAATTACCTCTTTTTTGTCTTGAAGTAAAGTGTAGACATTTACTCTCTCAATTTTTTTAGGAAATCGTGAGGGTTGTCGTAATACTTCACACAGCAAAATGCCCTATTTTTTTTTCATCCAACCATGTCCTGAATATCTGCATAGTGGCTCATATAAAATATTAAATACACGTAAACCTCCCTATGTTGCGGCTTTTTTGCTCCCTTAATTCAGTGAGCCAGGGAAAGTAGTGCCAGGAGCTTCGCTTCTTCACTTCCGTAGCTCAGCAAGCGGGAGAGAGTGGCGTCCCGTGGCTGCTTCTCTCCTGTTTCTGGTGGGCTAGAGGGAGTGGTCACCAGCAGCTTCTTCTCTCCCATTGGTTGGTGAGTGGGAGGGAGAATGATGGCTCTTTCACTCCCACTGCCTGCAGCTCAGTGGGCAGGAGCATTACATCTTTTTCACTCCCTCAGTTTAGCGAGTTCCAGGTTCCTGTTCTGAAACAAAGAGGAATAAGGTACTCAGACGCTGTAGAGTAAGGCAGAGTAGAAGTTTGTAGAGCAACAGAAAGCTAGCTCTCAGCAGGGAGAGGGAACCTGAAAGTGGGTTGCCTTCTGTGAGGCTGAGTGGGGGGTTTTTATGAGCTTAGAATGGGGGACTACTTGCTGATTGGTCTATGGACGGTCTTGGATAAAGCACTGTTCGATTGGTTAAAAGGCATCATTCAGAAGGAACCAATCGAGAAAGAGTGGGTGAGACAGAGATGAAAGTTCCGCCTTAGGTCATGGACTCTATCCGGAACTGGCAGTTCAGTTTTTAGGCTTTAGACTATTCTTGGCTTGAAGGTCAGGTTTCACAGGGGACCTGTCACTGTCTGCCTAGGAATTTGTCTGTCTCCTCTTGCTATCACCTGTAGCATACCCAACCCTGAAAAAGATTCTGATATCCGTTGCTTATTATTTTTCTACAAGGGATAACAGGGCCCTGAGCGTTCTGTGAATAAGTTAATATGTATGAATCAAAAAAAGTTTTAGAAAATACTGAGAAATGGTAGACTATTTTATGGATTACTATTATATATTAGTCTAGTGAAAATAATTGTAAAATCAATATTAAGAAAAAATAAAGAAACCTGAAATGTCTTAGAGAGCCAATAAATAAACCATCATAAAATGGTTGAGGGGACTGGTTTTAGAATCTGACAAACTTGAAATCAAATTCTGTCTTGATCATTTATCAGTTATGTTACACTGTACTACTTACCTTACAGTATATATGAGCCTCAGTTTCTTTATATATAATGTAGATATTATAATATCTTGGTCACAGGGATTGTTATAATACAATAAATGAGTGCATGAAAACACTTGCTATGGGTATGCCATGCTCAATTATTTAGTTGCTATTAAAAGGATTGAAAAAAATACTGGGCATCTGCTCTCTACTGTACTCATTATAAGCTGTAGGGATAACAGTGATGCTTTCCTCGTGTTGGAATGATCTAAAATCCTGACTTTACATGCAACAGAGCCAAATAAGGGCCGATTTTGATTGTCAGTATAAAAGGCACGAGATCTGTTTTCTCCTATGTACACCAGAGAAAATCTGTAGTCACTGTGTTTTAGTTCATCTACTAATTTGTTTTTTCTGAATGATCTTTGGATGACTGGGGTGCATTTCAATTTGTTTTTATGTGTCCATATTTTGAAAGTTTCAATGTTAATTAATCCTTTCCTCAATGGAGTTAACATCATTGGCGTCATTGGCTGGATCCCATCACTGGCGTCCAGCTTGGTAATGGACACCAGACCCAATATGTTCTGTAATAATATGAAGGCATAGCTAATTCTCTCACAGCATCTCCCAATCCCATTGCTAACCATTTGGGCTCTTAACTGTAAGTGCAATTTTATCTGCTGGATTATTCTGGTGTCATTGTGACTGTATTGTGGAACTTGGAATCAAGTGTTTCATTACAAGATTAGTGGCATTCAAACTCCTTTCTAATGAGGAAGTTTTATTACTCAATCATAACATCAAATGTACTTGGCTGTGAAGATAGCATCATATGGCAGAGTAATACTGGACAGGGTATAAGGAGACCTTGATTCTATTTTGAGTGTTGCTTGGCTACATTGGATAACTCTCTTATTCTCTATGAACTCTGATTTCTGATTCAGGAAGTTGGAATTCTATCCTCTCTAAAGTTTGCTTTAGATCTAAAATTCTACTGCTCTCTATAAAATACCTCTCAGATCTTTTCAAGTTAATTATTTAGTTAATACTCTGTGTTGTCATGGATGAACTTCAGTTCACAAACAGAATAAAGACTGTGCTTTAAGCCTAATTGTCCCTGACATAAACTTCCTGGAACTTCTCCAAGGAGGCCTTCTTAGCCTCCGAGGTGGGGTTACTTACCACTTGTTGCACATGTCTAAATCCTGGACCCACTCTAGGACATCCCTTAGAATCAAGAGTTGTCTAGAACCTGCTAGTTAATTGATCCATAAGCATGTTAAACAAAAGCTAAAGCCAGGACATATGCTGCCTTTTCTGTAAAATAAAATACAAAGAAAGTATAAGAATGATTCTCATCCCCACAAGGAAGTCACAGTTTAACTGCAGAAATTTCACATTTCATGGAACAATAAAACAAGTCAAGTTAGTAAGTGGTCAAAGTAATTTAAGTCAAATAAATGTTTACTGAAGTTCGAAAGGAGATATTTCATCAGTGTCCATCAGTTATAAGTGCTGGAACTTTGGCATGCAACATGAAAAATTGAATTAATTTAGATAGGCAGAGAGATCAGTGAACTCTTCATTCTGTTTGCTGTCCTGTTTCTAACCTAATTATGCTATGCTAGTCCAATTTCTCATGTATATCTTGTCTATGATAACTGCTATTAACTCCTGATATCGCTTAAGCTTGGACCAGTGTAAAATCCCTGTAATTTGAATACTCTACCCAAAGCAAGAATAACATGTGGTTTTGAATGAAGTCTGCTTCTTCCTTATGATAGCCTTATGTCCATAGGTAATTACTTGAAGTTTCTGAAACTCACTGTTGACATCCAAAAAACGGATAAATAATTATACCCATGTCATAGTGTCATTTTGGGGATAAATGAGATGATGTATATAAAACGCTTGCAAGAAAGACTTGCACACTATATGTCCTCAATAAATACTAACAATGACTTCTACTATCTTAAAAAGATGATCATGTCATTCCTCTTTGGAAAAAAATACAGAGGAAGCATATTTACATATTTCATTTCCATACATTCTTCAAGCCTACAGCTCCTGTGCAAGCTTGTTTTTGGTGTGGGGCCAGTAGGGAAGAGCAGCTATGTTGAAGATTGGAGGCAAGTGGTTCCTGAGGAGCAGGAGACAGGGAACAATATTAGTAATAGGCTCAAGGGTTCAATGTATTGAAAAATAAGCTATTTTTTTTTCTTGAGACAGGGTCTCACTCTGTACCCTTAGGCTGGAGTGCAGTGGAGCAATTACAACTCACTGCAGTCTCGACCTCCCAGGCTCAAGTAATTCTCCCACCTCAGCCTCCCGAGTAGCTGAAACTACAGGTGCACACCACCATGCCTGGGTAATTTTTGCATTTTTTTGTAGAGACAGGGTTTTGCCATGTTGCCCAGGCTGGTCTCGAATTCCTGGGCTCAAGCAAGCTGCCCACCTTGGCCTCCCAAAGTGCAGGAATTACAGGCATGAGACACTGCACCTGACGAGAAACAGTTATTTTTTTATAGACTTGAATTTTCAATGACAGTGTGATGTTTATGAGTGATTCTTGTGTATGTGTCCTGCCTACTCACATACACACACAAGGACATATGAAATCTTCTGAGTGTAGTACAGAAGTGCACTCAAACTTCAATGTACATTTGAATTCTCTTGTTCCAATTAGAATCTAATTTAGTAGGTCTGGGATGGAGTCTTTAGTGTCTGCATTTCTTGCAAGCTCCCGGGTGAATCTAAAGCTGGATTATTCCTTGAGTAGCAGATAATGTAGAATCTTTATGTCTAAGAATAGTAATTCACACCTGGGCTTCTCATGCCAGTCACTTACTTGATCATCCTTTCATAGATTCAAAGGTAATTTTTGTATCACTGTACAGTCAAGTGATTTGAATTATTTGATATTTGAAATACAAAAAACAAGGACACGTCAACATTACTATCAACAAAGTTACAACCAAGCTTGTGCTTCTAAACCATGTACCATGGCAGCAAACTACTTGGCTGCTAAACTACTACTCAGTTCATTCTTAGTTTAATTACTACTTTAATTTAGAGATAATACATTTACCAGATGCTATGCCAAAATTAAAATCTTCCTGATACATTTCTAGTTTGCTTTGTTTGTTCACTGTATGGTGCCTCTTCTCATACAGATCCAGAAAGTCCAAAATGCTATTATGCGTTGCCCAGGCAAGACACATCAAAATCCTCCCAAGGATGGTTGGCTTCTGAGCTCATTTAATTTCTTGGCCCAAGCCATTTGCTACATCTGGTTCTGCCTTAGATGATATACAAAAAAAAAAAAAAAAAATTACCAATCACTTGGAAGTTTAGCTCCATTGCTAGAGAAAATATTAATATCTGCTGCCCCATAATTATTTGATGTTCCTGGGTGGAGTATGGAAAACTATAAGGTGCTATACCCCAACCTTAAACCCACACTAAGTGCCACCTGCTTCTCATGGTAACTAAATATTGAATGCCAGTTTAATGCATGTGCATGCATGTGCGTGCACATACACTACATCCTTACCAAAAAACTTTTCAAAATGATCCATGTTTAATATTCCTAGTTCATTTGTGTTATTGGGAATGTGTTGAAACATGAGATTCATAAATGCCTAACTTTAATAGAAGCTTGTCCTTTTTCAAAGCGAAGTAATATTAAGAAAGTATGTAGTGCTATTTGGAATGAAAATCCTGGAGATGAGGTTGACAGGTTTATGGCACTGGCCCTTGTCTTATTTGCAGTAACTCATTTTATATATAGTGCTTCACTTTGAGAAAGCCAAGGGCTGCAGGCCTCTGTGATTTAACTCAAACAATAAGTAAGATTGTGCTATCAAAGAGGGCAGAAAATAGGTCTGCTGATTAGAACAATATATTATAGGACAAGAGAAGCATGGAAAAAGAAAACTTGGATATAACAAATATGAATAAGCATTTCATACTGTTAGCTAGTCCTCCTGCCTAAAGAAATACATAACTCAATATACTATATCTACAAATAGTCTCCACTGGCAACCTACATTTATATACTTCTCCCCCACCCCCTGCCCGCCTAATGGTTAGACTTGCTTATGCACCCTTTATCATCAGAACAAGAACAAGGAATTTTATTTTTTCCAGGACTCACACCAGGGAAAAGAAAAATCCCATTACTGTAATTAAATCAAAGTTTATTATGGAAATTTGAAGTATCAGGGGCAAGAGTAAAGAAGCAGGCAGTTTGCTTTGTTTGCTGAGGTCAATTCAAAGATCATGGCAGTTCTGTTAAGTCAAAAGCTATCGTCCTGCTCATTCCTCCCTGGTGAAGCCCAGGAAATGCTTGACTGTCAGGACCTTACTAATGCCTGGAGCAACTCAAATGAGTACAGTGCCTAGAATACATCTCTGTAGTCTCCATAGACTTTGGCTCTTGCTCCCAAGCCCAGATTTCAAAAGCCCAAATTCTTTACGACCTTTATGATTTATTTCTTCAATATGTTCAAGGTGTAATAAAATGGCTGTCAAGTGCTCACTTCCTGTTTCATAAGTGCCACCACTTACACTGTCCCCTATTGGTCATTTCTCAGCCTAAAATATGATGGGTGATAGAATTTCCTTTAAACCATAGTTCCTGTAAATTCATATTTCCCTAGGAGAAAACAGCTCCGGGAAGCTTCCCAATAATCTTTTGCAATAAATGTTTATTAGTTTTGATGACAGTGTCTGCACAATCTTGGGTGGAATATTACTTTCATCGTTTTTTTAGATTCAGTGTGCTGTAGTACTGATGAGTTTCACAGTGTTGGCCTAGCTTTCCAGAGAGCACTGGTGATTCTTTAATACCCTGGACTTTGTTTTTATCAGTGACTTTTTAAAGTGTAAATACTAACTTGTATTATTAAATATTAAATATAGTATTGTGCAAAAATCTCCTGGTAAGGTTAGGCTTCTGCATGTGCAATAATAAGAGACAAATGTTGCTTGTCCAGTATGAGCAGATCTAGGGATATTATTTATATGCCCTCACTTATTTCTTACTTTTGCAGATAGGACTGGACTCTGTACATAAACCTTCTCATGTAGATTATCCACACACACTATGGAAGCCAATAAAATTCAGAGAAAAACTGAGGGCTTAGGTGTGGAATTCACCTTTACAAAATTCTAATTTTTAGGTTGCTATTGCTAACCCATAACCTTAAAGTTCTGCCTGCCAACACCAAGGTACCTGTCTTCCCTGGCTCATTTAGCTTACTCCTCTGCACTCACATCTTTGCCTACTAGACCCGTGGTATACCTCTGAAGTTTTATGTTCCTTGGAATCCACATCCTTTTCTCCTAGACCAACAACATGTCCAAAAACCTCATAACCAGTCTTCCAGTACCATCCTTGGTACTAAATTCAAACACAGTGAAGAATTCCTTTTGTCTTTGTGTTCAGGAGTTACTAAAGGAGCTACAAAAAATGCAGTATGAACCCGCCTTTTTGTGGATAATGATGAATATATTTTATTTAATCATTTTTTACTCTTTTCTGGATAACTTGAAGGATATCATGGGCACCCTCTTTTGATTTAGGGGTATTATACTTGAAGTTGAGAGATTGTCTTAACTAATCTGCCTCTAAGTCAGCTTTTGATACAGAGTTGTCAAGCACCCACAACCATAATTTCCATCTTAGTGTCTTAGTGCCATTTCATCATTGTTTTCATCACCAGACATCCATCAAGCTCTCCCAGAGGCCATGTCTCTGGAGGAGACCCCATGGGGAGAGCTGAGAGAATTATGCTGCTTACACAGCTTTTCTACGTAAGAATATGGGTAGTTCTCAATTTTTTGAGATTGTTATTTATATACATAAGTGACAAGCAATCACTGATTTATCAGGTTGCTCTTCTCTCATGAATAGGGCCTTATTCTATGGCCATATTTTCAGAAGGCATAGAAAATGTAACAACAGGATCAGCTCAAAAGCTTTTTAAATAACAGTGTATCAGGCCCTAGCTACTTCCACAAGCCTGAAGGGTTACCCATGAATTGATGCATTTAACAGTAACCAAGGTGTATCCAATGCACAGCTATAATTGCAAACTCAAGTGTAGGTGAAAACAATCAGCAGATTGAAAACCACATATATCACCATGAGGGCACCTCTACATGTCAGGATTTCTTCTTGGTTTTGTAGGTTCACAAACAAACTTTTATGAATGCATCATGGGAGTAACAAAATCTGTGAGACTAATTCATTCTAATCAAATTTAAACAATTTAAAGAGCAGAATGGCCAATTTACAATGTGAGTTATTCTTTGGCGAATCACCGTATTTTCTGCTATTTCAGGAAATCTTTCTATTATCAAGGTACCAAGAAAACAGACTAGGGAAGCAGATGGGTTTTAGGGCATGAAACAGCATATAAGAAATTGAAAAGAGCTATGGAAAATTTTACCCAGCGTAACCTAAGTCTGTCTTCCTAATTATTAAAATACTTATTTTCCAGATATCATTTGTCTCTCCCATAGTCATTGCTGAATTAATCCTCTGGTGTGTAATTATGCTTCAGTTAATATTCTCGGGTCCATATAGACCACCTTTCATTATTATGTCCTTTTTTTATTTAAACATGTTACGCGACACAGTCCAATTTAGCTATTAGGAGTTAAAGATTAGTCTTCTTTGTGAGATTCAGAACTCTTCCTAATCTTATTAGTAACACATTTATAAATTGCCTCAAAGAGACACCTTTTAACCTCATCTTGAAATTCTTTCTGTCCTCAGCTGGGGGCCATCATAATCCTGTCTACCTTCAGGTCCTTCATTTTTATCAGAAAGGATATTGATACTGACCCAGCTGCACAATCAAGCGTTGACATCCTTGCAGTCACAGACATACATTTACAGACAGGCTGGCTCAAATTTGGAGGTGGGGACAAAGCAAAGCTAACTTTCAACAAAGAGCTGATTTCCCCTCTCAGTGGGGAATTGCAAGTGGTCAAAGAGTTCCAATGTGTCCAAATCCCGCCAAGAACTCTGCCTTGGGAGCATTTAGCTATGAGTAAAGGAGGTAATGATAGAAACTGATGTGATAGGGTCCAAAATACATTTGTATGACTCTATTATACGATTAAAGCAAGTGTTCAGATTCTGCAGTAGATTATACTATTGGTTTCTGCTGTTAAATGGATATAAGATCTAAAGAGGAAATTTCTTCTGCAAGGAACTACTTTGCATATGAAAGCATAAAACAATGCTCCATCATTTACTCTGATTTAAATATAATTTTTTACTAATCTATGTATCTGTCAATATTTGATAATGCCTTTTATTTTCTTCACCATCTTTTAAAACACCTAACATTTTCGTAATCAAATCAACGAATACGAGGTAGAACATTTAAATATGCTCAGAATCACTTTCAGGTGGGGTAAAAATATTGAGTCCCTTCCCCCCAGCCCTCCAGACAGCATAATAAAATGATGAAGATAACAAAAAATATTTATCTAGTTCCTTTATGTGCCAGTCATTATGCTTGATTTGTCCTTATCATCCCATTTAATCCTCGAAACAATCCTATACCCATTTTATACATAAGAAATCTATTGCTGCTTAAAGGGGTTATGATAGCTTTCCATAGAAGCTATCATAGTAATGAGTATACTACTTCAGAGTGTGGGCTGACTGCCTGGGATTGAAATCCAGTTGTGTGTCTTATTATAGGACTCTGGACAAGTTTCCTAAACTCCCTGTGCTTCAATTTCCTTATTTATGAAATGAGCATAACTTATGTATCAGGGCCTAGGGTTCTTGCTCACAAACCTACCACTAGTAAGTATGTAAATTACTTAACAAAGAGTTTAGACAGCATTTCCTAAACTAATCCACACAGCTAACAAGGAGCAGCATTGCAATTTAAATCCTGGTACCCTGACTTCAAAGCCTATACCCCTACAATGTGGCCATAGGTAAGAAGATGAAGAACATATGCCAGGCAGTACTGAATTCAAATAGTGTTTCCCATTAAAAGTTGAGAGGGTTGTGGCAAGTTTTCAAACCTCTCTGGGCCCCATTTAATTATCCACACGAAATAGTATCTATCAAAAAGTGTCGCCAAGACTTGAAAAAAATATGCAATGTGCCTTTACTGGTGGGCAAGATAGAACCGTTACCTCCTGCTCACTCCTGGCCACTTTCTCTATACTTACTTTGATAGGCTACTTGAAGTCACAGACCTATGTATATTATTAGAGTGTGAGAGAAGTCAGATAATTAGTGCTTAAGGTAATTAGATGTCATTAAAGACTGGGAGGATCAGGTATGTTCTTAGGAAAGGGAAACTGAGCTAAATGTTATGAGTTTAAATAGAGAAGAAAGAGATGAGTAGATAAGAGACATGACTGGGGCAATGTCAACCGTGTGGAAAGGAGCAGTTTGATAAGTCAGCCCCTGGACTTTTTTGTTCAAATTCAGGCTAACAGATTAGGAAGATTTTCTGAGTTTCAAACTAGGGAGTTTGGAACTGATCCTATATGTAATAGGAATGAGAGAGTTTTATATGGGAGGTTATATGATAAAGCCCATGAAGTATTCAAAAAGATAGAGTTAGGAAATATTCATCATTTCTTTTCAAATTATATTTTACATCCTACAAATTGCCTTGGATAACATAATAGAAACATATAAGCCCAATTAATAAATCACTCCTATAAACAGCTCTTTATTCTTTACACAATCCTAATTAAATTTCTCAGAGCAGCCATTATTTTTATAATGATTTAAGTACAGGTCTTTTACACATACATCAATTGCATTATTTAGCCTTTTAAGTTATATACATAATATAAGTTAATTCCATAATTAAAGGTTGACATTGTGAGAAGGAAAATAAGTTGTTGTTATTTATTAGCCACTGTTGAATAGATGAACAATGGTAGCAAGAGGAGTAAGAGCTTAAAGTACATTCATGAGAGTGGAGTGTTGTTGTTCAGCAAGCTATTGTCTGGCACGTCTTGTAAAACTTTGGTAGAGTCCTGGGTATCTTCTCTGACTCTCTGTCATACAGGATATGTATAGGCTTGTGATAATCAAAAAATCAGGTAAGAAGACAAGAGAGATAGGGAGTGGAAAAGGGTCCAAAAGAACCTCTAGCTTGAACAAGTAGGAATTTTATCTGGGAAGAGGTGATTGAGGGGTCTCCATAACAAGTTACAAGGTTAAAAGTTAAACATTTTGTTTGACATTTTGGTTTGCTATTTTGTAAGTTAGACAAGAAGGCTTATATCCCTCCTGAGTTAATGAGCTACTTCAAAGCAAGAGCAATGCATATAGCAAGTACTTAATATTCACTCACTTAATTATTTAGATTTAGACCAATGGCTAGTAGGCAGTTAACACTAAAAAAGTTTTTCATAGTTAATTTTTTAAATAAATTTAAGTTATAGTATATGAAAAGATTTGAGGGATCATCTCCCAATCTCTAGACACACATGTCCAATTTATGAATGTCTTTCATTATAAGCCCACCGGCACCTAAAAGTGAACCTCTCCTGGATGGAAATTTTTTATCTTGTTGAACCTGTTACTATTCCTGTGTTCCATTAGAAAAGGTCACCATCCTATCCACCCAGAAAAAAATAACTATCTTCCATACCTCATCTATTCGATCAGTCTCCAATTCCTCCAAATTATCTTCTGTAATATCTATTCATTCTATTACAAAACTTCCTATCTGTAATGGAAAAATCTCTCCCTTTTAACTGAATTTTTTCTCTACTTTCATGCCACCACAACAGCAATCATTAACACAAAAGACTTCTGTGGCCAAATATGTGTTTTGTTTTGTTTTGTTTTTTTCTCACACACCAAGTAGTGAACTGGGTCTCCTCTAAGTCAGGTGGGACACTATCTACTTGGAGATAGTGTCAGCTCCTACAGGTTGGAGTCCCAGCCCCCAATATTCCCCTCTCCACACTAGACACTAGTTGTAAGTCCGAGGCTCTGGAAATTCTGACCAACTGGCTTCACGTTGGGGTTCTCACTAACACCTTTTAGGTTGGATTAATTTGCTGGGGTGGCTCAGAGAACTCAGAGAGACACTTACTTATGTTTGCCAGTTCATTGAAAAGAATGTTTCAAAAGGATACAAATGAAGAGACACATAGGGCAAATTATAGGGGAAGGGGCATGGAGCTTCAGTGCTCTCCCTGGGTGTGCTGTCCTCCAGGAACTTCCATGTGTTCAGCTGTCCTGACCTCCTCAAACCTTGTCCTCTTGGGTTTTTTATGGAAGCTTCACAATGTTATCATTGCTTCCCTCAGGTATTGGTCAGGACCCTCTCTGGGGAGGATCTTAAAACCCATAATCAGAAAGGCAGGAATGACTATAGAGTCCTGCTTTGGGGCAGATGGATGACAGAAGGGGATTCTGCTTCCTGAGGGCTGCCCCTGAGGCCCAATACATCCAACATTGTAACAAACGACTAAAACAAGCATTAGTATGGAGTTATGAACCAGGAACCCCGGACGCAAACCAATATATACCAAAACACCATAACACCACACTACCTCTACTGCTGGAGTCTTCTGTGCAGCCTTCACCTTTTCTCATTCAGATTTCACACAGCTGATTCTTAACAGGTATTCCTGCTCCCAGAAATGTCTATTTATATCTGTTCCTTCATTTTTGCTGGTAGATTTTATTTTCAAAAATCAATTCTGCTGGGCAAGGTTGCTTACACCTATAATCCTAGTGCTTTGGGAGGCCAAGGCAGTAGGATCACTTGAGCCCAGGAGTCTGAGACCAGCCAGGACAACATAGTAAGATACTGTCTTTACACACCAAAAAATAAAAAATTAGCCTGTCCTGGTGGTGCACACTTGCAGTCTCAGCTACTAGAGAGGCTGAGGTGGGAGAATCACTTAACTTAGGGAATTCAAGCCTGCAGTGAGCCATAATTGTGCCACTGTACTCCATCCTGGGAGACAGAGCAAGATCCTGTCTCAGACAAACAAATAAAAAGCAATTCTGAGTATGTCTCGTTCAAGAAAAAAAAAAAAAAAAGAAAAATCCTTTCTCAATTACCCATTGCTTTCAGAAGAAAGTTTAAAATGTTTAATGACACAATGGGCCCTTGGTGATACGACTTTAGATTTTCTCTCCAGCCTCCATCTGCAAGCTGTACACCTTACATCCACTCTGAGCTTCATCTATACTGAATTAGCAGAAATGCCTGAATACCGCTTGTTGCCTGAGCCTTTGGAACTTCGGCACATGCTATTTCCTTTGCCTGTAAGTTTCCTCTATTGCTTACCCATGTGCACCATTAACTATTAATACATATTCACTATTCAAGATTCAGGATGCCCTGCCTTCTCAGAGAAATAATTAATTCTCCCCAAGGTTGGAGTGCATTCCCTCTTCTTTGCCTAAATTAGAACCTGCGATTAACTATCATAACATTTAGTGCACAATGATGTAATTATCTTTTTAATTTTTATCCTTCGTTCTGCTGTGAGTCCCTTGAAGATAGAATTTACCCCTTTTACTTCTGTGTCCCTAAAACTTAACAGAGGACCTAGCTGTAGTGCAGTTGTTTGTTGATTAAATGTACAGGAAATAAAAAGAACATATCTAGTACAGTGCTTGCGATTTAGAGCTAAAGAAATCGAGCTGGAGCTGTCATTGTGACTTGTCTGAATTAATTTAATGAACCAGCATTTGATGTTATGAGAATTTAGCTCTGCTGACACTGTTGCTCAATGATCTTTCTATCAAACCCTGGACAACTTCCCAGTAGTTCTTATTGTGTCATTGTTTATGAAAGGGAACTACACACTGTCTTTGGAATTTCACAAGCCAAGATTCACTATCATCACGTCCGTCAGCGCTGGTTTGCCAGTTTTCTCTCCATAATTCACTTAACTTTTCCTCCAGAGAGTTGGAGTGCCATGCTAGTGATGCTACAATTTGTGTATTAAGAAGAGCTAACAACAGAAAACAACCCTAACCAAGTAATAAATGGAGTGACTACTCTAGACAAACTATTTTTCAATTCAGTCTAACGTGTGGTTGAAACAATTTTAGAAACCAGATTGTTGGTTACATTCTCTTCTCTACTAATTCATTAATTGAACAACAGAAAAATGAACAACTGGCATTCCCATAATATAAGGAACATCAAACAAGGTGTATTCATTAAAGTGAAACACCAGTTGATTGAAATGTAATATTTCAAACAGATGGGACAACATCATATGAACATATGTGAGCTGTGGTTTTATAAAAAACATCATATTTTAGCTAGATAGACCCCGAGACCATGATGAAACATTGAAAAAGACAAATCATTTGAATCATTCCAAATCAAATGGTTTAAAAGTAAATCTCAGTAAATGTTTATCAAGAACTTACGATTGTCTGGTCACTAGTTTAAGTTCTTTACATATATTGTTTCACTTACTTTTCATAACAACCCCATAGTGGGTATTATTATTAATCCTACATTATAGCTGAGGCAACTATGAAACAGGACTAATTACTTAATAACTCTCCTAAAGCCACATAATGTGTAAATATCCAGGAAATGTCTTAAGCTTCTAGCACTTGTTTCCTTAACCATTTTCCCAGACTGACAGTTTCGTGTAATCTCCCAACCTAAATACCTAACTCTTTGAATTATTGGTTTCAAAATATTTGATGCATTTATCTATATCAGCAGTGAACCAGTCACCAATTTTTAATGAATACATGCTACACTTAATGTCATGTTTAACACTAATATTATTGTTATAGATATATAAAAGAAACAGGAGCCTGACATCAGTTAGCTTTGAAGTTAGTGAACCCATATAATACAACCATATAATAAAATGGTTGTTGAAGGAACTGGCTTAAAAGTCAGAAAATGTCTCTATGGAACTGTTCAAGTCCCAGCATAACACACATTGTGACAGTATACCTTCTTTGTACCTTTAGTGATTCCAAATTTGATAGATCGCAGATCCCTATGGGTTATCCCTGAGTCAGCCCACATCTGCAGCCATTTCATTGGCCTCATGTACTTCAACTTTTGCTCTCAGCTTCCAAGGCTGCCCTCCTCTTTGACCAGTCAGCCTCCACTCCATGATGGGTTTAAACAGTAGAACTCCCCTCATATTATTGTGTCATATAATTTATTAAGGAGGAGAAACAAAGGAGTATAATTTCAACACAAAGCAAGCAAAACTTTAAATTTGACATCTATCATTAAATTGTCCCAAATTTTCTAACCATGCTCCATTGCATGGCTCCCTGGCATGTTCCATCTCTCTGAGTCCCTGGCTTCAAACCTTTTCAAAGAAACTTCTTCCTTTTTCTTCACACTTTGCTTACTCTTCTCATTTGTAGACTCCTCATATGTTAGTTTATAAACATAATAATTTTATTTTAACTTTATTTTCTCATTATATTTTCCTAAGAATATTGAAGAGTGTATCAAGAGAAAAATGCAAGCATTACATTTAAGTACAACTTATAAATTTATTTTTGGTGTTGTTTTGGTTTTTAGTCACCAAAATTGTAATATTAGCTGTCTTGGGATGAGAGTAGAGGGAGTGATTTGGCAGAAATTTACTGAAACTTTATTGATTAAGCACAACATTAATTTTCAATTCTATAATTTGATATGCACAGGTAAGATAGTGGTGAAGTGGAAAAACCAAAAATGACAGCAAGTTCTAGAAAGGAAGAAAGAGTGTTGAGAGAAATAGTTGGATATGGCAAGAGGGACAAAATGAGTGAAAAAGTGAAAGATTATAAGAAAAAAGGGAGACATATAAGCACAATAGCCATGAATATATGACATTGAGAAAGGAGAAACAGTAGAAAAATAAAAGGAAATGAGAAAAAAGAAATGATCTGGAGTCATATAGACAACTTGTCCAAGTATGTTTTCAAATTGTGTCATCTTTGATTATAGGCTTTTGAAATACTTATTAATTGATGTGTGAATAATTATAGCTTTTTTTTATTTGGAAGGGTGAACTTTTACCTTAGATCAGCGGCACTCAAACTTTTTGATCTGAGGATCACACTAAACACTTGAAAATTACTGAGCACCCTGAAGAGCTTTGTTTATGTGTATTATTTTTATTGATACCTACCATAATATAAATTAAAACTGAAGTTTTGTTTTAAATTATCCATGGATGTGTAGCTTAAAAGACAATTGCATTTGTCTATCTGTTTCTGTGTTCAATATGCTAAAGTATGTTGTTTTGGTTGAGTACGTAAGGAAAGCTGGTTTTACACAGACAAGTGGGAAAAGGGAGAACCTCATTTACCCTATGAAAGGGCCTCTCAGACCCTAAAGGTTATTTGACCATATTTTAAGAACCACTGCCCTAGACAGAATAGGCATGATTCAATTCTGTAAATGTTGACTGTGGAAGACCCTGTGTTGTCTGCCAGATACCATGTTCCCAGTCTCTAGGGAGCCAAGGCCTCTGCCTCTCACGTGACTAGAAGCCAGTAGAAGCAGCCCAGCTTTAGGCAGAGCTCATCTCAGGGTACTGTGTAGAGCCAAAGCATGTTTCCTGTGGAGGCAAGATGAAATCCAGTCCAGGGACTGATCTAGTCAGTGGATGTGTTTTTGTCACCATAACAAATCCAACCTAGTGGACCAACAAGTGATATGTTGAAAATTAATAATGTGGTCACAATCTGTTCTAAAACTGTGCAAATCCTTCAAATTTTATATTGTGTCAGATAATTATGTAGATCTGATCCTAACCTCCACATCTTTTTTCATTTGAACAGATGTCATACCAGCACTGACTCATTCTCATAGTTTTGTAATGGTGACATTGATTATTGACTAAAATACAAGATTTTTGCATGATTCTGTTACATTTTATCTTTCTGGGTTTGTCTCATCATTCCAGCCTATCAGGACTGCCTATCTTGCATCTGACACCCAGCCTATTAGCCATTGCCTTTAGATTGATGTCATTCCACATATGTTGTGAAAAGAAAAATACAGTTAAAATAATGTATAAACCAAAAGAACCCTATGAAAATATAATATTATGAAGATTATCACCATTATTACCGTAATTAATTTAAATAGATATGATCTAGATAAGGCCATGAAAGAGTGTGCCTTTTATTCAGGATATGGTCCATCCTCCATTTTCAGTTTTTTTCATGAAGGACTGTGGAAGCTGATGGAAGCTAATGATGTCTTAAGAAAAGAGTCTAGGGAGCCAAACACATTCATGATACAAGGCACAAAATGGGAAGTTCCAGGCAGGAGGTAAAAAGATATTAGAGGTGAGGTAAAAATATTATTTGTGCCCTCCCAATGCCCTTCTGATAAGGTAGGCAGTGGACTATTCTATGATCTCTTCTCCAAGTGTTTTTACAAAATTGTTACAAGTAGGATAGAGATTCATCAAACAAAAGAAAATGCTTAGGATGTATGCAGATATTACAACACTTAAATCGCGGGTGCCTTAATGCTTTGATAATCTTCTAAACCAATGAAAGTAAAACCTTCAGCCCCGGGTATACGCCGGTGTCCATTAGTTACTAACATGATCATCTAAAATGTCAAAAAATGTTTTCATTGCAGGATCAGGGTGTCAAGACAGAGTAAATTCTTATTGTGGCAAATGATAACAATATTAATTCTCATATGGATTAGATGTTAACATCTACAATAACTCCTATGACAGATTATACACATTTTAAAATCTGAATGCTTTGGAATTGTCTGTAGTTACTACCACCCATTCATGTAGATGAGATTCCAGTAATTGTCTCCGTTAATTATTATGCTGTAAGAATGGCACTACAGAGAGAGTTGCATTTACGTATGTTGGCACAGGTATGCAGGGCACTGCATACTGAAATACTCCTTAGGTATTTCATTTACCTAAGGAGATGAGGTTTATCCTAAATGATAAAATACTTGAGAAAGTATTAGTGAAAATGTCTATTTTTCTTCTTTGTTTAAGTTCAAAATAAACTGTCAGCATACAGCAAATAAATAATGACTGGTAATATTTAGTTTTTAATATTCTTTGCTTTTTTGTGTCTCATCAATCATCCTTGAAAATTAGTAAGTGAAGATGAATAGAGTTTTTAAAGTCCTGGAAAGCACAATTTCTTTCCATTAACAGTGAGTTTGTGGAGAAATGTCAAGAAAGTAAAGGGGAACATTCCATAGAAGGAAAAACACTCAGGGAAATGAAGAATTGCAAAAGGTGCTGCTCCCATCCAGCTGCTCAGTTGAACACCATTTCCCCAACCAAATGATGCTGTTTTCTAATCTATCCCTCAGCCCCCAAATCTCAGTCCTTTTCTTCTCAACCATCCATATCCTATAACCACACACCTATAGAAACGTAGACATACCAGCCCTTCAGTAAATGTCTTATGACTAAATGAACAAATTAAATCACAATCTCAGATTCCCTTCCCACCTTTGAACTGTGATAGATTTGTTCTAAGAAAATAATTGGTTCAGAAATTCTGACTCTGGGAAGTATAGGTTTGGTATTAGCCTGCATTAATGAGCTTCATTATCTTAATATAAATATGCTGAATTATGCTTTTGATCTGGAAAGCACTAAGCCACCAGTGCTGAATACCCCTTTCTAAATGTTAATTTTATAGAAATTTAGAACCTGTATTATTCCTAGAGAAAACAGAGGAGAACCTCTTTCATTTTAGAAATGCGTTAATTAGAAAAAAAAAATGAAAGCTGTCATTAAAGTGGGATCGGGATACCTCTTACCCAATTTCTGATTCAACATTCTTTCAGTACAGAAGATCAACATTGTCAGTATTAAAAGCTGCAAAGAGAATTAGGAGATCTTTACCAAACTCCACAAGGACCCTATTTTACTATTCTTAGTACCTCCCTTTTACCTTGACTTTAAAAAGATCCTATCACTCCTGTTTGGGGCCATTCCAGGTTGGTGGTTATCTCAGTCTTACTCTCCATGCTCAGCAGCTTGGCTGCCTAGGTGCTGGGTGCTATTCTGCCATGCTTCCTCTGGGCATGTCCTCCTTGGGAAAGATCCTGTGCTATGGATTCCTGTAGCTCTATTTCTGACCCTCAACTCAATGCAATTTAGAAAATGTTTGTAAATATGTGTGCTGAGGGGAAAATAAAAGAACATTCTCCCTGCTTTCTTTCATTTATTTATTTATTTATTTATTTGAGATGGAGTTTCGCTCTTGTTGCCCAGGCTGGAGTGCAATGGCGCTATCTCAGCTATCTCAGCTCACTGCAACCTCCACCTCCCTGGTTGAAGCAATTCTCTTGCCTCAGCTTCCCGAGTAGCTGGGATTACAGACATGCGCCACCACGCCCGGCTAATTTTGTATTTTTAATAGAGACGGGGTTTCTCCATGTTGGTCAGGCTGGTCTTGAACTCCTGACCTGAGGTAATCCGTCTGCCTCGGCCTCCCAAAGTGCTGGGTTACAAGCGTGAGCCACCAGGCCCAGCCCAGTCTCCCTGTTTTTACCTTAATTTGACTTTGAGTCAAAAGTTAATTTTAGATGCATTTATTTATTTATTCATTCAAAAATAAACATTTAGTGTACTTGTATGTTATTACTCAGCAAATATCAATGGCCTACGTGTGCATAAATTTTCAGGTAAGAGGAAAGAATTAATGAAAACCAATTAGCACAATGGAAAGAGTCTGGCTTTGGGGTCCTATGGCCCAATCAGTTTGATTCCTTGATATTGCTCTGTAACCTAACCAAGTTACTGCATGGCTCTCAAAACAATTTTGTTAAATTGTTCCTTCAAGGAATTTTGTAAGGTTATAAATCAAACTTAAATACTTTTAAATTGATATATAAAATATTATCCTAAATTTAAATTGTTTTAAAAGATATAATTTCTGCCTTATTTTAAATAATGATGTCTTCAATAAAAATCCTATAATTTCTTGTAAATATATCTATTTGGACATAAAAGACATAATAATTTAATACTCATTATTATCTTTTTTATAAACTGTATGAACAAGTTATTTAATAATGGAAAATGGTACATGGTTCTTATTCTTGTTGAAAATGCTATATTTATTTAATTTTGTCATAGAATTTTATCCCACCTACCACAATAAATGTTTATTTTAATAACAGTGCTATAATAATTTTATTTTTTGTTGCTGTTGTCACCATTAAACATACTATTACTGTGTAAGCAAATGTGTGTGTATTTTCACTGGCTGTCCTCCTCCACAACTCCCCATCTTCTTCTCAAATGTAAACCTTTAGAAGGCAAGGGTCTTCATCTGTTTTGTCCACTGACATATCCCAACTATAGTGTCTGACACATAATATTTTTGAATGAATGAATGCCAGCAAGGGAACATAGGGAGTTCCAAGGAGGAGGAATGGGTTTCGATTTAAGTTCAGTAATGAGAGAACACCTCCCAGAGAATGCCCAAGTGAGTAATAATCTGAAAGAAATATAGAGCAAGCCATGCAGGTATCTGGAGGAGAGTTCTCCAGGCAGAGGTAGAAGCACCAACAAAGACTCTCCTTGGGAAAGGGCGTTACTGAAAGGTAGGACAAACTCTGAAGGCCAATGTGACGGAAACAGAATGATTAAAATAGAAGATTGAAGTACAAGAGAAATAACCAGATCCTAAATAGATGAGGAAGGAACGGTGATGATGGTAACAATGAAATGAAGAAAGAGGTATTGCAGAATGCTTAATTTGGAGGCGGTTTTAAGTTATCTCTCTTCCCTCTTCTCATTTTTCAGATGAGAAAATTAAGTCAGAGAGTTTGAGTAATTTTTTCATGGTCCCAAAAACCAAGACAAATGGGGCTAAATCTTAGTGACCTGTCTCCTCGTCTCATTTTTCCCATTTCACTGACAGGACATCAATTCTCAAAGGGAAAGCAGTGATTTGCCAACTTCCGTCTTTGAGTTTTTGGATTGTATTATTCTCTAAATTGCTTTAGTTTAGTACTTCACATAAATATCAAGTATTTTTTTGAGACGTGGGTGTGGGTTGGAGGAGTAATAATGAGTTATATGATCTTATGCTATATATATATATATATAATTTTGTAGGAAATAACCCCTTTCTATAATTTGCCTCTTTCATAACTGACAGTCTCTGCCTCTGGCCAAATACCACTGACATTCCAAGGAGGGTGATATATAATATTGTCAGATTTTCAGAGAATAAATTCAATGATTTAATACTGAATTATGCAAAGCAAGAAGCAGTTGACTTATATTTAACTTTAAAATGAAATAGTAAATGATGGGAATATCTGAATAATAAAATGGAAATTTAAATAAAAATATGTGCATGAAAAAAGACGTCCACACAAAATGTGTTTGCTTTAAAAAATGATTGTTTTTAATCTCTCACCACTGCCATTGTATGAACATTTAAGATGCATTTGGCCATTATTTATTATATGTACTTAATGAATATTTTATAAAGTCCTTGGAAACACTACATTTACATAACATATGTTAATGATATAGCCACTAATAAAGAAAAAGTGTCTTTGATATGAAATCCATCAGGTACTTCCTAACAGTATCCAGGGCTTACCATTAAGTAATGTCCATTTCTATGGTAGGGTAGTATTCTTACTTGCTATACAAGGGTAATAAATTAACTGTAATAATTTTAGAAGTTAAAGCAAAGGGCTATTGAGTCTACTAAGCATTCTTTATTTTCATCCCTAATTACTTTTATAAAGATAGCAAATATTCTGACCCAATGTCTTCTCTACTCATACATAATCTTCACTTTCTTTGTATCCGTAAAGCCACTAACCAACTTTCAAAGAAGCATTTATGTGTATAGAGTAGAAAAAGCCTCCTATTGTTATTTCTTTTCCCAGATATTTTTATGATGTCCACATAGTTAACCTGGAAAAATGCTTCACATATTATTTCAGATGTACTCCTATCTAGATAATTAATTTTTAAAAGCAATAAATACAATTATGCATATATTTCTAGCATGTAGGTTGTTACACCCTACAAAAATTTTTAAAAGTATGTTTTTTATAATAATTTCTGTTAATATTCATCAAAAATTAAAAGGTGCTTATTCAGATAATTTGGAAGCATTCCTTATAGAAGCTAGTAAGATACAGAGTAACATTAAGGCCAAAGTTAGTTTTTCAGAAAATAATTCTTCTTTTTGGGGGGAAAGTATAACATTTCATTTTCCTTCATTTGACATTTCCACCTTTCCTTTAAATATCCTTGTCCCCCTTATGCTGAAGCCTGCTATGTGTTCACCAGACCTATTTTCTTTTCTTCCTAACATGCACCCCCATCTCATAGTAGTTAGGAGGAGCCAAGTAACTGAGTTTTGATAATAGACTGTGGATACAGTAATGTACAATATTTATGTCAATTTTTTTACTTAACATTCTGTCACACATTTCTCTGTGAATTCTCTTACTTCACTTTTCTGCCAATTTTTCATAAAGAACTCAGAGGAGGCCTTGAAGTTCTGAGGGCTGGGAGACCACCTGATGAGAGGATCTGGGAAAGACTCCATAGAACAGAACGGTCATCTTTCAGCATAACTTATGTTGCATTTGACATAAGTGAAAAATAATTGCAGCAAAGAACCAAAAGCTTTGTTCAGCCATTTGCCTTTTGCACTAATAAATCCTTTGTAAGACAGAGCTAGGAAATAGTGTTCTTATACATTCTATTTATGCCAAGGCACCTATTTCCATCAATCTCTCCACTACCCACGCTCACACATGCAGGCAGCTTAGTTTTCTGATTCAGGATGTCTAAAACACATTTAGAATTCACTATATTTGAAGGGTTCCACCTATTTATTTGGTATTGCCAATATCTAGCACACAGTAGATGCTCAATAGGTGTTTTATGGGTGAACTTTAAAATCTTTTGGAACGGACAGCACGATTTTTCTTGTTCTAAGCGGTCTTGACCAAATTGGGATCCAGTGACAGTCTTTCTTACACTTTTCTCTCGGCCTTTTTAGACAAATAGATTCTAGCCCTCTAATTGAAATAATCTGATGCATAGATAAGAACAGAAACTAAATATATTGTGTTTAGGTCATATTTGACCTAAATTCTCCATGAAAAAATTAATTGCTCATTTTCAGCATCAAGTTTTGAAGATCTATACTTCAAGAATTTTGTGGGCTCCATCTTACACATAAGGGTTTACTGGTCAGTGAGAAATGAATAGGAGAATATAGCTGGCCTCTTGAATCTGAATTTCTCCATGCATCCTTCCGCAAAGCCAAAATACCAACAAGAAGTACAATTAAACCACATGTGATCTATGCCATGAATGTCAAATTACCTCTAAGTAGAAAAATAAAACAGAGGTCAGGTGTGGTGGCTCACACCTGTAATCCCAGCACTTTGGGAGGCCAAGGAGGGTGGATCACCTGAGGTCAGGAGTTCTAGACCAGCCTGACCAACATGGAGAAACCCTGTCTCTATTAAAAATACAAAATTAGTCGGGCGTGGTGGCACATGCCTGTAATCTCAGCTACTCGGGAGGCTGAGGCAGGATAATCTCTTGAATCCGGGAGGTGGGGGCTGCTGTGAGCTGGGATCGCACCATTGCACTCCAGCCTGGCCAACAGGAACAAAACTCAGTCTCCAAAAAAAAAAAAAAAAAAGAAAAAAAAATGTCAACAGAAATTCTGGTGCCATTACAAGGCTGTGGTTGTGGAGGATGGAGAGAGGGAAGACTTAAAAGACTGAGAAAAAGAGGAGAGGAAAGTCAAGTACTTAAATGAAATATTAGTAATATCATCTTTTGAAAGCAAGCCATACAACACTAATTGCCAAAATACTGAAAATTAGTCTGAAAGTTTATGTTTCACAGCAGTGATAATGTGCTTGACAGTAAACAGAACCAGAACTGACAATCTGCTTCTCAGGGAGATGGAAATAAGTAGAAAAGAAGTATTCACCTTCAAGATGTGGCAGTGAAGGAAAAGGTAGGAAGGTAATGAAGAAAACTAAAGATTCTGTTGAAAACAGAGAGAAACAAGATATGACAATTACTTCTATGATCCCCACCACCTGTCAATGTTACCTAATTTGAAAAAAAAAAAAAAATCCTGCACTTTACTAACCTGAGAGAAGACAACACCCTTGATGTAATAACTGAATATGTAATGCATAGAAACAGAGAAAAAAGGTGAAACCAACATGATACAAAACTACCCTAAGAAGAAAAAAGAAGAGGGAATCAACTGTTTTAAGCTAATAAATATTCTCCCCCAAAATTTAGCAAAGCATTGACATGTACTACAAGAAGCTTAACTGAATTAAACATCCTCAAATAATCGTGTGTAGATGAATTTAAACACAGAATCAGAAATTCAAAAACTGAGAAACAGAAATAAAGAAGATATATACTGAGAAAAAAAGAAATTGTAGGAAAAGACAAAATCATCTCAGAAATAAGGGACAAATCACAAGGTACTCTTGGGAGAGTAGTTTGGAATGAAAACTGAGACATTTGGAGAGCAGGGAAACAATCAAGAGAATTAATATGTGATTAATAATAATTTTTACAAGGTCTAAAAAGTCAGAGAAAATGTGGTAGAAATGAAAACCAGGCAAAAAATATTCAACAGCATAAAAAGTCAAATCCTTGAAGAATAAAAACAACAATATGTAAAAAAAAAACCACGATTCAATAAAAAGTTCTAGAAATTAAAGAAAATATGTATTTACTTATTGAAAAGACCCACTTGTACCTGAAAAAAAAAAAAATCTGAAACTTTTTTTTTTTTTTTTTTTGAGACGGAGGAGTCTCACTCTGTCACCCAGGCTGGAGTGCAGTGGTGCAATCTCTTCTCACTGCAAGCTCTGCCTCTCGGGTTCACACTATTCTCCTGCCTCAGCCTCCCGAGTAGCTAGGATTACAGGCACCCACCACCACGCCTGGCTAATTTTTTTGTATTTTTAGTAAAGACGGGGTTTCACCGTGTTAGCCAGGATGGTCTCGATCTCCTGACCTCGTGATCCGCCCGCCTTGGCCTCTCAAAGTACTGGGATTACAGGCGTGAGCCATGGTGCCTGGCCTGAAACTATTAATTTCAAGACATAACTTAGTAAAACTAGCGGACTATAAAGAAAAAAGAATCCTTAGTATCTCCAGAAAAACAGATCAAACAGTTAACATGGTTCAGAAAAGTGCAGGACAAGTATTTTATATCCAGCCAAGTTGTCTTGTAAGTATCAAGGCTACAGAAAAATAGTTCTAAATAGGCAAGAACACTGGAAATACTGTACCCGTGAATTCTATCATAAATATATATATATATATATATATATATATATATATATATATATTCCTCCATCCAATCAAGAGAAGATTGGGAAAACTTTGAAAAAAAATAGCTAATTGATGAAGATTTATTATATTCAATTTTAAACCTTAGACTAAAACAAGAATAAGAACATGAGTACAAGAATGTGAATGGACTTAACTTGCCTATTAAAACAAAACAAATTTTAAATTGGTGCAAAAAATCCAGCACTGTTAATATACCAAGAACCTCCTGAAACACAGTGATTTACGATTATAAATTCAAAGAAAAATTAGGAATAAACCCCCAAAATTGAAACAAAGTTAATGCAGTGATTATAACTTTGATCAGACCAAAACGATAAAAATAATTAAATGAGATAAGGGAAACTTTTAAATAATAAAAGCCACAATTCACAATTGCATTGTTCATTGATACCCTAACATTCTGATCAAAATATTGATTTATGACTTATGCTGGTATTTTCTAGGACAACTGTTCTTACTTGGGACATGTTGATCGTTACCCATTTCTCAATATTGTGTTCTTGTGTGTATATAAATGAATGTTTTGGGAGTAAAAGATAGACCATTGTTATTAGATTTTTAGAACCAATGTATTAAGATATTATAAAGTCAGTACAATTAAAATATCTGAAAAAAGGATAGAATTACGATGTTTGAGTTTCTTATGAAGTTACTCTTTAGCAAGGAATAATAGAATGCCAGTTTTTTGAGGATATAAAACTGTGTAACATAAAATGAAATAAAATTTAATCTCCAGTCTGACTGATAGCAGATTCTCTCCAGTGTGATAACAGGTTGAGCTTGATAGGTACTTAGGAGAGATTTTTCAAAAATTGTTTTTTTATAAATTATCTCCCCCAAATGGAAATGCCTGTTAGATGTCCCATAGGGGATCCACTTGGTAAAACACAAAAGAAACTTATACAAATCAATCTTTCTAAAATTATCTTTTGAATTCTGAAACAAAGCTCAGCTGGCTCCTTTTGCTTTGATTCTGTCTCAGCGGAGGGTCAGAAGATTCCACACTTAAAGGGCTTTTTTCAATTACACAACAAGCAGCAGGTTTCCATTAAAGCACAAACTCCATCATCTAAATATATACTGTTTTTTTTGTTTTGTTTTGTTTTGTTTTTTCGGGGCAGGCTGGCGGGGGGAGGTAGTGGTGGATGGAGTCTGGCTCTGTCACCCAGGCTGGAGTGCAGGGGCACAATCTCGGCTCACTGCAACCTCCACCTCCCAGGTTCAAGTGATTCTCCTGCCTCAGCCTCCTGAGTAGCTGGGATAACAAGCATGCACCACCAGGCCCAGCTGATTTCCGTATTTTTAGTAGAGACGGGATTTCGCCATGTTGGCCAGGCTGTTCTAGGACTCCTGACCTCAGGTGATCCACCCGCCTTGGCCTCCCAAAATGCTAGGATTACAGGCGTGAGCCACTGCTCCCGGCCTAGGTGTTCTTATAAATAACTGTAACAGGTAAGTCCCTGACTGATTCATTTATTTCTGATGTTGGCTGTATGTTTCTCAAGTCTAATATCCAAATATTTCTATTATTTATTAAAATGCTTTCGTATCTTTTTTCTTAAATTTGTTCAAAACTTCTTCAGGCTCCACAATTCCTTCCCAATTGCATAGCAATTAACTTAGACCATAACAGTTCTTTCTATTGCTTCTTGATAGCTTCCATGACTATCATGTACTGACACCTGATAGAGGAAGGTTTAAATGTGTGAATAGAATGATGTGACATTTGACTAGCGATATCAATCATTCTTAACATTGTTAAAGAAAATCAGAGCCAGAGAGTAGTTAAATTGGTAAGAACCGATTTTATTCAGGAACTATGGCAAAGGATAAAGAACTACGTATAGAACTGATCTTAGTTCCAAATACAGCAAGCACTAAGTGGATGTATAGCCGAGAAGCAGGATTGGGGTTAGTGGATGGAAAAATTACTAAGACATATCCAGAAGAAGTGATTCTAGTTAAACAAATTTAATGAGATTCTTGCTGAAGGCAGGGAAATCAAATATTTCTTGAGGAGTGGTGGGGATGAAAAATTTGATCAGGTATTGAGAATGATCAGATATCAAGGGTAGGGGATGCTCTCTAAACTGATTTAACAATATTCTTGCTAAATCTGGGTTATGAAAAGATGAATATGGAAGTACAAAAGTTTAGATGTAGGTGAGAAGAGGGTTCAGAGGAGCCTGACTGAAGTTTTGGCAAGGAGAGAGTCTTCATAGTTCTGATATCAAAATGAAGATGGCAAAGGTCATTTTTATGTCATAGGATAAAGGCATTCTCATGGATGGAAAGTACCACACTAAGTGTGAGAACAACACTGGTAGCTGTTTGGGCAGTGATATAAGTTCAGACTGAAAGGAAAGATGAATGTGGTTCACGAAAGACCACATGTATTAGCATAACCTGTTGAAGATTATGTTCTTTATTTTAATAGCAGCTGACATGTGAGTGACATAATTTTTTTAATGATGATGTTGGTACCATTGGGAAAGAACTAATGTAAAGAAAATAAAATAATTATGTAGGAAACAGTTTTTAGTCTAATGCAATAGAGATTTTCAAAAGAAATATAAGATTCTGAACTAGAGTAATAGCAAAAAGAATCAAGATGTATGAAAAATTTGTTGGAGTGAAATCTTAAAATTTATGTTTGTATGGAGGATATGAGAGGGAAGGGATGCAAAGACATCTTTGAGATTTTAGCCTAAATAATTGACTATCATAAGATGGATGTTGAGACTGTTAATCACATTAGTAATTAAGTCGATATCCATTTGTTTTGAGTGGAGTAGGAATATCTTCATTTTAGTTTTAAATGTACTGAACTAAGCTATTATTGAAATTGAGATGACTGACTACCCATAGCTAATTGCTCACATGAAGCCATGGCTCTGACCTCTGTGTTCTAACTGGGAGTAAACAAGTCAGGAACTAAGAGAGGGAGGCAACTGCCATTTTAAAACTCAGGAAAAGCATTTTCCAAATGCTTCTTCATATCCACTTAATAAACATGTTGCTTTCAGTTTGTTTACCTGAAGTATTCTAACTCCTCAGTCTATCCGTAAGGAATGTTGATTTGCATTTCAAAAATTTGCCCAAAGCTGTCAAATTGAGTAATACTTACATGTAGAGACTTCTTTTGTCAATGCAAATAAATGAAGTAAACAATTGTTAAAGCATAAAACAGAAATTCTCTTCCACTGGGTCAGTTTCCATTTCTTTGCATTTCTCAGCATGGTCAGACTAGTGCATTCCACATGTTTGTTGAATGTAACTGAGTCTTCTCTGCTCAGAACATTTGCTAAAGTGTGTACACACTGTTAAAAACAACCAGAGCTGGACACTAGTTAAAGCAATAAAAATAAATTTAATCCAGGAACTATTTCCATAAGGGAAAAGAGTCCTCAGTATAGAACTGGGCTCAATTCCAAATACAGAAAGGACACAGAGATGTATAGGCAAGGCACAGAGGAGGAGGAAGGTGAGAGGGGAGGAGTTACACCTGTGAATGGAAAATTCCTAGAGACATCAAGGGGAGGAAGATTCTTGCTAAACTGACTTACCAGGATTCTTGTTGAAGGTAGGACACAGGATCAGATACCAGGGGAGGATTCTTTCTAAACTGACTTAGCAGGATTTGTACTACAAGTGGGATATATAGACCCAGCCAGAATACAAGGACAGGGTCCATGTTTGAGGTCTAGTAGAGAAGAAGGCTTAGGATCTTACCTAAAATTTGCTCAAGGAGAGAGTCTGTTAACAAACACACACGCAGAAGTGAGGAAAAAAGAAAGAGAAGAGCTATTATACAATATTTTTATCTGTTTGTTGTTTTGCTTCAGAGTTCCTTTTGCTTCCTAATAATGGAAATTCACATGAGGAAATACTTTACAATAGAAATATTGCAAATGTTTTACAAAATCATAGGTTTGGAAATAATGTGGAGAATACAGAATTACAGAAAAAAAGTAATGAGAAAAAGGTGGTCAATAACATAAATAGGCAAAATAAAAGTAACTGAAATAATTTTAATTTTGAACAGTTAAAGACAAAAATCATGTAATTACATATCTTTATACTTCGTAAGAACTTCAGAGGGTATCTATTCACTTTTAAGATGAAAAACTTAGAGTCCCAGAGAATGTACAGATTCTTTGGTGAAAGGGACTTGCACATCATTACCAACTATTTAACCAGAGCAGGTCAAGAGGGATTCTGTAAATGGTTTACATTTTCATTATGTCAAGAGCTTCTTTATTTTTACTCTAATACCATTTTTATTGAAATACACTTAAAATTTGAACATATTTATTTCAGGTAAGTATCTGGCATTATCTGACACATTTTTTCCTCTAGAACTTTGTCTTATTGTTTTCATTTTGTGTGAAATTAAATTAGTCACTCACATAACTAACTTATTCACCATAACCTTTTAAAAGATTGGTGGACTATGTTGGTAAATAACTTATTGATGAATTAGTGAATTTTTATTAAACAAAATGTGTTTTTTTTTCTTTCAGCAATGACAATGCAGTTTATTAGTCATCAGTTCCCTGATTATCATGACCCTACTATAGGTAAGTGGAAGCTTCCTTTCTCCGTGAGCTCAAATAAAGACACTGTGACTAAGTGGCTTGAAAATAATAGCAATGTTGATGGAAAATAAATATAATTTACTCTATGACCCAGAACACATACACAAAAATCTATCATATGTAACGTACCACAACAGAAGCTTCAAGAGACAATATTTGTCCTTACTTCTTGCCGAGTACTCTGGGATTATCTATTCTATTTTATTTCTTTCTGGTGAATGGTGGTTGGAATCCATTAAGTGATTTCAGTATCTAATAATGGATATCTATCTGCATTTGAGAAGTTTCTCTGGATAATAAAATTGTACTCTGGATAATAAAATTGATGTGATTATATATGTATTTGCTCACTTCTGTCAGTCTCTGAATTTTCTACTGCAGAGTTATTTGGCCATGTTAATGGTGCATTTGGAACGTTAGATATAGACATAATATTATCCATCATTCTCATCTTGAAGGTTAGGAAACTGACATTTAAGGTGTTAAAATATTGCTAGAGCCAAAACACCACCCATGTTTTATTCCTCCTACCCAGTTTTCTTTCTGTCATAATATACTGCAGAAGCTTTGCATTGGGGAACAAGTTTTCTCCCTCATTCAAAGCACAAAAGATGTCTTTGAAATTGCTTTACTCATTCAAAAAACTACTTTAAAGAATTGGCTGGAAATTTTCAAGCAGAGTCCACCGTAGTACTCTTTGTCTAGAAACACGCTGGTATTAAAAACACGTCAAGCATTATTTCCCAGAGAGGGAGGCATATAGCCTCATGGCTGACTGGTTGCCTGGATGGTGAGCTCCTTTAACCACTCCCCATTACTTACCCTATTTGTTCCCTCTGTCTGAATATCTCTTATCCTCACCCCACCCATGGGTAAGATAATCTAGTTTCTACTATGCTTATCAAAAAATTTTAATTCAAGATCCTACTTATTAAATGTTATCCTGTAGATTATACTCCTGTATTCTTTCCCAAAAGGCCCCAGAATATTTCCTTGCATACCATTGCTGACATATATAAAACATATTTATTTTTAAATGTCTGATTATTTATTAAGACCACCTCATCAGTTGAAGTAAATCAATTATATTTAAGTACACGCAATTAGTATGTGGTAACTGGAAAAGACTTCCTCAATAAGTTGAGGTTTGTTTCTAAAGAGAA
Organism: Pongo abelii; assembly: GCF_028885655.2. Classification (NCBI taxonomy): domain Eukaryota; kingdom Metazoa; phylum Chordata; class Mammalia; order Primates; family Hominidae; genus Pongo; species Pongo abelii. The sequence goes on along the minus strand of NC_072002.2, from coordinate 57,403,597 downwards.
AGAAACTACTTTGTAAAGTTTTAGAAGTGGTTAGCTGCAACCGTTGCTTGATAATTCTCTAAGTCCATTTTCTAAATATCTTAATTCTAGAATGCCAATAGCTTTGTACCACACACTGTAAGTTACAGAAAAGGGACAATCTTTGAAAAAATCTCTGAATCTTTTATCTTGTTGGAAAATTCAATAATGTATGATTTACGAAATCAGAAATTCACTCAGTTGTTTATTATTTTCTGTTATTCTTTAAGCTTTGTAGGTATTGGTGTCTCAAAAACCAGCCTCTTGTTCATCAACTTCTCTCATCTAACAGCTTGAATAGGGCAGTAGATGTGAATAAATCATAAATGACTCCTTCAAAAAGAAGAAATGAGAAGTATATGATGATGTCTCCTTTAGTTATCCATGAGGCACATCTATCACTTGAGATTAAGAATACCTGGACATTCAGTACTAACAGATAGCTAAAATCATACCTTTATCTGGCTATAAATAAAACAACTTTAGAGGAAGAAGTTTGAAAATGGAAACATAGAGTACTTTATTACTTTTGATTTGATTTTCCCATCATTTCATTTCTTGGCCTTTCTAGTGGGAATATTGGTTAACAATTTTCCATTGGTATCCTGCTTGCAGAAGGTAAAAGTCTGAAATAATTTACCTTCCACCTGCTTCTGCTACATAACTATAACTCAGTGTGGCTGACTTAATGACCTCTTAAGAGGAAATTCATATTAGTACAGCTTGAAAATCATTCAAATTATAGAAGAATAACACCTATCAAGGATACTGTTTTCACAATTGAGATAGGAAATAAATATTTTTCAATCCTTCTCTAGATCTGATTGTTACCCTACTGACTGAGGCTTTTAAATAGCCTTTTGTCTGAAATAATTGAGGGATATATGGCTTTATTTTCTCCCTTATATTCAGCTTAGAGTTATTCTTCTTTCAAATATACCTCAATTCTGAAAACATAAGATCCCTTTATCACTGAAAAGAGATATATTATTTGATACCAGAGTTCTTCCCAAGGAGTAATTGTTCCCCTTATTTATTGGCAACAATTTCAACATCAGTAACCAATGAATTTATAACAATGGAAAGGAAAAGCTGATTGGTTAATATCAGGTTACTTCACATTACTGTTTTTGTAAGGGTTAAAGCAGAGAAGACTTCTTTATTACACTGACTCAGGTAGAATGGAATCTCTTGCTTTCAGAAAGTATTGGCCTGTTCACGGGTCTATTTGCTTGCTTAACATTTCAGTTTGGTTTTGTGGCATCTAGTGTGATTGACTTCATTTTGATTTGGTCTCGTCTGTTAGGCCCAGGGCAGGAACTCAGTCCAAAACAATTGCCTGTCATAATTTTGTTTCATAGTTTAGAGCAGATAATCTCTGTACTTATTTTTGAAAGATGCATAGGAATTATGCTGGTAAAGAGGAGGGATTGCTAAAACAAAAAGTATAGGCACCGAGACAAGACAGCACAACAAGTGACAAAGCTGGGGCATTTTGGGAACCAGAAGCCCAAGGGTGAAGTAAATGGTGTAATATATAGGATGGCAAAGGAAAGCTAAATACATTACCAGGCACTAGATCTTTGAATATCTTGCAGGCCTGGCTAAGGGTTTAGATACCTACAGTCTTATACTCTTCTGTGAGAGAAAGATGAATATTACCGACAGCCTGCTTAACTTTTCCATTTGTTAGTTCCAAGGCAGAAAAACTAAACATGCCTCAACTTTAATAGCTGATTTTCCGTAGTAGATGTTTACTTTTTCCAGGATTCTTTCTCATGGTGAAACACCCGATCTACCAGTATCTCATGCCAGAAACCCATGAATCATTCACAATACCTATTTAAACTTCTACATTAAACCACTCACAAAATTCTGTTGTTTCTACCTTTATAACAGATTTTAAAACTGTCCCCATCTCTCTATAAACTTTTCTGTCATCTTTTTCTAAGCCACACCCATCTCCAATTTGGACTTGTTTTAAAATTAATTTCTACACAGAACCAAAAAAAATCTTGAAAACTATAAATTTGGACTACTGTAATCTCTGTTTGATGGTCCCTAGTGTTGTATTATTTTTAGCATAAAAAATTCTAAGAATAAAATGAAGACTCTCATGGTCTTGCTATTATTTATGTCTTCAGCTTCCATACTTGTCACTTCTTTCTTGGGCATCAACCACATCCACCTTATTTTATTTTATTTATTTATTTATTTATTATTATTATTATACTTTAAGTTTTAGGGTACATGTGCACAATGTGCAGGTTAGTTACCTATGTATACATGTGCCATGCTGCTGTGCTGCACCCATTAACTCATCATTTAGCATTAGGTATATCTCCTAATGCTATCCCTCCCCCCTCTCCCCCGCCCCACAACGGTCCCCAGAGTGTGATGTTCCCCTTCCTGTGTCCATGTGTTCTCAATGTTCAATTCCCACCTATGAGTGAGAACATGCGGTGTTTGTTTTTTTGTCCTTGGGATAGTTTACTGAGAATGATGATTTCCAATTTCATCCATGTCACTACAAAGGACATGAACTCATCATTTTTTATGGCTGCATAGTATTCCATGGTGTATATGTGCCACATTTTCTTAATCCAGTCTATCATTTTTCGACATTTGGCTTGGTTCCAAGTCTTTGCTGTTGTGAATATTGCCGCAATAAACGTACGTGTGCATGTGTCTTTATAGCAGCATGATTTATAGTCCCTTGGGTATATACCCAGTAATGGGATGTCTGGGTCAAATGGTATTTCTAGTTCTGGATCCCTGAGGAATTGCCACACTGACTTCCACAATGGCTGAACTAGTTTAAAGTCCCACCAACAGTGTAAAAGTGTTCCTATTTCTCCACATCCTCTCCAGCACCTGTTGTTTCCTGACTTTTTAATGATTGCCATTCTAACTGGTGTGAGATGGTATCTCACTGTGGTTTTGATTTGCATTTCTCTGATGGCCAGTGATGGTGAGCATTTTTTCATGTGTTTTTTGGCTGCATAAATGTCTTCTTTTGAGAAGTGTCTGTTCATGTCCTTCGCCCACTTTTTGATGGGGTTGTTTGTTTTTTTCTTGCGAATTTCCTTGAGTTCATTGTAGATTCTGGATATTAGCCCTTTGTCAGATGAGTAGGTTGCAAAAATTTTCTCGCATTCTGTAGGTTGCCTCTTCACTCTGATGGTAGTTTCTTTTGCTGTGCAGAAGCTCTTGAGTTTAATGAGATCTCATTTGTCAATTCTGGCTTTTGTTGCCATTGCTTTTGGTGTTTTAGACATGAAGTCCTTGCCCATGCCTATGTCCTGAATGGTAATGCCTAGGTTTTCTTCTAGGGTTTTTATGGTTTTAGGTCTAACATTTAAGTCTTTAATCCATCTTGAATTGATTTTTGTATAAGGTGTAAGGAAGGGATCCAGTTTCAGCTTTCTACATATGGCTAGCCAGTTTTCCCAGCACCATTTATTAAATAGGGAATCCTTTCCCCATTGCTTGTTTTTCTCAGGTTTGTCAAAGATCAGATAGTTGTAGATATGCGGTGTTATTTCTGAGGGCTCTGTTCTGTTGCATTGATCTATATCTCTGTTTTGGTACCAGTACCATGCTGTTTTGGTTACTGTAGCCTTGTAGTATAGTTTGAAGTCAGGTAGCATGATGCCTCCAGCTTTGTTCTTTTGGCTTAGGATTGACTTGGCGATATGGGCCCTGTTTTGGTTCCAAATGACCTTTAAAGTAGTTTTTTCCAATTCTCTGAAGAAAGTCATTGATAGCTTGATGGGGATGGCATTGTATCTCTAAATTACCAAGGGCAGTATGGCCATTTTCACGATATTGATTCTTCCTGCCCATGAGCATGGAATGTTCTTCCATTTCTTTGTATCCTCTTTTATTTAATTGAGCAGTGGTTTGTAGTTCTCCTTGAAGAGGTCCTTCACATCCCTTGTAAGTTGGATTCCTAGGTATTTTATTCTCTTTGAAGCAATTGTGAATGAGAGTTCACTCATGATTTGGCTCTCTGTTTCTCTGTATTGGTGTATAAGAATGCTTGTGATTTTTGTACATTTATTTTGTATCCTGAGACTTTGCTGAAGTTGCTTATCAGCTTAAGGAGATTTTGGGCTGAGACAGTGGGGTTTTCTAGATATACTATCATGTCATCTGCAAACAGGGACAATTTGACTTCCTCTTTTCCTAATAGAATACCCTTTATTTCCTTCTCCTGCCTAATTGCCCTGGCCAGAACTTCCAACACTATGTTGAATAGGAGTGGTGAGAGAGGGCATCCCTATCTTGTGCCAGTTTTCAAAGGGAATGCTTCCAGTTTTTGCCCATTCAGTATGATATTGGCTGTGGGTTTGTCATAGATAGCTCTTATTATTTTGAGATACATCCCATCAATACCTAATTTATTGAGAGTTTTTAGCATGAAGCGTTGTTGAATTTTGTCAAAGGCCTTTTCTGCATCTATTGAGATAATCATGTGGTTTTTGTCTTTGGTTCTGTTTATATGCTGGATTACATGTATTGATTTGCATGTATTGAACCAGCCTTGCATCCCAGGGATGAAGCCCACTTGATCATGGTGGATAAGCTTTTTGATGTGCTGCTGGATTTGGTTTGCCAGTATTTTATTGAGGATTTTTGCATCAATGTTGATCAAGGATATTGGTCTAAAATTCTCTTTTTTGGTTGTGTCTCTACCAGGCTTTGGTATCAGGATGATGCTGGCCTCATAAAATGAGTTAGGGAGGATTCTCTCTTTTCTATTGATTGGAATAGTTTCACAAGCAATGGTACCAGTTCCTCCTTGTACCTCTGGTAGAATTCGGTTGTGAATCCATCTGGTCCTGGACTCTTTTTGGTTGGTAAGCTATTGATTATTGCCACAATTTCAGCTCCTGTTATTGGTCTATTCAGAGATTCAACTTCTTCCTGCTTTAGTCTTGGGAGGGTGTATGTGTCGAGGAATTTATCTATTTCTTCTAGATTTTCTAGTTTATTTGCGTAGAGGTGTTTGTAGTATTCTCTGATGGTAGTTTGTATTTCTGTGGGATCAGTGGTGATATCCCCTTTATCATTTTTTATTGCGTCTATTTGATTCTTCTCTCTTTTCTTCTTTATTAGTCTTGCTAGTGGTCTATCAATTTTGTTGATCCTTTCAAAAAAACAGCTCCTGGATTCATTAATTTTTTGAAGGGTTTTTTGTGTCTCTATTTCCTTCAGTTCTGCTCTGATTTTCGTTATTTTTTGCCTTCTGCTAGCTTTTGAATGTGTTTGCTCTTGCTTGTCTAGTTCTTTTAATTGTGATTTTAGGGTGTCAATTTTGGATCTTTCCCGCTTTCTCTTGTGGGCATTTAGTGCTATAAATTTCCCTCTACACACTGCTTTGAATGTGTCCCAGAGATTCTGGTATGTTGTGTCTTTGTTCTTGTTGGTTTCAGAGAACATCTTTATTTCTGCCTTCATTTTGTTATGTACCCAGTAGTCATTCAGGAGCAGGTTGTTCAGTTTCCATGTAGTTGAGCGGTTTTGAGTGAGTTTCTTAATCCTGAGTTCTAGTTTGATTGCACTGTGGTCTGAGAGACAGTTTGTTATAATTTCTATTCTTTGACATTTGCTGAGGAGAGCTCTACTTCCAACTATGTGGTCAATTTTGGAATAGGTGTGGTGTGGTGCTGAAAAAAATGTATATTCTGTTGATTTGGGGTGGAGAGTTCTGTAGATGTCTTCTAGGTCTGCTTGGTGCAGAGCTGAGTTCAATTCCTGGCTATCCTTGTTAACTTTCTGTCTCCTTGATCTGTCTAATGTTGACAGTGGGGTGTTAAAATCTCCCATTATTATTGTGTGGGAGTCTAAGTCTCTTTGTAGGTCTCTCAGGACTTGCTTTATGAATCTGGGTGCCTCTGTGTTGGGTGCATATATATTTAGGATAGTTAGCTCTTCTTGTTGAATTGATCCCTTTACCATTATGTAATGGCCTTCTTTGTCTCTTTTGATCTTAGTTGGTTTAAAGTCTGTTTTATAAGAGACTAGGATTGCAACCCCTGCCTTTTTTTGTTTTCCATTTGCTTGGTAGATCTTCCTCCATCCTTTTATTTTGAGCCTATGTGTGTCTCTGCACATGAGGTGGGTTTTCTGAATACAGCACACTGGTGAGTCTTGACTCTTTATCCAATTTGCCAGTCTGTGTCTTTTAATTGGAGCATTTAGTCCATTTACATTTAAAGTTAATATTGTTATGTGTGAATTTGATCCTGTCATTATGATGTTAGCTGGTTATTTTGCTCGTTAGTTGATGCAGTTTTTTCCTAGCCTTGATGGTCATTACAATTTGGCATGATTTTGCAGTGGCTGGTACTGGTTGTTCCTTTCCATGTTTAGTGCTTCCTTCAGGAGCTCTTTTAGGGCAGGCCTGGTGGTGACAAAATCTCTCAGCATTTGCTTGTCTGTAAAGTATTTTATTTCTCCTTCACTTATGAGGCTTAGTTTGGCTGGATATGAAATTCTGGGTTGAAAATTCTTTTCTTTAAGAATGTTGAATATTGGCCCCCACTCTCTTCTGGCTTGTAGAGTTTCTGCCAAGAGATCCGCTGTTAGTCTGATGGGCTTCCCTTTGTGGGTAACCCGACATTTCTCTCTGGCTGCCCTTAACATTTTTTCCTTCATTTCAACTTTGGTGAATCTGACAATTATGTGTCTTGGAGTTGCTCTTCTCGAGGAGTATCTTTGTGGCATTCTCTGTATTTCCTGAATCTGAATGTTGGCCTGTCTTGCTAGATTGGTTAAGTTCTCCTGGATAATATCCTGCAGAGTGTTTTCCAACTTGGTTCCATTCTCCCCGTCACTTTCAGGTACACCAATCAGACGTAGATTTGGTCTTTTCACATAGTTCCATATTTCTTGGAGGCTTTGTTCATTTCTTTTTATTCTTTTTTCTCTAAACTTCCCTTCTCACTTCATTTCATTCATTTCGTCTTCCATCACTGATACCCTTTCTTCCAGTTGATCACATCGGCTCCTGAGGCTTCTGCATTCTTCACATAGTTCTCGAGCCTTGGCTTTCAGCTCCATCAGCTCCTTTAAGCACTTCTCTGTATTGGTTATTCTAGTTATACATTCATCTAAATTTTTTTCAAAGTTTTTAACTTCTTTGCCTTTGGTTTGAATTTCCTCCTGTAGCTCGGAGTATGATCATCTGAAGCCTTCTTCTCTCAACTCGTCAAAGTCACTCTCCATCCAGCTTTGTTCCGTTGCTGGTGAGGAACTGCGTTCCTTTGGAGGAGGAGAGGCACTCTGTTTTCTAGAGTTTCCAGTTTTTCTTCTCTGTTTTTTCCCCATCTTTGTGGTTTTATCTACTTTTGGTCTTTGATGATGGTGATATACAGATGGGTATTTGGTGTGTATGTCCTTTCTGTTTGTTAGTTTTCCTTCTAACAGACAGGACCCTCAGCTGCAGGTCTGTTGGAGTTTGCTAGAGGTCCACTCCAAACCCTGTTTACCTGGGTATCAGCAGTGGTGGCTGCAGAACAGTGGATATTCGTGAACCGCGAATGCTGCTGTCTGATTGTTCCTCTGGAAGTTTTGTCTCAGAGGAGTACCTGGCCATGTGAGGTGTCAGTCTGCCCCTACTGGGGGGTGCCTCCCAGTTAGGCTGCTCAGGGGTCAGGGATCAGGGACCCACTTGAGGAGGCAGTCTGCCCGTTCTCAGATCTCCAGCTGCATGCTGGGAGAACCACTACTCTCTTCAAAGCTGTCACACAGGGACATTTAAGTCTGCAGAGGTTACTGCTGTCTTTTTGTTTGTCTGTGCCCTGCCCCCAGAGGTGGAGCCTACAGAGGCAGGCAGGCCTCCTTGAGCTGTGGTGGGCTCCACCCAGTTCGAGCTTCCCAGCTGCTTTGTTTACCTAAGCAAGCCTGGGCAATGGTGGGCGCCCCTCCCCCAGCCTCGCTGCCGCCTTGCAGTTTGATCTCAGACTGCTGTGCTAGCAATCAGTGAGACTCCGTGGGCGTAGGACCCTCCGAGCCAGGTGTGGGATATAATTTCCTGGTGCACCGTTTTTTAAGCCCGTTGGAAAAGCGCAGTATTAGAGTGGTAGTGACCCGATTTTCCAGGTGCCATCTGTCACCCCTTTCTTTGACTAGGAAAGGGAATTCCCTGACCCCTTGCGCTTCCCGAGTGAGGCAATGCCTCGCCCTGCTTCAGCTCGCACACGGTGCGCTGCACCCTCTGTCCTGCTCCCACTGTCTGGCACTCCCTAGTGAGATGAACCCGCTACCTCAGATGGAAATACAGAAATCACCTGTCTTCTGCGTGGCTCACGCTGGGAGCTGTAGACCAGAGCTGTTCCTATTCGGCCATCTTGGCTCCCTCCCCCCACCTTATTTTAGATCCACAAACTAGTTAAGCCCTTTTCTGTCTTAGGGCATTTTCACCCATATTTTACCCAGAATGCTCTTCACTTTTTCACTTACGTCTTTGCTTCATTCACTCATAGTTTTCTGTTAAACTTAAATTTAAATATTGCTTCCTCAAGAGTGCCCCTTTTGACTTCTCAAAAATAAGACTTTCTTTTATGCATTCTTTTAGAATGTTGAATACTTTTAATATCACTAATCTCTATGAAATTAAATAATTGTGTAGATAATTATCTGTCAAATTGAAGTGTCATAAAGTTTAAAAATGCCCAATATGTTATTACTAATGTATCCCAGACCTAAACAGAATGTTGAACATATAGCAGATGCTATAAAATATTAATTAAATGGAAAATTAGTAAGCAAATACATTTCTAGGAAAGCATTAATCATTTTTAGATATTGCTATAGTAACTTTAGAGTCCTGGTGAGCAACTAAACTAATAACTAATCAAAGGTGTTCTAGTAGTCTTTTATAAAAATTCTCTATGTTTGTTAATTACTATTTCTTGACCTAAAATGATTAGCAAAAGAAAATTTTCATGAAAAATTAAAAACATTGTGCTAATGCCAATCATTCTTTATTTTTTCTTATCTTACTCCTCTGCTCTCCTAATCCTTCCTCTTTATTCAATATCAGTTCCTTAACAAATGTTTATGTTTCAGGCATTGTTCAAAGCAAAGGAGTCAAAGGTGCACAATGATAAGCAATAATTCCTTTTTCATTGAGTTTCTTTGCCTACTTTTATTTTGTCATCTCTGAGAGCTGATCATATTTCCTTGTCTAGAGTCCAATTTTTCTTTTTTTTGTCTCATTGCATTAAGATGACTTGAGGTCATTACATTAATACAGAACAAAATTTAGTTACAAAAAACTGGCCTTAAGGACCTACCCATTGTTTCTTAGGGTTGCTTTCCTTTTGGAAAGAAAACAGCTTTAACAACCGAGCAATCAGTTATTATTTTATTATCTCATTTGCCCATCCATTTATTTGGTTCTCACAGTGCCCAGAAATTCACAAGACCAACAAGTTTCCAACTATACTTACATATCCTATTTTCAAGGAACACATCGTCTTGTAATTGACTCATCTGAGAATGCTTTTCCTCTTTTAGTGTTTTAGACTTCCAATTTTACTTACAAACCATGAAAACTGCGTAATACTCTCATCTGAAAGATTTATATTCTTTCTGAGCAATTGAAAAGGACTGTAACAAGTTCTACAAAAAAAGAATAAAATGCTATATATAGAGTTAAGTCTTCCTGAATGATTTGGGAAGCTTGAAAAAACAAGGACTTTATATAAGCAGCAAAGTACATCAACAGTATAGACAGGTCATCTGCAGATAGCCTCATGCTCAATGGCTATTAGACCAGCATGGAACAAATGTATCACATTAAGTATACATTTCTCAATATCTCTTGTAGAAAAACAAAATACTTCTTAAGCTAGGAATTTAGAAAAATACTGTGTTTGAATTACACTAAAATGGCCTGTTCTTTGTCTAAAATGTACACTAATAGAGTCACTCCTTTGTGTCACTAGAAAATTCCTGTTAAAATATAAATGCTCAGGGGAGAGTTAATGCCTAGAGCCATTAGGGGTCATTTATATATTTGCATAGATTAATGTATCCAATTATTCTAGAGAGCAAACCACAGAGCCATGGTCTACAGAGAAACACTGAGCAGGTACTTACTGAAGGGGTCTGGAGAAGGGAGGATATTACTAGTAGGCAGGATAAGTGCTCCAGTATAACTCTTGAAGGAAATCAAGGCCTATAAACTAAACTTGAAGAATTATACTTATTAATGACTCCGGAATGTTTGAATGTGGTACAATAGAAAGATAATTCATATGAAACTAATTAAATTGGATATTAAATTCTGCCTTCATCCTGGCTCCCTATTTTCTTTCCAAACGGATCCTGTAACACCCTCTTGCTTGCTGCACACCAACCACACTGGACTCCCATTAGTTCTTTAAATATGCCAAGCAACCTCTTCTCTGCCTTTGGATTTTGTCAAGATACCCTCCTGTACCTTAAACACCTTCCTTCTGCTCTTTACAGAACAAGTTCTTACTCATTCTTCAGGTCTCAGTTTGCATACATCTCCTCAGAGAGGCCTCTGATCATCTTGTCTAAGTTAACTGCTTACCGCATAAACACACACATAGGCATACATACAGACACATACACACATATGAATGCAAAACATACAGGTGCATTTCCTATATCAGCACACAGCTTGTTTCCTTAATCATATTTATTCCATTCTGAATTAAAAGTTATATTAATTTTTTGTTCATCTTCCCATATAAAAATTAGGTTCCGTGGTGTCAGAAAACATGCCTGCTTTGTTCTGAATTTCATACAGGACCTCGCACAGTTCATGTTTATTATGAATGATCAAAACATTTGTGGAATACAAGAATGCATGAGCAACTTCAGTGACATTTTTTTCCCTTGTTATCTAAGTTAGATTTCTATGGTCACATAATTTCAGACCTCTTGACTCTCTCATTCAATGTAGTAAGCTAAGGCACCACCCAAATTAAACCTAAACCTTTTATGAAGTTGCACTGGAGCAGCTGAGCATGACCATGAAGCATGGTCTCACTTTAAATGTATTATGCTTGATCTTAAATAGGCTTTTAATGGTGCTCTGGAATACACATCCAGGTCATAGACTACTCAATTTCTCACTGCTCTAAAATCACCAACTTCTCCTCCTATCTTCACATCTTCACTGATGACCTTGCTTTCTACTTTACTTAGACAATGGAAACATCTAGAAGATAAATTTTAAAGACTCCCACCCAGAAGATACTTCTAAAGCTACCCACCACTCTGAGTCCATACTTAGCCTTGCCACTTATTAACTTAGGTGAACTGCCAATGCTCCTACATAAGCCAGTACTACCATTTCCATTCAGTAGATTCCATCTCCATGTCCAAATCAAAAATCTTGCTCAAAACAATATTTTCTTTTTGTGAATCACTTCTTATCAGCATAAAAATGGTGTTTTTGCACTCTAAATATCAAGAAACATTAAAAATTCTTTTTTGACCCCACTTCTTCTACTAGTGTCTTTTGCATTTCTCCACTGCTTTGCTATAAAGGTGCTCAGAGTTGAATGTACCACCAGACTCGAATTCCCTTTCTACTACTTTCTTCAATCAACTCTAGCCATGTTTTCATATCATCACTCTACTGAAATTGCTTTTATTAGGGTTACCTTGACTCTTTAGTGGCTAGTCCAAGGACAATATTAATTCTTTCCATTTTAACTTACCAGCAGCATTTGATATGTTCTACCACTCTTGGATTTCATCCACTTTTTTCACTTGGCATACAACATATCATACTCTCTTGATTTCCCTCTAACCTCTGTAACAGCCTTTCTGACACTGTCTGGTACTTCCTGTTTACCTAAGACTCAGCATTTGGTCTTCTTGCATTTGGTCTTCTTATTTTCTCTCTCTACATACCCTTCATTGGTGATTGTCTTCAGTGTCATGGCCTTGTGTATCATGTATATGTTACAACTCCAAAATTTATTTCTCCATCTTATATTTCTCTCTTGAATTTCATACTTATATCTCTAGCTTCCAACTCAACTTCTCCATTTAGATGTCTAATAGACATTCCTAAATTCCCCTGTTCAAAGCTGACTTCTGGTTCTTTCTACAAAAAAAAAAAAATAACAAAAAAAAACACTTTTTCATCTACAGCCTTTCCTTCTTTTTTCTTTCTTTCTTTCTTTCTTTTTTTTTTTTTTTTTGACGGAGTCTTGCTCTGTTGCCAGGCTGGAGTACAGTGGTGTGATCTTAACTCACTGTACCCTCTGCCTCCCAGGTTCAAGTGATTCTCCTACTTCAGCCTCCCAAGTAGCTGGGACTACAGGCACGCACCACCACACCCCGCTAATTTTTGTATTTTTAGTGGAGATGGGGTTTTACCATGTTGGCCAGGATGGCTCAATCTCTTGACCTCGTGATCCACCAGCCTTGGCTTCCCAAAGTGCTGGGATTACAGGCATAAGCCACCGTGCCCAGCCAACCTTTCTTATCTCTATGGTAATCTCATCATTCTGGGTTCTCATACCTAAAACCTTTGACTCTTTCTTGATTTTTTTCTTTTGCCACACAATATACTGTCAGGAGGTCTTGTTGACTCTACTTCCAAATATGTACAACATTCATCTATTCTCACTACCTCTGCTGTTACCATCTTGATCTAAGCCAGAAGAATCCCCAGCCTACATTATTATTTTAGATCCTTGTTTCTACTCTTGCCTCACTTTGCAGCTTATTTTCACTATAACAGAGTTATTTATTTGCCTTTATTTATTTATAGATTGAGAGGTAATAATGCAGTTTTGTTTCATGGGTATATTATATAGTGGTGAAGTCTGGTCTTTTAGTGTAGCCATCACCTGAATATTGTACCTTGTCTCCCTTAAGTAATTTTTAATCCCTCACATCCCCCGACCATCCCACCTTTTGGAGTCTTCAGTAACTATTATCACACTCTTTATGTTCATGTGTACACAATATTTAGCTCTCACCAGTGAAAGTGTATGATATTTGAATTTCTATTTGAGTTATTTCACATAAGATAATTGCCTCTAGTTTCATCCATGTTGCTGCAGAAGACATGATTTCTTTTTTAATGGTTTAGTAGTATTTCATGGCATATATATATGTGTGTGTGTGTGTGTGTGACATATATATCTATGTATGTGACATATAGATATGTCAAATATATGTTGTATTTTCTTTATACAGTCCTTCTTTTATGGACACTTAGTTTGATTCCATGTCATTGCTATTGTGAATAGTGCTGCAATAAACATACAGGTGTAGGTACCTTTTTGCTATGATGACTTATTTTCCTTGGAGTAGATACTCAGTAGCAGGACTGCTAAACCAAATGGTAGTTCTATTTTTAGTTATCTGATAAATCTCTTTATCATTTTCCACAGTTTGTACTAATTTACATTCTTACCATTCTTACCAAGAGTATATAAGCATTCCCTTTGCTCTGCAATCCTCACCAAGATCTACTATTTGCCTATTTGCTGCCTGTTTTTTTTTTTTTTTTTTTTTTGAGACAGAATCTCACTCTGTCACTCAGGCTGAAAGTGCAGTGACATGATTTCAGCTCACTGCAGCCTCGACCTCCTGGGTTCAAGAAATTCTCCTGCCTCAGCCTCCTCAGTAGCTGTGATTACAGGCACGTGCCACCACGCCCTACTAATTTTTGTATTTTCAGTGGAGATGAGGTTTCGCCATGTCGGCCAGGCTAGTTTTGAATTCCCGACCTCAAGTGATCCGTCTGCCTTGGCCTCCCAAAGTTCTGGGATTACAGGCATGAGCCACCATGCCCGCCTTATTGGCTTGTTAATAATAGCCATTCTGACTGGTGTAACATGATTTCTCATTGGTCTAATTTGCATTTCTCTGATGAGTGATACTGAGCATTTATTCATATATTTGTTGGCTGTTTGTCTTCTTTTGAAAAAAAAAAGTCTTTTTATGTTCTTTGCCCACTTTATAATGAGCTATTTTGTTGTTGTTGTTGTTGTTGTTGTTGAGTTGTTTGAGTTCCATGAAGATTCTGGATATTAGCCCTTTGTTGGAAGCATAGTTTGCAAATATTTTCTCCTGTCCTGCAGGTTGTCTATTCACTCTGTTGATTACTTATTTTGCTGTGCTCAAGCTTTTTAGTTTAATTAAGTTCTATCTGTTTACTTTTGTTTTTGTTGCATTTGTTTTTGAGGTCTCAGTCATGAATTACTTGCCAAGGCTAATGTCCAAGAGTTTTTCTCAGTTTTTATTCTAGTTTTTTTTTTAAATATATTTTTAGGTCTTACATTTAAGTCTCCAATCCATCTTGAGTTAATATTTGTATATGGTAAAGACAGGGGTCCAGTTTCATTATTCTGCATATGACAATCCAGTTTTGTCAGCACCATTTATTGAATAAGGTGTCCTTTCTCCAGTGTATGTTTTCCTTGATTTTGTGGAAGATCAGCTGGCTGTAGGTATGTGGCTTTATTTCTGGCCTTCTATTCTGTTTCGTTGATCTATGTGTCTATTTTTATACCAGAAAGATCTTTTCAAAACATAAGCTTGATTATGTCACTCTGTTCAAAACCCTTCAGTAGCTCCCCATTTCACCCAGAGTAAAAGGTAACTGACAACGGCCTATGAAAGCATATGAATGACATACCTTGACCATCTGACTTTTATTTTTTAGCGTTCTTCCTCATTTATTTGATGTCCTTACTATCCTCTTTGTTGCTGAAACATGCCAGATAATTTCTTACACGATATCTGTGCACTTGATATTTCCTTTCCTGGAATACTTTTCTTAAAATACTCTAAGAGCTAACATCCTTACCTTTTTCAAGTCTCTTCTTCAGGATTCAAATGCCTTTTTTTCAAACATGCTTACACTGACCACCATCGAACCTCCAGAATATACTCACTCTCTTCTATTCTTTTTCTCAAAGAACATTTTACCTTATTATTTAGTATATAGTTATATGTGTCTTCCTTAGCTAGAAAATAGATGCTGTTTTAGTCATTGGAGTCTCCCAAAAATGATCAGTGTGTGGTTTATAGCAGAGAATCAATAAATTGTTGAGTGAATAACTAAAGTACTTATTGTTCCTTCAACCTTGAAAAATTTAACATATGTTGCTGGCCTTTCCTCATCTATAAAAATGCAGTGATGACATTATTTTCCATAATTTTTTTGTGAAATAATGTAGATATAATTGCTTTATACTCTGCTGAAGACAAAATGAATATTTTGATTTCCTTAGCAGGAATTAATCGAACTATAAGATGAAAACGATGAAATAGAAAGCTGTCAGGATAAGGACACCTAGACTTTGTGCTCTTCTTTGAAGTCTCAGAGAATCTATTCATAGAGAATGATTAGAAAGGCAACCGTAATGTCAATTTATTAACTTACAATGAGATATTACTGTCATTGCAACTGGAATTACTCAAAGCACTTATGATCATCATAATTTTTCCTTTGGCAAAACTACATAAAAGAGGAGAAATCATAATTGGAAATTCTGATCCAATCTACTATGTGAAGTTTCTATTGAAAAACTGGATATGAGTAGCATATGATCTCCATGACAGCTGTCTTACATGGGAATATATGACTTGCCTGTTTGGTATTGAATCAGTCCAAGGAAGTTAAGAGAACTGAAAGTTTTAATGATGTCATACTAAGAATGCGTAACACATCTTTCACGACTGCATTGGTCTTGCAAAAAAGACTACACTTTGTTCTCTACTCCAAAATAGACTATGATTTCACTCAGTCCCAGAAAAATTGAAAAAACACTCTTTTCTCAGCATTCATGATAAGCTCTTCTGAATAAACCACTTATTGTTTAAATATGCTAGTATAATCTTATTGCTGTTGAGTTCTACAGGCTAGGAGAATTCTCACTCCTTCTGGTTGCTTTACCTATCAATATTCTGACTCCTGTTCATTCATTTTGTAATAATTAATAAATATCTAATATGTTCAGGACATTATTTCTGAGCTGGGCTATAGCAATGAAAAAAACAAATTTCCTGCCCTCATAGAGATTACATGTTAGTGGAAGACACAGAAAATACAAGCTTACCAATAAATAAATGTCAGGAGGTTAATATGGAAACTTTAGAAACATTTTATTGATACATAATATTTATGCATATTTAATGGGGTACATGTGATATCTAGTTACATGTAGAGAATATGTTATGGTCAAATCACAGTATTTAGGGTATCCATCATCCTGAGTATTGACCATTTCTATGTGTTAGAAATATTTCAAGTCCTATATTCTAGCTATTTTGAATTATACAATTCATTATTAACTGTAGTTACTCTACTCTGCTTCCACATATTAGAACTTATTCCTTCAATCTAACTGTATGTTTCTACATGTTAGCCAACTTTTCTTTATCCCTGACCCCCAACCACTCACACCCTTCCTAGCATCTGGTAAATATCATTCTACTCTCTACCTCCATAAAATAAAGCTTCCACTTATAAGCGAGAACATACGATATTTGTCTTTCTGTGCCTGGCTTATTTCACTTAATTTAATGACCTCCAGCTCTGTCCATGTTGTGCCACATGCCAGGATTTCATTTTTTTATGGCCAAGTAGTATTCATTCCATTGTGTTTATGTATCACATTTTCTTTATTCATTCATCCATTGATGGACATTTAGGTTGATTTCTTATCTTTGCTATTGTGAATAGTGCTGCAATAAACATGGGAATGCAGGTATCCCTCTGATATAATAATTTCCTTGCCTTTGGATAAATTCCCAATGGTGAAATTGCTGGATTATATGATAATTCTGCTTTCAGTTTTTTTGGAAACCCCTATACTGTTTTCTATAATGGCTGTATTAATCTGTTCTTGCATTGCTGTAAAGAAATACTTGAGACTGGGTAATTTATAAAGAAAAGAGGTTTAACTGGCTCACATTTCTGCACGCTGCATAGAAAGCATGGTGGCTTCTGCTTCTGGGGAGGCCTCAGGAAACTTACAATCATGGTGGAAGGCAAAGGGGAAGAAGGCACGTTTTACATGGCTGGAGAAGGAGGAAGAAATGAAGGAGGTGCCACACACATTTAAACAACCAGATCTCACAATAACTCACTCATTCACTATTACAGGAACAGTATTCAGGGTATGGTGCTAAACTATTCATGAGAAACCACCCCCATGATCCAATCATCTCTCTCCAAGCCCCACTTCAACATTGGGGATAGCAACTCAACCTGAGAATTGGGTGGAGACATAAATCCAAACCATATCACTATACTAATTTACATTTTCACCATCAGTGTGTAAGAGTTCTATTTTCTCTATATCCTTACTGGGATCTGTTATTTTTTTCACTACTTGATAATACTTATTCTAACCAGGGTAGGATAATGTCTCATTTGGTTTTAATTTGCACTTCCCTGATGATTAATGACATTGAGCATTTCTTCATATACTTATTGGACATTTGTGTGTCATCTATTGAGAAATATCCTTTCCAGTTCTGTGCTCATTTGTTAATGAAATTATTATTTTATAAAATTAATTGATTTACTTTTTTGCTATTGAGTTTTTTTAGTTCGTTGTATATTCTGGATATTAGGCCTTGTCAGATGAATTGTTTGCAAATATTTTCTCCCATTCAACAGGTTGTCTCTTCATTTTGTTGACTGTTTCCTTTGCTGTGTAGAAAGATTTTATTTTAATACAGCCTCATTTGTCTATTTTTGCTTCTGTTGTCTGTGCTTTTGAGGTATTTGACATGAAATCTTTGCCTAGCCCAATGTCCTGGAGTGTTTCTCTTATGTTTTCTTGTAGTAGTTTTATAGTTTCAGATCTTACAAACAGGCCCTTAATCCATTTTGAAATTTTTTGTGTATGTAGTGAGAGACAGAAGTCTCATTACATTTTTCTGCATATGTATATCTAGTTTTTCCAGCACCATTTATTGAAGACAGTACCTTTTGCCCAATGCATGTCCTTGGCAACTTTGTGGAAAATCAATTGGCTATAAATTTGTGGATTTATTTCTGGGTGCTCCATTTTGCTTCCTTGGACTATGTGCGCCTATTTTTGTAATAATATCATGCATGTTGTTTTTGTGACTATAGACTTATAACGTATGTTGAAGTCAGGTAATGTGATGCCTCCAGTTTTGCTCTTTTTTCTCAAAATTTCTTTGTCTGTTTAGGCTCTTTTCAGGTTTCACATGCATTTTTTTGTTTTAGACAGAGTCTCACTCTGTTGCTCAGGCTAGAGTGCAGTGACATGATCTTGGCTCACTGCAACCTCTGCCTCCAAGGTTCAAGTGATTCTCATGCCTCAGCCTCCCAAGTAGCTGGGACAACAGGCATGAACTACCATGCCTAGCTAATTTTTGTATTTTTAGTAGACAAAGGGTTTCACCATGTTGGTCAGGCTGGTCTTGAACTCTTGACCTCAAGTGATCCGTTTGCCTCGGCCTTCCAAAGTGCTGGGATTACAGGCGTGAGCAACTGTGCCTGGCCTCATATGCATTTTAAGATTGCTTTTTCTATTTCTGTGAAAAATGCATTCCTCTTTTGATATGGATTGCATTGAATCTGTAGATGGCTTTGGGTAATATGTCCATTTTAACAGTATTAATTATTTGAATGCATTAACATGGAATGTCTTCCCATTTGTTTTTTGTGTCCTCTTTGATTTCTTTCATCAGTGTTTTGCAGCTTTCCTGTAGAGGTCTTTCACCACATTGGTTAAATTAATTATTAGGTTTTTTTTTTTTTTTGGTAAATATTGTAGATGGGATGGAATCCTTGATTTCTTTTTCCACTAGTTCATTATTGGTGTATAGAAACATTATTGATTTTTGTATGTTGATTTTGTATTCTGCATCTTTACTGAATATATTTATCAGATCCAAGTGTTTTCTAGTGGAGTCTTTAGGGTTTTCTAAAATATAAGATCATGTCATCTGCAAAGAGGGGTAATTCGACTTACTGATTTTCAATTTGTTGGCTTTCATATTGTTCTCTTGCCTGATTGTTCTGGATAGGATCTCCAGTACTATGCTGAATAGGAGTGATGAAAGTGGGCATCCTTGTATTATTCTGGTTCTTAAAGGAAATGTTTTCAGCTTTTCCCCATTCAGTGTGATGTTAGCTGTTTGTCATATATTGCCTTTATTATGTTAGGTATGTTACTTCTATGTCTAGTTTTCGGGTTTTTTTTGTCATGAAGGGATGTTAAATTTTATCAATGCTTTTTCTGCATCTATTGAGATAATCATATAATTTTTCTCCTTTATGCTATCAATGTGATGTATCATGTTTATTGATTTGCATATGTTGAGTCATCCTTGAATCTCTGGAATAAATGCCACTTAATCATATTGTATTATCTTTTTGGTGCACTGTTTGATTTAATTTGCTAGTATTTTTTTGAGAATTTTTGTATCTATGTTTTTTAGGGATATTGGCCTGCACTTTTGTTGTTGCTTATTCTTGGTTTTGATATGCTTGGGATATCTTTTTCTATCCCTTTATTTTCAGTCTGTACGTGTATTTACTAGTGAAGTAAGTTTCTGTTAGGTACCATATATTTGCATCATTTAAAAAAATCTATTCAGCCAGTCTGTATCTTTTAAGTGGAAAATTTAATCTGTTTCTATTCAAGATTAATCTTGATATGTGAGCATTTATTTCTGTCTTTTTGTTAATTGTTTTCTGGTTGTTTTGTATATTATTTGTTCTTTGATTTTTTTCTTTCATTCATTCTTTCTTAATTGTCTATTATTGTAGCTTGATGGCTTTCTGTAGTGGTAATATTGAGCTCTTTATTTTCCTCATTTATGTATTTACTCTACCAGTGATTTATATTTTTGTATTTTCATGATGGTAAATATTGTCCTTTCACTTTCAGGTGTAAACTCCCTTAGCATTTCTTGTGGGGCTAGTCTAGTGGTGACAAATTTCTTCAGTTTTTGCTAGTCTAGAAAAGACTGCATTTGTCCTTCATTTATGAGGAATAACATTGCTTAGTATTTTATTATTGGCTGGCAGGTTTTTTGTTTGTTTATTTGTTTTGTTTTTGTTTTTTCTTTCAGCACTTTAGATATGTCTTTTCATTCTCTCCTGGACTGTCAGGTTTCTGCTTAGAAATCCACTGTCAATCTGATGGGGGTTCCTTTCCACGTGCCTAGATATTTTTCTCTTGCTGTTTTATGAATTCTCTCTGTTTTGATTAGGGGATACATTTAATTTAACTTGTTTTAATGGTATGTACTTTTATATGCAATCACTTCTATGTATGGTTAATTTCTTAGTAGCCCACTTGAGGTAGTTTTCTGAAATATTTGTATCTTAAAAAAAAAGGCAGAAACAGATACAACTTTGAATACATAATTATGTATAGGGCCTTGGAAGGCACGTCTGCAAGTAAACAGTCCAAAACTTCAGTTTTAATAGTGTCACAGTCAATTGACCCCTGCAGTGCCCTCTGCCTCTTTCTCTGAAGCCAGAAACATCTGTGGCTACTCCAATCACTCCTAGTGTTGGGGCAGTGTGAGGGAAAGGGAGTCAGAGGGATGAGACAGTAAACTGAACTGTGTGATTAATTTAACAAATTTTACAAGCAGTTTGACCTTGAGCCCAACTTACTAGGGCACCCACCTACTAACTCTTTATGTGGTACAAAAAAGGAAGAAATTTCACATCAGCATAAACTCAGTAATACTGCAGTCTACTGTCTTACTCTTGCAGTAAACATGTGTGTATCAGGTTGCAAAGACAATTTTCTTCCTATAGTCACCAAAATTACTGATTCACTGTGAATAATTGAAACCTTCTAAAACTAATGGCCAGCCCTACCAGCTCACAGATTGATGTTTGATGCATCTGGCTTTAAGGAGCATGTGACTCTCGTCTGTGTGATGCTGGGAAGATAACTACATTTCTACATATGATTTAGTGAACTCTGTTTCTCCAAATGAAAAATGGAAATAATAACTCTCCCTACCACATAAGCCTTCTGTGAGGGTTAATTGAGTTAATAAATGTGAAGTGCTTAGCCTAGAACCTGGCCTACTGTAATCATTTCCTAATTCTAAATACTAACTACTACCACTAAGTAATGTAATAAAAACAATGTTATAATTATTCTTTTAATATCGTTTCCAGATAGTACTACAACCAATGAAATATTTAGTTAACCATCTTTGATGCTGACTAAATTCAGAAGTTAATTAAAATAACTGCTGGTCAACCTAAATAACTAAGCAAACATGAACCAATTATGTTATGAAATCAAATTACTTATATTTATATTTTGTATTATTTTAATAGCTTATTTTTAAAGATATATTTTATTATTTGACTCCTAATAAGCCAATTATGCAAATAATTAGAGTGAGAACAAAAGTATTCATGTAGACATGACCTACATATTGACTGATTGCTGATGAAAGCAAATTGAGATGTAAAAGCTATTTTAAGCGTACCTAAAATGAGCTAACAAAGTATGCATTTTCCTTTCCCAATTTGTGTAATTATCATTTTTAAAATGTAGAGTGTAAAATATTCTACTTAGGGATACATTTAAAATTGTAACATACTTCTCAGTACTTTCAATGATTTAGTGTAATTTAGACACATTTACCTAGTGCCATATATTTAGAAGTTGGTAAAACTGGGATCCTAATCCATAATTTTTTGACCCCAGTGTCAGAGCTGTTTACAATTACCTTTTAATCTTTGGCCTCTTCAAAGAAGAGCTTTGTTATTAGCCACGGCAGGTTCTGCTTAAAGCTTTTAATTTAACTAATGTAATTTTAACTACTATGTTGATATGGTTCCTGGTGAATAAGGAGGACAACATTCTGACATTTCACACTGAAGTTGTCCATATTAGTACATATTTATTCAGCATGAAGTAAGGAAATGGAGAAAAATATTTAGAAATATTTGGTTAGTCAGATTCATGTAAATAACCAAACTGAATATGTCGATTGTCCATATTCTATAATTTGACTTTCTCTGATTAAAGACAGTCCCATAATGTGCGTTCTCAGTAGTACAAAGATATATAATTTTCTTTAACTTTGAATATTTCCTGGATGCAGTCATTTAGAGTTGGTGTGCTTATGACTTACCTGGGGCAGAGGGTGGGGGGAGAAAACATCTTCTTTTATAATGTTATAGTATGTTCTGTACATTTAGAATTTGTATAATGAAAAGGGACTGAATTAAATATCAGAAGAGCAGAGTCCAAATTAGTTGTCCTTCTCTGCAAGTTATTCATCCAATCTGAGCCTTTGTTTTCTTATTTGTAAAATAATGCCAGCCATATTTATTTTTAAAAACAAAAATGAAACTATTTTGAAGCTAAAATTAACTATGTAAAAAACAATTTAAAAGCTATCAAGCACCACACCAATGTAAGCAACAATTCGTGTATATTAGAAAACAGCTAAAATTTATTTTATCTTTCTATTTTTATTTTTGTCAGTCATGTGGAATGATAGGAAACAAATCTTCCAGATGCGTATAATCTGTGAAAGTCATAAAAAAAAGTTGATGCATCTTCATGCTTATTTGACTATTTGACACTTTTGTACATTAAACAAATTCTCACTTTTTAAATTAGAAGCTGGATAGTAGCATTTTTAAAACATGTATTTATTTTCCTTATGTCCTTACATAGTCATGCACCTAGGAATAATGAAACCTTCATTAGTCAAACCAAGTTAACTAACTGGAAGCTTCTCAGCAGTTGAATATATGAGGCCATAGGAGACTGTTTAAGATAGACAGGGGTTACAAGTATCAGCACATGAGTGTTGTTTTTACTTTAAGCTTCCATATTCTGTCATATTTTGTGCATGATAGCCAGTCAATGTTTTACTGTACTTCTAAGAGGTAACCAATACTGGTGATTATGCCCTTTTTGGGGGAAGCATTATTTTCTTTTGTCTTCTTCAACATAATCCCACAGCTTATGGCTCATTACTTATTTTCAGGCACTGCTCTGCTGCTTTTGAAAACTCATTCTGGGATATCTGATCAATAAATCTAGGTATTTTTCAAGGCTTAATTTATCCTAGACTCTCACCTTCTCACAGTCAAGTAAGCATGAAGGTTCTTTCTCCAGACAATCTCAAAAAGTATCATGTTTTTATTTGCCATCTACATGTATGTCTCTGACTCCAAAATTTATATCTCATATACCTGAAAATAATTAAGTTAGATCACTTTTTTGACTTCTAAAACTAAACATCCAATTACCTACTTGACATTTCTAGTTGGATGTTCTATACTTATCTCAAATTTTACCATTTCAGATTAAACTTATGATCTCATGCCTATCCAAATTGTTCCTCTTGTGGTGTTCCCTGAGTCAGTGAATGACATTGCTATCCATCTAGTAGTTCAAGCTCTGAAACTGGAGGTCATCCTTGACTCTTTTTACTCACCTCTCTTAGCTATGCTGTCATTGAGCTATTGATTCTATCTCCAAAATATTTTCTAAAAATATTTTCACTCTCTTGACTGCTATAGCTCAATATTTTATTACACAGTAACCACTCATATAACTACTACACAGCTAAAACAGTGTTCTGTGTCAACATTTCATAAGTACTTCTCATACTATCTACCCACAACCATGTTGTTTATAACTCTACATTTTCCATGTTTTTCTTAACAATTTTAATATAAAACAAGCATGCCTAAACATTTTTGCCTCATTTTGTAGTACATATATATGTGTAATTACAAATACAGTCTGTGTTATTCTTCATCTGGCTATTCTACATTCAATATTATGTTTGTGAAATTTATTCATGTTATTGTACATGGCTATATTATACAGACTATTAAACATTTTATTGCTATCTATATATGTAGTTTACATAAGAATTTTTCCATTTAATCAGTTAAATTTTCTTTTCAATAGATTAACTTATTCACGGTTTTAAAAATTACTGGTATATTTGGACTCATTCCTGCACTCTTACTTTGTGTTTTTTATTTACAGTGTTGGTCTCTTTGTTTTTATTCCCACATTTTCTTCCTTTTTGCTTTTAAAAGTCTCTTTCCTGGAGAAAATTTATGTATTTATTTATTATATTTTAAAAATGTTTGTTTTTAATTATTTCTACATATCTGAAATAGGAGTAAAGGCCTCCATCTTAGAAAGAAAGTCTCCAGAGTGATCTTTTTAAAATTCAGATATGATCATATGTTCACATGCATTTACACAACACAAATACATATCCTTCTTTCTGCTTAACATTTTTCAATAACTTTCCTTAACAGGAGAAAAAAAAGGGTAATATGTCCTGCAATGCTGTACTTGGGCTGCTCTGTCAAGTTTTTAAGCCTTGTAAGCACCATTCTCTTCTCTTTTTCTCTTTGCACTTAATACTATATTTCTTTTTGTACTAAATATCAATGCCTCTCCTCCTTCCACAGTTCTTCTTCAAAAAGTGAATCTATGTGTCTGAAGTATGTTCTTATGCCTGTTCTACCTCTACTTCTGCCTCAATTTTCTGTGCTTTGCTTAGTTAAAGCCTATTTTTGCTTCACAAATAAGCTCAAGGATTACCTCTTCAAGGATAAGTTCCCTGATACTCCACTTCCCCTGGATTGTGAGTGACTGTGTCTTCATGAATGTGATTATTGGTTTCATAATTATCTTTTATTTTGAAATTCCAGAGCCTTACCCAGCAGTGGAGACTTAAAGAAACTCAATTTTACTTGGTGAATAAATTTAGATGCTATATCTTCATTCCTTAAGAGAAGCTTAATGACTCAATGATGGCAGCATTTAGTGTATCTAGCCTAGAGCTGGGGAACCATAAAGATACCAAAAGGACCTAGTTTGTAAGAAGTATGCCCAGGAGAGGATGTCAGGTCCCTTGTGGAAGTCAGTTTTCCTTTTGTCTTTACACACAACATCAAGATGCTTATTTATCTAGTTTTCAAGTTCATAGCATTTGATACCGAAAATTGCAGTGAGTTAATACATCATACAGATAGTTACTCTGATAGTGCCAAAAACAATGTTCTCAGAAGGAAAGCATGAATCATATAAGCCTAATACTTCAGCACTGTGTAATGCAGATGATACAGGAATGTTTAAAAAATGTGGCAGTATACAGAAATGCTCCTGTAATCTCGGCCCCAAATGATAGCATGTTTTTCTGTTGTAGTTGTACTTTCCTTTCCTAAGCTCATCTATAAATACTAGGAGAAATATATTTTGTCAGTGTATAATGAAAGTTCAACATTCTCCCCACAGGGAATCAGAAACTGCAGGAGCAGTAATTCTCAGTCATGATTCCTGGACACTGTAATATCACTAGGAAAAGGAAAATTATTGACACAAATTTATATTCATTACTCACATGCAAACTATTAGCTATCAAGCTATAGTTCATGTTTGCATTGTTTAAAAAAAAAAACCACTGTGGTTAATCTTAAAGTACTATAACAATTTTTAAACAAAAGTGCCAGAATTTGGCATTCAAATAAGAATCTTTTCAAAGTCATCATGTTGATCAGTTCAGTGATGTTGCAACATTTCAAAATATGACTCAACTGTGCCTTGTACAGACACATGTATGTACACACGAAATGTTTAATTTTAGGGAGAGGTTTTGTTCTGAAAAGGGTGAATCAGGTTATTGGTTTGGAGAAGAGCATCTGAGACACAAAATAATATGGGCTAGTGCTTTTATTCCCTTTTATATGGCTTACTATCAACGGACATTGGAATTTTTGGACAGAAGAATTTCTCAAATGATTATAAAATCAGTAATATTGTAATAAATGTGTGACCTTTGCACGTGATGAATTTTTCCCCCAAATTTTCTGTTTTTAGCAGGCCACTTAACTTTTTGGGATCAGAATTTCTTCAATTACAAAATGTAATTTTACAAATATAATTTTACATTTTACAAATGTAATTTTACAAAATGTAATAAATTTTACAAAATGTAATATTATCTGCCATAAAATGTGGAGTTATAAGAACTGATTTAGATAATATATGTGCGGACTTTATAAACTTTAGATAAATGCTGAATAAAAATTACTCTCTATAATCGTACTATGGAAATATATAATAGCCCTTATTTATAAATAAAATAACATATAATACATATATTTAGATACGTTATTTTTGAGCATAGAGTATGAAAAGTGAAACAATAAAATGAGTATAGAGAACACTTAAAAATCAGAAAAGGTAGAAATACAGATACTACCCTTTGTATTTCCATAAATTTAACTGAAATGTGAACATTCGTTATTTTCTCTTAGATCCTCAGAAGTATAATACACAAATCCCCCAGAATAAATGATCTCTACTATGTTTTAAACAAGACAGCTCTATTGTATATCAATTCAAGTTTAGAATGCAGTGCTGAAAAGTTCATATATAGAAATTACTTTTCCCATTTAAAAAATACTGTGGTTTTGATTTATAGAGGTAAAGAAAAAAAGACAAGCAGTATCTGAAGGCAATAAGGTATTTTTCTAGTGCTTTGCAATCCAGTAAATTTAAAACAAATAGTCTTGACCTTTGCACGGTAATGCTCAGTCTGCAGTAATTTATACTCCTAGGTCACACCATCTGAAAAAGAGAAATGAGATGATCACTAAAGAACCTTGAATTTTATTATTAACCCCTTTCACAATTATGTTGCTCTTAGCTGAACTCTTCTTATTGCTGTCCTAGGGTTACAGAATTCGTTGGACATGAACATGGGAAAAACAGACAGTTTCCCAGTGCAATAATTTCAGGAACACGAAAAAGCTCTCCCGACCTTAAATATCTTACCATATTCAATTTATGCAATCTTTTAATTTGATACTCAAGTATTGATGTTCCCGATTAAAATACAAAAATATGTTTAAGAGGAATATGAAATTATTACTACTTTATTGAATATTCCAAGGAAATGGCATTTACAATAATTGCTCTGGAATTTCAGAAAGCAAAAAATGAGCCCTTCAGTTTAAGATGTCTGAAAAACACTAGGAACACATCAAACTGAAACTGACCCTGAAATAACTGTAGAGGGAAAGAAATGTTTATGACAGAGGGAAGTGAACAGAGACAAAGTTTCAAATTCCTATCAGTGAAGTTTAATATAGAGTTCTTCAATTAGGCCTAGGAATATTTTATTTTCAGGATAAAAACTTCTATTTGGTTGATTTTCTCTTTTTCTTTTAATAATTTTAAGAATTTAATAATTCTAATTTCTGTTATTCTTCTCTACCAAACTTTTCTCTAACCTATAAATGAAATAAAATAAAAGGTGGAGCTAGACTGTGCAATCCATGCCCGAAATCGCACAGCTTCCCCTCCACTTCTTTGTCTTGTCTCACTCTGGTCTGTCTTCCATATAGCTGCCAGAGGACATCTCTCTCCTTTGCTTCCTGTTGCACTTAGAGTAACACAGCTGGCCCCTTTGGTTGCATGATGCAGCTCCTGCCTGCTCCTCTGATCTCTTCCTGTATTCTGTTCCACTCTCCTGATTGCACATTATTCCTTAGCCAGTATCACCTTCCTGCTCCTCCTTGATCACACCACCACGCTGGATCTGGATTCTCGTGCTTTTGTCCACTAGTTGCTTTATCTGCCCAGAAGACTTTTATACCTTGTGGCTGACTCCTCTTTGTCATTTGGATATCCTCTGAAATGTTTTCTCTTTGGAGACATTCTATTATATTACCTTTATAAAATTTTCTGTATAACATTTATCATTAACCGTTATCTTTTCTTGGACATGTATTTCTTTTTCCATTGTCTTTCACAGGAACCAGGACTCTTTCTACCTATTTAGGTCCCATGTCTTTAGCACCCAGAAATATATCTTGGGAACAGCTATTGTTCTCCCATATATCTTGGCAACAGAATAATTGTTATCCCATGTTTCTCAATAATTATGTAATGTTGAACATGTACAAATATTACAACCACAGCACAGTTACCTGTTTACAACTTTTTTCTTTTATTTTATTCCTGTAAAAATTAGTCATGACCTAGAGCTCTGGTATGCGTGCATGTGGGTGCATTTTCAAATAAAAGATCTAAAGTTTTTCAATTAAACAAATAATTTTAACCAAGATGCCTGATGACTATTCTTTCTTTGTGAAACAGAAATGCTGTCTGGAACTTCCAGTGAAAATGCAACTGTTTTAAAAAGCAACTATTATATTTTATTTTCAATAATTTGTAATTATTATTAATGACTCAAACCTGAACAAAACTGTTGCAGAAGAAATACAATCATTTTCTTTCTAGATTATGCACGAATTGAAAACAATGTCAATTAAATTGAGATGGTGTGAAGAGCAGAGCTTAATTTTCATATTATGACTGGATATTCAAATACTAAAAATTTGCAAAGTTCAGCTGAACTGTGAGATGGAGAAATAAATAATATAAGATGGTGAGAAAACAATAACCTAAGTCTTCAGTTTCCTCATTATGAAGCCATTTTTACATTAATTCCCTTCTATTAGAGGACTGCAGCCTAATTCAAGTTTGACAAAAACAGCTCATTATAAGAATTTCTCTACAAACCTGCAGTGTTTTCTTCAGAGGCTGAGGATGAAGACTGTGGAATACAAGTTTGGAGTTTGATAAATATTGAATTGTTGAAGGTTTAGGCTATGTAGTAAAGGAAAATGCTTGCTGATACACATTTTAACAATTAATTATCCTCGCCAATGGAAAACAATTTCTAAATTGCAGTGGATGTGATTGTTTTCTGGAACAAATGAACAAGCATGATTTATACTGTGTGCAATCATTTGGCACTAGCTGGGAGAGTTAATTGAGTCTAGTGGTGGGAATAAGGGGAACATGACAGAGTGGATAAAACTGGACACTCTCCAAGATGCTCATTAATCACGTGACTAATTTGAAAATGAATGCATCATGCAAATTAGAGGTGAAAGAAGCTTCCTGGTTTGGAGAGATACTAGCATGTGAGATTATGTGCATTCTCAACACTGCATCAGACAGGGACATGGGATGTGTCAATGTCACGCTTTGATTGGAATATGGTGGTGGGTGGAACATGTTTTAGAATTAAACATAAATTTTCATAAGATTTAGTCTGGTTAAAAATGGCATCCAGTGATGCAGAAAAGCATTTCTGAAATTGTCTTTAATAAGACCGTGAAAATATTCAGGCTGTTCCAAGAAGAAGAGGGGATGGGTTGTGAAAATATTCCAGCTGCCTAATTTCTCTGAACTTCACCAATGACCAACTTTCTGTTGCCTGACACTTCTCTTTTTCTTCTGCATTTGTATTGAAAGAGGAAGCATTTTAACTCTTTAAATAAGTCTGTTTTTTTCCTATCCCTGCAAAGAGGACCTGAGAGTGCAAAAGAAAATCTTTTGTCCACATGCAAATTACATTCAGGTCGTTTTATTTTAAATGATCCATCCCTTCTGAGCTCCACTTGTGGAAAATTTTGCCGTCACATTTATTGTATTATTTTCTTTATTTACAAACAACAACATTACATTTAAATTTTTAAAAAAAGTTTGTGACTGACGTGTATATTTAACTAATTTTTTTTTTCTAGTGTAGACATGGGGAATTAGGATGTCTTAGGTTATTTTTAGATAAGTTTTAGATTCTTTACTGACATTGTGATCGGTTGGTTTCTAATTAATTATTTTTAATAAATACCAAATATTTAAGGTGTTTACTACTTGAAGATCATTTAGAGTGGTGGTAGTTTGCCACATTTCCAAATGAGGATATAGTTCTTTGTGTTGCTTTTTTATATTTTCAATTGAATATCTCACTTGATCCTCAGCATAACTTTAACAAGACAAACATGAACTCCTGTATTTTTAACCAATTAGGAAACTGAGCTCCACAGAGGCTATAGCTAGAAAATAAAAATTTCTGAATCCGTTGTGTATTTATTGTAATAAACATTACATTGATACTCCTTCTTTAAATAAATTCTCTTGTTTATCAAGGTGCTATTACAACCTTTTTAAAAACATTTTTTTTTCCAAGACAGAAAGATTTATACAAAGCTATCCCAAGTTTGTTTATCACGGCTCATGGTAATATAAAATGTGCCCAGAGATTTAGTATTGAATAGTGTAAGGTTTATTTCATAATGAAATAAATGGTCTGAATAAATGAAATATTCTACTTTAGCTCTTTTATTTTTTTTTACTTTTTATTGCTGTTTATTGAAGATAACATAAAGTAATGTACAGCTTAATGAGTTAGTATAAGAAAAAGTATCCTTATAACTGCCATTTATGAAATCAGGTAGAACTTTGCCAGTTACCCCAAAGCTCTCTTTGCGCTCTCTCCACTACAAGTAACCCTTATTACAGCTCTTATGAAATCACTTTTAAATTTTTCTTTATAATTTTATAACTCCATTGATAAAAGTAGAACTATAGTTTACCATTATTCTCCCCACTCTCTTAATATATATGTGTATGTGTACATATAATCTTATATATATGTACATTGTATGTATACTTATATGAGTATATTTACATATCTATGCGTATGTGTAAAATTACATGTATTATTTGTTTTTGAGCAATTTATTTTAAAAATATTAATATTAATTGCTCTCTACTGTTATCCATTTTGTAGTTTAATGCATTAATCTGCCTTCAGAAATTCCTACAAATTTCTAGCTGGAGCTAAAGATTTAGTCACATTCAGATTTGGTATTTTGTGGAAAGACAAATTCATATGTGGTGTTATGTCCTTGATCCAAAGACACACAATATCTGGTTGCCTGCTTTTTGTGTTGTTAACAGGCATTGATAATCAATGCTTAGTTTCTTAATTCATTAAGAATTGCAAAATGGTGATATCCCAACTCTATCTTTTCTACTTTTCTTAGTTTTTGGAATGTTTTTATAAAATGAAATGACCAATGCTATTTGATCACTCCTTGTTTTAGTTTGTACAAAAATGGCAAGATAATTAATTGCTTGAGTCTTTCCATTATTTACCAGTTTTCAAAATAATGAGATGATTCTCTAGTATTTTCCAAAAGTAACCATATGTTATTGTGAATTTATAGACAAACATACCTTGTGGGTATTATTTCAATGAAGTCATTGTCCTTAATGATGTTCCAATTGTCTTATCTTTTGCCAGTAGCAATTTTTCAAGTTGACTCCTGAGTCTTATGAACACAACTCTAGTAGACTTTGATAGCCTTCTTCTTATCTGATATGAAAATATGTTCTTGGCTCTTCTTGCTCATTTCCCACCTCAGAACTGTACTCAGCCATTTCTCAAAAACCTCTGGTTTGTCTCAGCACAAAATGGTGATTTAACACCACAACTTGTGTGCTAGGCATAGTCATTGCTACTGGGGGCTCATTACTTCTAAACTTTTTCAGTGAACAGAGCTGGAAAATATGATGGCTGAAAGTTAAAAAATAAAATTTTGCATATGCTGGACCCATTCTTTTCACATTTTAAAAATAGTTGTAGTGTATCTTGTCAGAGCATATAGCCATGACATCCTCTCCCTCATATAGTCTTAATTCTACATATAAATATAGATTTAATGCTTATCCCTACTTAAGCCAACGTCTTATCAGTTATGTGAGTCATCTGAAGTTCCTTCTATATTATTTTATCAAGAAGGGGCTTATAGAAACATTACTAAGTTTTTGCATGTTGATAATTGTTTATTATTTTTATGCTTGAAAGTTTGCGTGATATAAAATCTTTGGTTTATATTTTCTTTCCTTGAGCACCTTAAATATATTACTTGTTTTTCTCTAATAAAGAGTATGATGACAATCTACCTTTTTTTTCTATTATTTATTATTTCTTCTTTTTGGTTTTTCTATCAAGTCCAATAATTGTATAAAGCATTCTCTTAATAATGGTGGTTCTGGGCTGATTTTCTCAAGTATACAATGTAACTTTTTTAAATGTAATTTTAAATTCTTCTCTTTTTAATTCCAGAAAATCATCTTGAATTATAGTTTTTAATATTTGCTGTCTTCTCTAGCTTTGCTCTCCTTCTTTGGAGGTTACTATTATTAATATTTTGGAACTTCTTTGCATGTCATGTATTTGTAATTCTTTTTAATGTTTTTTATTTTTTAAATTTATTTTCCTTTTTAAACATTTTTTAACTTTTATCTTTCACAACTCTGAAGGCATCACCAATTGTATTTATTCACTCTTGAGCTGTTTCTACTTAAGCCTTTATTTCTGACATGATTCGTTCTTTCCTAAGTTTTCATAACCTTACTTCCTAATTTTCCTAATTCTGATTTATGTTATTTAATATCTTGCATTATGCTCTTAATGCATTTTAACTCATTTAGAAAACACTGGGTAACATTCTCAAATGTTTGGTGAACTGTCCTGTATGATTTTCTTGTCTACAGGGACATTTTGCTACTGCTGCTTTCCCCTCCTCCTCTTCTTCCTCCTCTTTCTTCTTTTTCTTCTTCTTCCTTCTTTCTTCTTCTACTTACTTATATTTGTACAAAAGATGGCTTTAACTTTTTATACATTTTTATATAAAATTTATTTTCCTGATATTTTAGACAGAAGCACCATTTAAGATAGTTTCTTAAAAATTGTACTACTATACAGCACAATTTTCTGTTCAAGGCTTATCTTCTGGGAGTTTTCTCTTCGTTCTCTTCCCCCACTTTTATCTAAACATTCTGTTTTCTTTGTCTCTCTTAGGCCTGTTATTCTCAATTTTTTTTTTCCAAAAGTTTATTCTCAGTGTGGGCTTTTGTTATGAAAAAGACTTTAATTAAATAGTTTTGGAAGCATTGAGGGAGATTTCTACTTCACCATCTTCATTCCTTCTGAGGATTTCTTGCCCTCTCTGGCTATTGCAGTGTGTAAAACCCCCTCAGTTGCAGCTACTATTCTCCAACATGCTTTCCGGTCTTTTGAATGAGTACTAGTTTTTGGATCCATAAGACCTCATGTTGTCTACCTCTGTTTCTGTTTTCTCTTACACATATGCTGATCCCATGCAATGTGAAGCATTCAGTAATAAGTCTTAAATCTAATCATATTTTTGGGTTTATGGGATACTTTATATAAGTGATGGTTTTGCCTTAGGGGGCATTTTTTTCTTATATGAGGAAATTGAGGGAGAGACAAAATCTATGCCCTTGCTATCTTTCCAGAATCTATTTTCACTTCTTCTAAGTGGTTTTATCTTATGTCATTGCCAAAAATTTGGGCAATGCTGTCACTGCCAACAGGAGACTTACTTTAGAGTAATTAAGTGAGTTCTCCTAGTGGAAAATGGATGTGCATTTGTTGTTAATAGTGTTTTTTCACTATCATTTTATTCAAACACATTAGTTTCCATTCTTAAAACATGGTCTTCTAATCTCAGAGATGATAAAAGTGTATATTACAGATTTTAAATATTCCCTTTGTAAACAACTGTTTGTATATGTAGAAATAGAAATAAATGATAATTTTAATTAATAGCCAGTGTTTATTTTTGTAAATCAACTTTACAATAACTATCTAGTTTACAATATTTCCTTTTAAAAATCAAATTTCATATTCTCAAGCTTTGATTACCTAGAGTTTATCACAGCAGGCTTTAAAGCCAGATTGAAGGAGACGAGATAGAATTAGCTAAAGCATTAGAGGTGAAGAGTTGAGGGGTTGGGCACTCTATAATGTAAAAATTCTATGTCATAATCTCCAAGTCTATAACTTTTTCTTTCTTAGCTTCAGTGATTTGTTTAAAGGGCCCATAGCTAGGAAGTCTTAGAGGTTACACAAAAAATATTTTCAGATTCTGGCACAATTATTTTTCCCTTCCCTGACCTCTTTCTTTGGTAGTTTGGTTCAATTCTGATAGCCAGGCTGTGCTCAATGCTGTGAAGATATGCAAACATGAGTGCAGCATAGTAATTGAGTCTGCAGATCTAACAATCTAATAGGAATGTAATAGCCAACATAAATAATTACAATAAGAAGCACAATGTGAAAATCTTACAGAAAGAAAATCTGTGAGTGAGAGTAGCAAAGGGCAATTATTACTTTGTTGTAGCGAATGGTCTCATAGAAGAGGAGGAAGTACTTAGCCCAAGTCCTGGAGGGTGAGTATGAAGCAGAGGTGGTACAAGGTCATTCATTCCAGAGAAAAGATTAGTATAGGAGCAAAGCTCAGAGTCAGCAGAATGGACTAATTGCACTTCCCAGAAAGTGTCGGGCACACTGGAGGCATTTGAGGTCTCCCAGTAGATTTAAATCTGCTTATGGGGAAGTCCTGCTATGAGGCTCATGCTAACTTTGAAAAAGCTTTTGAAAATTACTTTTTTAATGTTGATAACACCCTTTGAGATAAGTAGAAATACCCTAATTTATGTAAGCTAAGGATTATGGGTCATGTTTGCATAAAACACCTCTAACTTCAGTTCAGAATGAGCTAAACTCACTCTAAGCAGAGTAGGGAGAACTGACCTGCTGAAAGTGTGCCTCCCTGTGATAGACATGTTGATCCAGGCCTAGGGAACAGAGACTGGAAACTCTGTAATAATTAAATACATTTAGTACAGACCTTATTCATTAGAGTCCCCACTCTCAGAGGCAGATTTAAATACGGTAATATGAAATGAAAGCCCTTTTCATAAATAAACAGCATTTTAAGCAGAAAAAATCTCCAGGCTAGCCAGAATAGTCATCTCTACTGATAATTAAAGTACTGTTTTTGGCAGGTGAAATAGCCACCTGGGGGGAAAAAATCAGTACAAAGCATACCCAGATCCTTCTGATTTCTTGAATAGAGTACAGAAAAAGCAGAGAAAGAATGAACCTGTTGCCACAGAAGGTCATATTGAATATCGTTTGGGGTAGGAAAATTGAGATTTTTCTACTTTCAAAATAGGGAGCAAGACATGCTATTCTAGACCATACTGACAATTTTTTAGAACCTGGGTAGGCCTAGGAGAGCAATATTAATGTGTGTGTGTGTGTGTGTGTGTGTGTGTGTGTGTGTGTGTCACTGAGGAGGAAAAAAAAAGTAATGATAGAGTGGAGAGGACCGAATTTCTGGCATCAGAAAGACTAAAGTTTTAATATCAAGTCATCCATTTACTAGCTGGATGAGCAGAACAGGCTATCGAAGAATCGTAGCTTCTTTTCTTGCTAATTATTATGGACATTGGTACCAGAGTCAATTAAATAGAAGTCAAGAAATAGATGTGATTAACACTGAATGAATTTATTTTTAATTCAGTGAATTTTTGCCAGGAAAGAAAAATCTGTATGAGACCAATTCTTCATATAAGAGGCTTTCTTTTGAAGGGATAAGATAAATCAACTCTGATTACTGTTTGTAATTAAGGTAAGCGTCTTTGTGTTTTCACTCAGAAAAATAAGTTACACATATGCAAACAAGATTAGAAAAATAACATTGGTAAATCTCTCATTTAAAAATGCCTTTAAGAGAATTCTACTTTTCTGTTCTCTTAAATATGTTTGTTTCCTGAATGCAGAAAAAAAAGTTGTGCTTGGATGTTTTATTAGTTTTCTACTGCTGTCATAACAAATGACAAGGAACATAATGACTTACAACAATGCATATTTAATGTTATACAGTTCCGGAGGTCAGAGTTTTGACACAGGTCTCACTGGACTAACATCAAGGTACCAGCCGGTCTGAGTTCCTTGCTAGAGGCTCTAGAAGAGAATATTTCCTTGCTCTTTACCCAGCTCCTCCTGGCTGCCCTGCATGCCTTGCATTTTTCCCTACCTGCCCCCTATCTTCAGTGCCAACAACACAGCATATTTCTGTCCTTCCTTCCGTAGTCACATCTTTCCCTGTTCTCTTCTGCCTCTCTCTCTTTAAAGGCCTCTGTGATTACATTGATCACACCTGGATAATCCTGAATAATCTCTCTATGCTGAGTTCAGCTGATTAACAACATTAAATCCACATAAAACTTCAATTTCCCCTTGCAATGTAATGTAATGTAGTTGTAGATTTTGGGGATTAAGACTTAGTCATCTTTGGGGGAAGGGCAGCATTATTCCTCCGACAACAGGTGTTATAGTAGATTATAATTTCTATTCCAGATAAATAATTAAAATGGATCAGATTTCTTCCTCCCCGGTGGCTCATCAATGCACTGGTCCCTGCAAGTGATCATCTGGATACCTTGCAGGGACTAGTGCCTCATGCAGCCAGTACTTGTTATCCTCTCACCTTAAAGAGCTTTGGCTTTAGGTAGAGGGTGGTAATTGTCACTAATATGTGGGTAGTTTTTAAAAGTGTGTTACTGAATGTGATGGTTAATATTGAGTGTCAACTTGATTGGATTGAAGGATGCAAAGTATTGTTCCTGGGTGTGTCTGTGAGGGTGTTGCCAAAGGAGATTAACATTTGAGTCAGTGGACTGGGAGAGGCAGACCCGCCCTCAATCTGAGTGGACGCAATCTGATCAGCTGCCAGTGTGACTAGAATAAAAGCAGGCAGAAGAAAGTGGAAGAATTTGACCAATTAAGTGTTCCGACCCTCATCTTTCTGCCGTGCTGGATCCTTCCTGCCCTCAAACATTGAACTCCAACTTATTCAACTTTTAAACTCTTGGACCAGTGGTTTGCCAGAGGCTCTTGAGTCTTCAGCCACAGACTGAAGGCTGCACTGTCAGCTTCTCTACTTTTGAGGTTTTGAGACTCAAAATGCCTTCCTTGCTACTCAGCTTGCCAATGGCCTCTTGTGGGACTTCACCTTGTGATTGGGTGAGCCAATACTCCTTAAGAAACTCTCTTTACTGTATACAACTGTCCTATTAGTCCTGTCCCTCTAGATAACCCTGGCTAATCCACTAAAGTTCTGAAATTTCATTCCTATGGCATGCACACATCTTCTCCAGCTGAGAGAGGAGTTATTCCTCATCTTCTTAATTGTGCTACTCCAAAACACAGAACAGCTTAGAAGTATTCAATTCTGTGTTAACAGATGAATGGCCCTTTGACACAAGATCTTTAAAAAGTACAGTTAGAGGGTTAATAACATAAAGAGAAAATGAGGAAAATTATGTTTAAAAGAAGTGAAATTAAACTTTGAAGTCTCCAGATAAAATCCCAAATGCCCTAATTAGACAAGCACTATTTCTCATTCAATTTCTAGTTTCAGATATGTTTATAATGATCTTCCCTGTCTGTTTCCATAATTCCTCCATACTGAGATGGGAAAAATATCTTAAAAGATATTCAATCTAACCACCCATCTTATGTTTGAACTATTTTTACCACATCTCTCTGACTACAGCCCATGTTTATCAGCACTCCCTTTCTTTCAATAAAGCTCATCTTATCTTTTGGCCTGTATATGAACATCTTGCCTATACATTTTTTTCCTTATATAGAGCTAAAATATTTTTCCTTGAAATTTCACCAAATACTTTATTTTTGTTTTGTTTTATGTCCCTTAGAGTCACAATTAAATTTTCTGCCTACATTGAAGCTCTTTAAAAAACTGACATTAAACATTCACTGTGTGGCCCTTCCCTCTCTAGGCTGAACATCCTCCATTTCTCATCCTCCATTTCTCTTCTGTAGCAAGGCTTCAAATCCAAAATGACTCTTGTCCCTCTCTGTGTATATCACAGTCTGTCAATATCAGAGTGGTATCCCACTGCAATGAATGAAATAGTTCATTGAATGAATGAAAGAAATGAAATAGATGAATGAAATGAAATAGAATGAAATGAAATAAAAGAATGAAATAGAAATAGCCTGATCAGTAGATAATATTGTTTTAAATAAATGCAGATATTTCTACTTTCCCAATGCAACCCCCTATAGCCCAAGAGAGTTTGGCTGGCTTTTGTAAATACTTCACTTCATTGACTTCTAGTGGGATTCCAGTTGTATTAGTCCATTTTCACACTGCTATAAAGAAATACCTGAGACTGGGCAATTTTTAAAGGAGAAAGGCTTAATTGACTCACAGTTCCACATGGCTGGGGAGGCCTCAGAAAACTTCAAGGCAAAAGGGAAGCAAAGGCACATCTTACATGGCTGCAGGGGGTTGGGAGCAGGGAACTGCCAAACACTTTTAAACCATCAGATCTCATGAAAACTCACTATGACAAGAACCACATAGGGGAACCAACGGCCTTCATGATCCAATCACCTCCCACCACGTCCCTTCCTCAACACGTGGGGATTATAATTTGAGATGAGATTTGGGCGAGGACACAGAGGGAAACCATATCACTTATCAACAGAAAAATTCTCATTTTTGTCATAACTGCTATTTTGAATGTAAATCTCTTCATCCTGTCCATAGATATTAAGAAGGAAAAACAAAACATCCTTTGAAAATTCTATCGATCTCCATTGAGTCTTGTCCTATTGCAATTGATTGTTTAACCCTGTCAAGGACCTTTGGGATACCAGTTACATCATTTAAACTATTCATTATCTTTCTCGGTTTTTAACCATCTTCCTATATGAACATGTATTTTTCTGCACTTCTGTGAAAATTAATAAAAATGCAAAGCAAATTGTGACACATAGCAACATTCATAGCAAACTATTAGAAAACTTTCTACATACCTAAAACAATATACCATTTATCAATGTAGACAGAGTAATTCAAACATTTACTAATCTCTCCAATTATCTTTGCTCTCATGTTATACTTCTTCATTTTGTCAACTGAGATTGCAAGTCAATCACTTATATGAAGCACATTACCCTGTGTGGTGATGGTTCAAACTGTCATTTATACATTTTCTTAGAATCTTAAAATGCCATTAATCTGAAAAAGGAGATTTTTCACTCCATTGGAGTAGCTACATATTCCCTTACAATCTAATAATACACCTTGGGATTTCTTTCTTTCTCTACAAATGTTAGTGTGATCTTTTGATTCTCAATACAATTCTCTTATTAAAGGAAGAAATAAGAAGTCAAAGAGGTCTGCCATTTTTGCCATTCTTGGGCATTACAACCTCCTCTTTTTACCACCTATTTTCTGGATATATTGTCTTTTTGTATCTTTTGAAAATCTTAACTTCTCTGGAGTTTGAAAATCATGAAATTAAAACCTTCAAGTGTCCTGATAAAATCCTCAATGATTTCATGGATCAGGTACTGTTTCGCATTCAATTTCTACTCTCAGATCACTGTATAATTATCTGGGCCATTTCTATTTTTGGAACTCTCAGTTAATTTGCCAAGTTGGATTGTTTGACTCCTTTTTCTCCAGTGGAAACAACCTCTTTTGCCCCATGAATATCCTAATATTTGCTCTATCTGCAACTGTATGGCCATACACATTTGTATGTAAATATGTCACTTCTCCCCTTTTCTCATAGGCAGGGACTTCACTTTTCACACTTCCAGGTAGTTTCCTTCACATTGGAGTTTAAGGAAACAGGACCATCTAGGATTGTACTCTATGCAATCTGTATGGCCATGAGTGTCAGCATTTTTGAAAAAGTGAAACGGCATTATGAATGTCAGATTAATAAACTGATCAGAGTAATGAAAGATTTTTTTTATTATTGCTCATAGTACCTATGAAAAAATCATAGCATAAGCAGAGATCAGCCTGAGAGGCAAATAAAGATACTTAAGATTAAACTGAAGAACTTCTTGAAGTTAGAAAATAATAGTAAAGTTGTCTCTTAAGGAAGTTGTAAATTTGCTTTTCTTCGAGATGGGAAAAGGGTAGGGAGAAACACTGAGGTAGACATTTATTTTCTTCTTTAGTTATAAAAAGCCTTCACGTCTGTAATCCTTGGTGATAAAAATTAAGAGTTAACACATTGTAGAACTGGACCTCAAATTAGGTCTTCCCAACAACAAATTCCCTGCAGTAACCCAGTTTGCAATCATCTAACACTTACAGTCTATGCTTCCTTGTAAAAGTCCTATAAACCTACGTCTTTTATTATTCAATACATGAAATTATTCCCCCAGCCCCTGCAAAAGAATGAAGAGGCGTTAATTGCAGACACCATTGCAGACAGACAGAGCAGCCTTCTAAGCTTTAGCACACCCACTTGGCAAAATTGGGAGCCCAGTCTGACTATACATGATCCTGATATCTAGTAATTTAATTTCTGCATCTCTTTGTTTACATTCTTGAGACATTGAATATTATTGACTCAATGCAGTGTATAGCTTTATTCCTTTAGTTCAGTGATTTGTACCTCTGGCTGCACATTAGAATCACCAAGGGATCTTTTTTAAAAAAATCCAAAACCTATTTCCAGAAAATCAGATTCAACTTGTTTTCTAAGACCAGATGCTTAGTGTTGGTCCAATCTATTTGACCTAGCTTTTGGGGCAAAAAGAGTATTATGCACTTTAGCAGTGAGAGAGTAGAGGGTTATGTCCCACAAACAGAATAGCCAAAACTAAAATGGGAATAAGCAAGAATTTATAGGCTTCTCTACTTATGAGCAAAGTGTTCCTATAGAGATGTGGTAAATTGATTTGTAGTTGTGAAAAAGGGGAATATAAATTATTTTGAGACAGATGGGTAAGTCAAACCTTCACAAAGAAAATAATATTTGAGGTGGTTCTTAAAGCTAATGGGCAGCACTTTGCATAATAGAGAGGTGGAAGAAGGAATTCCTAGTAAAACAATGTCATGAAACTGTGCTATCCCATGGTTTATTAAGAGAACACAAAAAAGTCCTGTGTGTTTAGAAGACAAGACAAATAGCAGTGAGTGGTTGGAAGACAGAAGTAAGTTAAAAAAAAATGTATTGTGGTGAAACTATCAGAGCCTTGTTGCAAGCTACATTGTTCTGTGACTTAGATGATTTGGTTACAATCTAAAGTTTCCATTGTTTTTCACTGAAATTCTCTCTCTCTCAATAGAGTAGTCAAGGACATGGAAAAATAACTCTATGTCAATGATCATCAGGCATGTTTAAATCCCAGATGTTGACACCTACTTTATTATTTGAATGTCTCTTGGAGTCACTGGCTATTTTCCAAGAGCTGGTGGGAATACATTGAGATGGTAAAATAGTGCTTCACTATTTATCACCTTTTATTATTTTAAGTTCTCTTCCTTTACATTATAGTATGTGAGAGACGTGATTTTTTTTCAGTTTTGATTATATTATGCCCCAAAACAAATTGTAGATGCTCAAAATATTTTTTGAATGAGTAGGTGAAATCTGTGACAACACATATGGGATAGGAGATTAGCATCATCAGCTGTGTCTCTCTGGCATTAAAATATGAAACAAGTTAAACTTTTAATCAGGTAAGAACTCCAAGTCAGTTTCCTTTCTTCCTTTTTTTCTTCCTCCCTCCCTCCCCACTTCTTCTCTCTCTTCTTTCTTTCCTTCCTTTCTTTTGTTTTTTTCTTTTATTTCTTCTTTTTCTTTCTTTCTTACCTCTCTTTCTTTGGTTTCTCAACATTGCTTTTTCCCCCCCAAAAGCAGTCAAAACTTTGAATATAGGAAAGGAACAGGAAAAAAAATAAAAAAACAAAAATATATCTTTGAGTTTCTGCTGATAGCC
Organism: Pongo abelii; assembly: GCF_028885655.2. Taxonomy (NCBI): domain Eukaryota; kingdom Metazoa; phylum Chordata; class Mammalia; order Primates; family Hominidae; genus Pongo; species Pongo abelii. Next base: position 57,362,074 of record NC_072002.2, on the reverse strand, counting down.
CCTAACCATATAAAAAGGACATGTGCCAATCACTTGGGCTCCACATGTGGGAGACATTTTCTACATTTGTTGCCTCTGAAGGGAGAGAAAAACAAAGGAGTGAATTATGTGCTATAAAAATTAATCAGTAGCTGTGTGTCCTTGTCTTTTGCTCTGGTGCATTTCTCTGAAACAACAGGCTGTTGCCACTGAGTGGTGAAAAGGTAAATGGAGACCAGATGTTTAAAGGTGACACAGGGACTATAAATGCGAATTGCTGCTGTGGGGAAGAGAAGAAAAAAATGAAATGTCGCATGGTGCAGAAGCCTAAAGAAGGAGGAGGGAATAAGAGCTAGGTCTAGGAAAAACAGTTTTCATAGGGATGACCAGGTTTTTGAGTGTCCAAACTCGAGTCTTCTGTAAAGTGGTGTGGGCAGTCATTTTTCTAGGATGATTTTAAGGTGCCCAAAATTGGAAAGAATTCGCTATATATTGCTTACATCACCTGCAGTGTATACATGGAAGTGAATTTTGAGAGTACACATCCTGAAGCAGGTCTAAATTATGCTTTGGTTGCAACAACCCAGCAGTGAAACTGTCATTGCCACCACTGTGTATGGGAGTGGTGTTTGCCTACTCTGTCTTCTTCCCAGAAATTCAAATACACATGGCACAGGTATCCTTATATGGCTGACATTTGAATCAACGTTTTCATTGTATACCCGAGCCTGTAACCTCTATGCAAAGGGGGCTGGGAAAGTGCATTGCTGCTTCTATCTCAATCATGGAAGGTAGGACTCAAAAGGTGCTGGGTTACAAACTTAACAGTTGTCCAATATCATGATTTTCCTGCGTTTTACTAAATGTGGTTTCAGAAAAGGTTCTGCGTTTTATTATTTATATCTGTGTATTAATTTAAGCTTGGACTAGATTTGGGAGTCTAGTCCATTTACTCAATTCATTTAAGAAACAACACCAAATCTTTAAAGAAAACCTCTGTACTCCTTTGGTTAGTCTTAAAAAAAAAAACAAAAAAAACAAAAAACCAGTGTAGCAAAATAGGAGCAGTTTTTGGTGTCTAACAGACTTCGTTTAATCTCCCAACCACTTCCTATTGGCTCTGTGATTGTAAAGTGTAATACCTCTTTTTTCATATTTAAAATTGGCATATTAATATATACTTCACAATGTGTTGTGCAAATTAAATAAGCATCACAACTGAAAAAACTGAGCAGGGTGCTAGACACAACGTGAGAAGAAAGTAAACTGAATTTATTGACCACTTATTATGTACCTGTCAGAATGCTAGAAAATGAATATACAAAGATGAATAAGGCATGCTTCATGCTTTCAAACAGCTGAGACTAAGACAAATAATTACAACAGAATGAAAAAGTTTCTTTAACAGAGTTATGTGCAAGGTTTTGTAGAAGCTCAATAGAGAGTCTAACGGTTTCTGACTGGGCAAGTGCAGAAAGCCCTCATAGGCAAGTGTGATGGTTAATTTTACGCATCAAATCAACTGGGCCATGGGGTGCCTAGGCATTTGGTCAGCCATTATCCTGGATGTGTCTGTGAGAGTATTTCTGGATGACAGTAATATTTGAATTGGTACATGTAGTAAAGCAAATTGCCCTCCCTAATGTAGATGGGCCCCGTTCAAACCATTGAAGACCTTAAAAAGCTGAGTAATAGGAAACTCCTTCTGCCTGACTGCTTGAACTGGGGTCATTGGTCCTTTCCTTTGTTTGAACTGGAAGTTATACCATTAGTTCTCTTGATTCTCTGGCCTTCAAATTCAGACTGACTGAATTTCAAAAAACATCAATGGCTTTCCTGGCTCTCCAGCCTGTTGGCTGCAGATCTGAGGATTTAGCCTCCATTATTGTATTCCTCACAATAAATTCATACACGCACACACACACACACACACACACACACACATATATCTGTAAATATAGAAGCTGTAATATATTTGCTGGAAAATGCATAATATATGTGTGTGTGTACATATATCTGTCTTACTTCTGTTTCTCTGGATAACCCTGACTAGTACAAAAAGTAAACTATGAAATAGTTACCTAAAACATAGTAGGAGTTTAAACCATAAGTAGGGATAACATTCACTTGTATTATATTTTAAATTATTATTTTGTCTCATCTAATCAAAAAGGCCACGAAGAGCTGTGAAAGAATATTCTATGGCTACATTTTGAATCTACAGAGATCTACGGTTTTGCAGCAAGTGATCCTTTCTCTCTAGATCTGCCTTGGCCAACACAGTAACCATGAGCTATGTGGGCTTTCATGTTATTGACATGTGACTAGTCCAAATCGACATGTTCTCTAAGTGTAATATGAACCATGACTTTTAATAACTTAGTGTAAGAAAATTAATGTAAAATATCTCATAATATTTTTCCATATTGCTTGCAGACATTCAAATGACATTTTGGATAAATTGAGTTAAATAACATATATTGAATTTAATTTAATCCATTTCCTTTCATTGTTTTAGTATAGTTACTAGAAAATTACACATGTGGCTCATATTGTATTTCTGTTGCATAGTGCTGTTGTAGGTTCTGAACCAGAAGCATGGAATGGCCTAGTAGCTTACTAGAAATACAGAATCCCAGTCCCGGCTCAACACTGAATCAGAATCTGCATTTTAACCAGATCCTCAGGAGATTTGTATGTACAGAAAAGTTCGTTAAGCTTTACGGTAGCCCATTCATTGTCCAAAAACAAGAACAGAAACAAAACTTTTTGTCCTCCTTCTATAGAGGAAGTTTTGTTTCTGTAGCTCTTAGAGAAGGTGACAAATTAAGGATTGTCCAACTTCACAAAGGCAAACCTAGAATTCCATGCATTATGTTCCTCTCTGTCAGATTTATCTTTGGTGTATAATGGGGTTCACTTATTAAAACTCCATATTCAGCAAGCTTGAGGAACAAGAAAAAAACATGTTTTATTGTTAATCAGTTTTGAGAAGAAAACAGAATGAACCTTTTTCTCCCGCGCATGCATTACTCTTCAGCAGATTGCTGCCCTAACCAGTGGTCCTTTCTGGTCCTCAGGAGCCCATCCACCTCTTGCAGCTCCGCTGTTCACCCAGTACTCTCTTAGTCTCTGCTCTTAAATCTATTAGCAGTATTTCTCTCCCCTTCCATTTTCTTTTTATTATTCCTGCTGATCATTCCCTCAGGCCCTGCTTTCTGCTTTCTCTTGTGACAGCTAATTTTGTGCAAAAGTAATCTCAGGGTAAGGTGTTTGTAGTTGATAATAGCTTAATATTTTACCTCTCCTGTAGTTTTATTGCATTTTAATAGGGAGTTCCTGGAAGTAAAATGGCTTATCTTAACCAGAGGGAATGAAGCAGAGAGGTGGAACTTGGGGCATCATGCCAGGCCAATGAGAAAGATGTTTTGAACAGAAAGGTCCTTTGACATCATTCTGTTTTTCATCCCCAAAACCAGTACTCACCAACACTGTCAGAAATGTATTTACTCAATATGAAGACTAATTATCTAGAAATTGTCATTATCTGAAATACAATTGTTATAGACTAGAGAAAAGTAAGAAAATTATTGGAAAAAATTAGTCAAATCATGGGTTAATTTTATGCAAATATAGTGTTACCATAAAAATAGGAACAGTTAGAGAAAGTGAATATTTTCTCCTTTCTTACAATTCAGGAATTTACAAAATTCTCTTTTTAAAACTTTTTTTTTTTTTAAAGTAAAGTATATTTTCTGTCTGGATTCTCTCACTCAACATTATGTTTCTAAGATTGAACCACATTGTTGTATTCTATAGTTTTAAAAAAATCATAGCAAAGATAATCTACTCTATGAGTACACTGGAATTGATTTATACATCTACTATTGATACTCTCTGGTGATATAATTTGGATATTTGTCCCTTCCAAATATCATGTTGAAATTTGGTCCTCAGTGCTGGAGGTGAGGCTAATGGAAGGTGTTTGGGTCATGGGGGTGGATCCCTTATAAATGGCTTGGTACTACTCTCACACTTCTTACTCTTAGTTCCCACAAGGCTCTTGTTGAAAAGAGCCTGCCCCCTTCTTCCTCTCTCTTCCTCCCACTCTCATCACATGACATCTACTCCACTTCACCTTTTGCCATGAGTATAAGTTTCCTGAGGCCCTCATCAGAAGCAGATGTTGACCTCATGCTTTTGTACAGTCTGCAGAACTGCGAGCCAAATAAACCTCTTTTCTTTATAACTTACCCAGCCTCAGGTGTTATTTTATAGCAACACAAATGAACTAAGACATCTGGGTTGTTTCTAATTTAGGGATGGTATGAATAATGGTGATATAAATATTCTTATTTATGCCTTTCCCGCACATGTGTAACTCTACATGTACATATATCCCTGATGTGTGAAATTGCTTGTAATAAAGTGTTCCAGTGTGTTTTTGTTGTATAACACATTGCCACAAAGTCAGAGTAGTAATGATAACTTTTGTTTGTCCCTCATACACCTGTAGGTGAGTTGGGATGTCTTTGTTTCAGATAGGTATCTAGGTTGCTTCTGAAATCAGTAGGTTGAGAGAACATTTTTCACATGGCAATGGAATAATCAAAGCAGCCTGAGCCATACTGCACATGCCTGTTTCATGCTTCTCACATCACATCTATTATTATTTTATTATGCAAGTCGCATGGTCAAGTCTAAAATCAAAGAATGGGGAAGTACACCCACTTGCCATAAGTCCATGATACATGTGTGTGTATACATACACACACACATATATAAACACTTATGTTATGCTCTCATACACACACACACACACACACATATATGTATATATATAACTGAAACCAATAATTCAGCCTGCCACATAAGTTATATGTAGGATCAGCTTTAGCTGATAGTTCCAAACAGTTTCTAAACTGGTTGAACCATTTTACACACTGTCTGTAGTATTATGAAAGTTCTCATAGCACCACAAACTCTCCATTATTTGATGTTGTTAGTCTTTTAAATTTGCCAGGCTGTTAGGTTAGCATTTGTATCATATCATTGTTTTAATTTGCTTTTTATTGGATGTTAATAAAGTTATACAGCTTTAAGTTTATTTACTAAAATAATAATTTACATTTCTGGTTTATTACAAAAAATAAACAGCTGGCTGGGCTCGGTGGCTCCAGTGTAATCCCAGCACTTTGGGAGGCTAAGGCAGGCAGATCACTTGAGGCCAAGAGTTTGAGACGAGCCTGGCTAACATGGTGAAACCCCGTCTCAACTAAAAATACAAAAATTAGCTGGGCATGGTTGCGCACACCTTATAGTCCCAGCTACTCAGGAGGCTGTGGCATGAGAATCGCTTGAATCCAGGAGGTGGAGGTTGCAGTGAGCTGAGATCATGCCACTGCACTCTCACCTGGGTGACAAAGCGAGACGCCATCTCAAAATAAATAAATAAATAAAATACATAATAAAAATAAACAGCTTTATCTGTTATTATTAACAAACAAACCAATTAAAAACCACCACCACAACAACCGAAAAGAAAGCTAACCCTAAATCTTTTGCCTGCCCTTCATTGGAGGTTGCCTTTTTGTGAATGATTTGTAGGAATGTTTACACATTCTGGATATGGGCCGGGCAAGGTGGCTCACGCCTGTAATCCCAGCACTTTGGGAGGGATTACCTGAGGTCAGGCGTTCAAGACCAGCCAGGCTAACATGGTGAAACCCCATCTCTACTAAAAATTACAAAAATTAGCTGGGTGTGGTGGTGGGCGCCTGTAATCTCAGTGACTCGGGAGGCTGAGGCGGGAGAATCGCTTGAACCCAGGAGGCAGAAGTTGCAGTGAGCCGAGATCATGCCACTACACTCCAGCCTGGGCAACAAAAGCCACACTCCATCTAAAAAAAAAAAAAAAAAAAAAACCATACATGTTCTGGATATGAACGTTTTGTTGTTACACTCACTTTATTTCATAAAATAACTCATATTTTCATTCTCATATTAAAAACTTTTGATGAACAATTTTTTTTTGTTTTAATGTAGCCCGATTTTTATAAATGTATTCCAACTGGTCAATCTTTTACTTTAATACATTTTATATTAGTTATTAAGATTTATCACTCTAAGTCACGAAGGTATTCTTCTAAAGTATCTCCTATTTGCTTTATTGTTTTTCTTTAAATATTTATATTTACAATCTAACTAAAATTTCTTTATTGTATATAGTGTGAGGTAGCAAATTCCATTATTTCCCAATATTTATATCCAATATATAAATTACAATATTTATGTTCAATTAACAATTTTATTTAAAGATTTTTTCCACTGCTCAGAAATGCCAACTGTAATATTAAAAAATGATTCATTAGTATGTAGGTTCTCTATTCTGCTTATTTTTCTACCCATGTGCCAATATCACACTGTCTTAACCGCTATGAATTAACAGTAAGTCTTAATACATGGTAGAGCTTGTTGTCCTTTTCCAAGATTTTCTAAACAAATTCTTGGCTCTGTTCATTTCCACATAAATTTAGAATCGGCTGGTGCATCACTGCTCCCACCCCAAAATCTGTTTGATATGCATTTCTAGATCAATTAGGGAAAATCTAACATCATTACAATATTGAATCATCCAACCCATAAACATGGCATATACCTCCACTAATTTAGATGATCTTTAAATTTCTTCATAACATCTCATAGCTTTCTAAGCAGAAGTCTTAACAAAAGTTTTACAAGATTTACTCTTTGGAATTTGATAATTTTTTATATTGTGGTAAATTGCATCACTAAATAATGTAATTTCCCATCTCTTTGTTTCTTATACTTACAAATAAGTTGATTTTTCTTTACGAAGTTTGTTGCCAGAAAACTCAACAAATTCATTTATTTAATCTAGTTTTTCTATAGCTTCTTTGAATTTTCTACATGCCTGCCCAAACAATATTTTTCATGAATAGTGGCATTTTTTCTATGCTAAATTTTTTCCACATCAATCATTTTTCTTGCAGAACTAAGCATGTATGAATCACAAGCATGAGGTGAATAAAATTGTTGATACTGAGTATTCTTATCTTGTACCCACTCTCAGAGGGAATAATTTTAGTATTTTTCTATAAATCATGATGTTAGCTTTCGGTTTTGTTTAGACACCCAGTAATCAGTAAAGCAAGATGCTTTCTATGCCCAGTTTTGTAATATGCTTTTTGAAATTTGGAGTTTTTAAAACATAAGTGGATACTGATATTTTTAATTAAACGTTTTAGTTTTAGATAATTATGATTTCACATGGAATTATAAGAAATAATACAGGTTGTTTCTTCTTGGAAGACAAAAAAGTATAATAAATAAAATAAATAAAAAACAGAAATAATACAGAAACATCTCATATACCTTTATGCAGTTTTCCTAACGGTAACCTCTTGAAAATTATAACAAAGTGTCACAAACAGGATATTGATATGGATAGTCAAAACACAGAACATTTCCCTGACCACAAGGATCCCTTATGTTGCCTTATGAAGCCATACTTTGCTCCCTCCACAATTCCTGGCACCAACAAATCTGTTCTTTATGTCTACAATTTTGTCACTTAAATAATATTATATAAATGGAATCATACAGTTTGTAACCAATAAAGATTGGCTTGTTTCAATTAGAAAAATTTGAAAGAGATGCACACACTTTATTGCCTGTATCAATGATACTCCACTGCTTTTTTATTATTGAACAGTATTGCATGATATGGTTGTATCACAGTTTGTGTAACCATTCATTGAAAAATATTTGCTATGTGTACAGTTTTTTGCTATTATGAATAAAGCTAAGATAAACAACTTGAAAACATTACTTTCTTTGTGTTCATGTGTGAACATGTCTTTATTTCTCTGAAATAAATGCTCAGGAGTGCGCTTGCTATTTTATATGATACATATAAGATGCAATTTTTGCTCTGTATGATACGTGCATGATTAGTTTTCTTTAAATTATTGTAAGAAACTGCCAAACTCTTCTGCAGAGTGGTTGTAACATTCTATGTATCCATCAGCAATGTGTCCATGATCCAATTTTTATACATTCTTACCAGCATTAGTTAATGTCACTACATTTTTTATTTTAGCCATTCTGTTAGGTATGTAGAGATATCTTATTGTGGTTTTAATTTGTACTTATTTAAGGCTAATAATGTTGAACATGTTTTCAGGTGCTTATTTGCCATCTATATATAATATATGGTGAAAATTGCCCTTCCTGTCTTTTGATCACTTTGTGATTGGATTGCCTATTTGTTGCTTTTACTGTTGAGTTTTGAGAGTTATTTATATATGTTAAATATGAGTTTTTTGTCAAATATGTGATTTGCAAATATTTTCTGCTGTTCTGGGTGGTCTTTTCCTCATGTTAATGGAGTCTTTCATAGAGTAAAAGATGTTGATTTTTAAAATTTTCATGAAGTTCTTTTTTTATGGTCTATACTTAATATATCATCCTAGAAATTTAATTCTAAGACTTTCTGATTTTGAAGATTTTCTCATTTTTTTCTGAAACTTGTAGCTTTAAATTATATATTCAATTCTGTGATCCATTTAGGTTAATTCTGTGAAAGACATGAGATTAGCTCTAGGATTTTTTGTTTTGCCAATGGGGTTTTAGCTGGTCCCACACCACTGGTTAAAAACGCTTATTTTTTCCTCCACTAAATTGCTTTTGTGCCTTGGTCAAAATTTAGTCAGTCACATTTTTGTGGGTTTTATTCTGGATTCTCTGTTCTGTTCTATCTATTGATGTGTATCCCTTGCCCACATCATATTGTTTTGATTACTGTAGCTGTATGATAACTGTTGAAATCAGGTAGACTGATTCTTTCCATTTTATTTTTCTTTTTCAAAATTCCTATTCCTTTCTATTCATTATATCATGGAATTAAAATTCTATTCCAAATCCTTTCCTTTTTCACAAAATATTTTAAATAATTATGCTATAGATACAAAAAATGTTCTGCAATTCTGATAAGAATTTTGTTAAATCATGACATAAATTTGAACAGAATGAACATCTTTATTATGCTGTCTTTCAATCTATAAAAATAATATTTATTTAAATATTTGATTTCTTTCATTAGTATTATATAATTTTTAGCATATAAATTATGTGTGTGTTTTGTTCAATATACACATAAGTATTTAATTTTTGAGCAAGTGTAAATTTGGATAATAATCTCAAAATACACTATCCTCAATGCCATAATCCTGAAAGTTGAAATCCTGAAAGATCAAAATTCCTAAATCTACATCCCAAAAGTCTAAAATCCCTAACATCTAAAATCCTGAAAATTACAATAACGAGATAACTGTATCATGTTAGCTGAAACTATTATCTTGTGATTGTCTTTATTTGGACATTAAGTATGGTTTTAGGAAATGTGTATGGGTGCCAAGATGATAAGGACTGGATTTGTGGACTTAATTTTAGGTGTTAACTTGACTGGATTAAGGAATATATAGAAGCCTGGTAAAGCATTATTTTGGGTGTGTATGTGGGGGTGTTTGCAGAGATCACCATGTGAGTCTGAGTGGACTAGCTGGGAAAGATTTGCCAACAACGTTGGCAGCACCATCCAGTTGGCTGGGGGCCTGCAGAGAACAAATGCAGGTGAATTGATCTTTCTCTGACAGCTGAGACAGACTTTTCCTCTGCTGTGCTGGACTTCAGAACTCCAGGCTCACCAGCCTTTGGACTCCAGGTCTTACACCAGCAGCTCCCCAAGTTCTGAGGCTTTGGCTTCCAACTAGGAGTTACAACATTGGCTTTCTTGGTACTCAATGTAAAAAGGTTAAACCTTCCACCATCAATGAAGAGAAGTCCTTTTTGTACATCTGCATTTGTGAAATTTAAAATTTCTTGAGATCTCAGCTCTTCAGACATACATGGTGGTGACCCATCATGGATTCTAGTCAATCCAGCCAGGACTTAGGTTGTTCATGACAGTGTTTCTGTGGACTGCAATTATAAAGCTACATGCACACAATGAACAATCTTTGTGATATGTGTTTATACATTTCACTTTTTGACCTATTTCTTTATGAATATAGTTTATCTTCTCATAGCTGTTATATTCCTGAGACTGTCATTAATGTACCTGAGTGTTTATGTTTGTAAAAATATGTATGTTATTATTGCTAATTTTATTGTTTAAAGTAGCCTATGAAGTATTCTGTCATATTTATATATTTTTTCTCAAAGGAATTCCCTTAAAAATATGAATAAATATATTTTTAATATTTTTAAATTTTTTTCCAGAATTCTATTTCTGGAATTTTGATCTTCCAGGATTTCAACATTTGAGATTATGGCATTTTGAATTGTGACTTTTGGGATTATGATTGGCTCCTGGTTTTAAATTTTACATAGCAGGAACAATAGGAAAAATTTCATCGATTTTATCTTCCCAGAAATAGCAGTCTTAGTATATAAATCAGACCTTTGTCACTAGTTATTCTCATAGTTTCTCGGGCATCAGAGGTACATTGGAATCCTCTCCGAGGGTCCATCAGATGAGGATGAAAAGTCATTAGGACTCTGAGACTTGTACGATTGCCTTGATTGTAAAAGTTCTTTTTATTTCTGTGAAGAAATAATATGTATTTAAGCTCATTCTATCATATAAAACCTCTGGAAGACAGGTATTGCAGAGATCATGGTCTTAGGATCATAAAGCCACTTTTCAAGTGTATTTTTGAGGGGTGAAAAGGTAGACCAAGAGATGCCACCTGGCATCTTCTTCTCTTCCCCTTCATCCCCAAACAATAATTAAGTGAGGCAGAAACAAAGAACTGGAGACATTCAGCATCAGTGACTGTGACCTAGTCCTGTTGCTCATATTTATTTGGCAGAAAAGAGCCCGGGAATTAGGTTTCCAATGGATCCTTCTATTCTCTCAGGTTGAAAGGAAAAGATTAAATGTTTCTAACATATGAGAGACACACTGAAGCATTTTCTGTAGATAATGACCTTGGGGAAGAGCAGTGATTTGGCTGTTCCTTCTGCATACTCTTGCCAGGGCTACATGTCCCCTCATCAGAAGATCAGTATATTCCTTATCAAATACATCTCCATCTGCTTGTCCTTGATCTGATAAGTCATTGTTAAAAATGGCATTTTCCAGTAGTGGTCCTCTCTACCTGCAAATCTCCAGGCAGGGTTCTGTGTTTCCACAGGACACACCCCAGCTTGCCCCTCCTCATTGGGTTTTCTGTTCTTGGCAAGGCCTCCTGCAGAGCAGTCCAGGGGCACAGACATTCTGACAAGCATGCTAGTCACTGGAGAATCTGCCTGCAAACACCACAGAAAGTGTGTTATTGGCCACTTTGGGCAGACTTTCCAGAGCAGTGACACTGGGAATCTCCGGGGGGTATCAGAGAGATGCTGATTGGTATCAACCACCCTATTAACTACCTAGTGGTAGTGGGCTAGTTGACACCAATCAGCATCCCTCTGATACTAGGGAGATTCCATCTATATAAATAGATGCTAGTGGGGTAGTTGATTTCTGGGGGAAAGATTTCAATTGCTGTGTACGTCAGATATCATCTGGAAGCTCCTATTCCTCAGAGACCTAAGTAAACTGTACTGAATTCTCAATATTACAGCATGAGAAAAAATCCATGCTCTGCCTTATAATTCCTGTGAATTTGTAGGTCTTGTGTCCTTGTGGCACCCTGTCTTCAGCTTTTACTTCTATGATAGGAAAGGTTGTTCTTCTTTACCCTGAGTCATCCCACAAACTCAGTTCAGCCAGTTTTACAAGCCTTTTTCACAGCCAACAAAGAGGTAGACTTTTATGACATTTCACTGAAAGTTTAGGCCCAAAGGAAGGGTTACATCAGATCTCATGCAACTTCTTTTCTCTTTTCCTGGCAGAGCCCTCTTCGTCTTCCTACTTCCTAACTCTGTTTTCAATCCATCACTTGAAGAACTGACCTTAGCTCAACATCAGTTCCTCTGAGTGTTCTCTGACATCTCCCTAAATAAGCACCCTTCAAAGTACCTCTAATGTAGCACTCATTAAAATACAGTGCAATTGCTTTTTTTATGTATTCCCACAAGATTATAAATTCAATGTGGGTGGAAACCACCTGGCTTTTTCAATTGTGTAGACTGTGTTGCCATCTAAGTGTGCAGCATCTATTACATACTCAAATATATATTGAATCCTTTATTGATCAATATATTGATACATACATTAGATTTGTATCAATGCTGGTTCATCCAGGATTTAACATTTTGGTCAAGAAAAAGTGTCCAGCACAGTACGTTGCAAGATACTTCTGCTCTGTACACACAGAAACACATATGTACCTACAATTGAGATGATTTATTCAAGTAATCCTTTGAGAAAGATCTTATAAATAGATTCTATGAGACTTTGTACTACTTATTGCCTTTAAAAAATTTGGGTCAGTGATTAATATCTTGGAGGTGTATAATAGCTTGGAGTTATAGAAAAATAGCTTCATTGTAATACCAATTATATATTTCAGATTATGAGGTAAACCATGTAAGAAGTATTCAATCATCTTAAGATATTTGAAAATCATTTAATGAAAATTTACCATTAAATTTCTGATATTTTTTTCTTAGTTATATATTTTGGTGGTCTTATATTATCCTAACTTTATATTTGCAACTAAAATATTTTAAAATTATTTAAATGAATATGTTTATTCTGAAAAAAAAAATTAGCTGCTTTGGGAAAATTATCCAGAACACCTTACACTTTTTAATTAATCAAAAACTTTATATTTCTAGTTATTATTGCAAACATATCTTGCCAAAATGTTTATGATTTACTTGGGAAAAACATTTCCACATGGGTAAATATAAATAGCAGAAATAATTTAGTTTTAATTTAGTTTCATGGCTAATTTGAAGCAGTAGTAAATAAAACTCATAACATAATATTCCTTGAGTTTGAATTTTGCTTTCTTTTTTCAAAAGCACTGTTTTATGTGCTACCTTTGTTGATCCTTACAGAACAGCCATGCGTTGACTAGTGTTACTATTATCGCCATCTTACAAATAAGGTTTCATGGCCAACCAATAACAGATATTTAGTGATAGATTTGAGGCCTTAATATAGGCCTTTAGTGATTTCTTCTTACGCAATTCTGCTGAAGAGGGACAGTGGAGAAGATATAACCTGAGAAGAAATGATCTCAAATTAAACATTAGTACTTTGAGATAAATTTTATGGTAGTAGATGCCTCCAAGAATTCAGTCCCAGTGTGCTTTTCTGCACAAATGATATAGCAGGCAGCTGCTACCATTTCTGCCTGATAAAGCTTTGTATACATTTGGCCTCATGCTTGGGAAGATAAATGAGTTCACTTCGGGATTGGGTCTATAGGCAGATGATTGAAATTCAGGGAAGTGTTTATATGCATTCAAGAGAGTATTTCTGACAGTGTATTTCTGCATGGGTGGTCTCAAAGAGAGTGAATGAATGGAAACAGAAAGATTGTTTATGGGGAGGAAATGAAAAGGATTAGTTTCTATGGAGGCCAGGCAGGTGACCTAGATTCCCCACAATGAAATGTGTACTCTGATAGACACTTTTTAAAAGAGAGAAAAAAAAACCGTGGATAAAAGATCTGGCTTTAGTTTCTAGCCAATTCTCATCAAGTCCCTTTGAAGAGGTTTTCTGATCCCAAGAGAAGCTTTTATTTGATATATGTTTCATGTGCTGGGCTTATCTAGAGCTCAGATAATCACACAGAGGAGTTCTCGCCTAGATTACTCAGCGTGCCCCTGGCCTCAGCAGGCTCTTCTTTGGGGCTTTGAGTTTAAATAAACAAACACGAAATCTGAAAGATTCACCTATAATCCTTGGGTCACAGAGCCCTTTTCAGAGTAACTATTCTAATTTCCCTATGAAATTGAAAAACAACCCCATGCATCTTCAAATAAATTGCAAGTGATTCCACAAGATTTCTCTTTTGTGAGAGGAAGATCAGTGAATGTACAAAGAGCAGTGGAATAGAAAATAGAAAAATTGTGTGGTTGGCCATATGCTGAATACATTTAGAATGGCTGAGAGTTGCTAAAATCATACTAGATGGAGCACCCTGCAAGTCATACTTTCCACAACTTCTGCCTTCTGGAGCACAGTCATAAGAAATGAATTTCCTTGAAGTGGCATTTATGCTCTTATACATTTTGTGATTTTAACATCCCATTGTGTACATGTGTTTATATGTATGTCTCCCACCATTATTTTACAAACCCCTTGAGAGTAAAGACCGTGATTGTATGTGCCCACGTGTGTTTTTGTGTGTCTTCATAGCTCCCGCAGCTAGCAATAATCTGATTTGTGAGAGTTACTCAGCATTATACATTGGAAAAATGCCTCCTATGGTTGATCATTACTACTTTCTACAATAACGGTTTCTGAAAATAATTCATTTGTTTACTTGTGGCTCACAATCAACAGTATGAATAATTATTGAGTTGTGCCAAAATCCGATGATGTTTTAAAAGCTTTTAGCAGTGATTCAGTTTGCTCTTTGCTTATAATATAAATGCTACATAAAACAAAATGTAGATTGCAGCCAGACTCTAGGAGTTTATGACTTCCAATTTCAAGAGGTCTAGCTGTGTTTTACAGATAATGTGTAAAACTGTATTTTACAGAAGTATAGATATTTAACAGGCTGAGATATGTAGAATAAGATTGGCAAGAATAAGATCATAAATGAATACAATGAAAGAAGAGCCTTAGAGCTTTATCCAGAGCTTCAGGCCCAGATAACTGTTTCTTGATTGTCTTCACTTGAATGAACCACAGACATGGCAAAGTCAACATTTCTAAAATTAAACCTGTGGTTATCCTTCTGCCTCCCCTCTTTCAGGAAATGTCATACCCATCTGCCCAGCTTCAAATGCAAGAAATCTGAGAGTTTCTCTTCTACCTTCCTCCTTCCTGTTTTCTCATATGATTAGTCACTAAGTGCTATAGTTTCTACCTTCTAAACATCTTGCAAATCTGTCAACTTTCCTCCAACCCTAATGCCATTATCTTACACATTATTTCTCACCTGAATTACTACATATTTACTTAATCTTCTTTCTGTGCCTCTAGTCTTCCGTCTTGCAATTCACTCACCACATTTCAGCCAGAGTGAGCATTCTAAAATGCACATTTGAAGATGGCATTATAATGAACTCCATGTTTCTTAATAATAATGAACATATTCACCTTTTATTAGTTTTTTTACATGCAAGACACTCTTGTATTTATTACATACAAAATATAAGGTGACTTCCTCATCTTGTATCATTTAATCCTTGCAACAACTCCATCACCCAAACACAAATAATTGTTACCTTTACAAATGAGACATCTACCTTTTAGAGAGGTCAAGTGATTTTCCTAAAATCAGACTGCTAGTAATGCTGGAACCAGGGTTTACACCCAGGCAGTCTAACTTCAGATACCTCATTCAAATACATGACTCTTTTAAATATATTCATAAGTTAATCTTATTTATCGCTTACATTTCATCAACATTTCTCCTCTAAACTCTAGGATTTAGGAACACTGAAATTGTCTAAGTTTTCATTGTTGTTGTTCCTTACTCTTTTCAACATATGGGATTCTGGTTTTCTTTTTTTCTTTTTTTCCTTTTCTCTCTTGCTTCACTTTCTCTTAACTCCTCCTACTCAATTTAGGTGCTACGTCTCCCAGGAAGCATTTCTTTATCTTTCAAGTATAAGTAGGAAGTAATATTCAAATCATACAAAGTATCTTTTCCAATCAAAATGGAATAAAACTAGAAACCAACAATGGAAAGAAAACTGAAAGATTTACAACATGTGGAAATTAAACAACCAGTTCTCAAACTACTAATGAGTTCAAGAAGAAATCTCAAGGGAAATTAGAAAATAGACATGCATGAAAATGAAAACACAGCATTCTAAAACTGATGGGATATAGCAAAAGCAGTGCTAAAATGGAAATGTCTAGCTGTAGATGCTTACATTAAAATGGAAGAAAGATCTTGAATTGGGGTACATGATGTCAGCAAGATGGCAGAATAGGAGATCTCCCACTCATATTCCCCTGTAGCAACAATAATTTGACAGCCATTCACAAATGGCTTTGTGGGAACATGGTGGGAGCTTGGGAATCTAGGCAGGAAGTTGTGAAACTCTAGTGGAGTCCCAGACCAAGGATGAAGATTTTGAGAAGGCAGGCCAAAATCCAGGTGGCAGGCTAACTTACTGTTGTCCCAACTACAGACCCAAAGACAACCTGTGGACTCAGCTATATTAAAATTTGGCCTTAACCTTGCCATCATCACTATCTGCTCAGGGTGCTCTCTGTTTTGAGTAACAGGCCCACTGACCTTGGTCCTGGCTATGTACTATAAAGCAGCCCATGACCTGGATCCCGCACTCTCAGCCATGGTTTGTTCATCCATATGCAAAATTCCTCAACAACATACTAGCAAACTAAATTCAGCAGCACATCAAAAAGCTAATCCATCATGATCAAGTAGGCCTCATCCCTGGAATACAAGTTTGGCTCAACATATACAAATCAATAAGTGTGACTCATTGTATAAATAGAACTAAAAACAAAATCCACATGGTTATTTATCTCAATAGATGCAGAAAAGACTTTTGATAAAATTCTACATCACTTTACGTCACCATCACTAATCAGTAGAGAAATACAAATATAAAACACAATGAGATACCATCTCACACCAGTCAGAGTGGCCACTTAAAAGTCAAAAAAATAGCCAGATGCCAGTGAGGTTGCAGATAAAAGGGAATGCTTACACACTGCTGCTGGGAGTGAAAATCAGTTAAGCCATTGTGGAAAGTGGTGTGGTAATTTCTCAAATAACAAAAAACAGAATTACCATTTAACTCAGCATTAACTCTGTAGATTCCTTTGGCAGGTATGACATTTTAACAATCTGTCAGTCCATAAATATCAAATGCCTTTCAATATTTTGTGCCTTCTTTAATTTCTCTCAGCAACATTTTACCATTTTCATTGTAGAAGTCTTCACATCCTTTGTTAATTCTAAGTATTTCATTAATTTTGATGCCATTTTAAATGAAATTGATTTCTTAATTTTCTCTTCATATTATTATTAGTTGATAGAAATATATCTTATTTTTTCTTATTGACTTTATATTCTACAACTTTGCTGAATTCATTTAGGGTTTGCATGTACGTAATCTTTAGGGTTCTACATATAAGATCATGTTGTCTGTGAACAGAGATAATTTTACTCCTTTTCCAATTGGGATGATTTTATTTTTTCTTCTTGCCTAATTGTTCTGGCTATTACTTCTAGTGCTATGTTAAATAAAGGAGGTGAGAGCAGGGAATCTTGTCTTACTCCTGATCTTCTAATAAAAGCTTTCAGGACTTTACCATTAAGATGATAGGATGCAATTTTGCCCTGCATTGTTAGAAAAGAACGAATAACATTTGTTCCATGTTTTTCTCTAGGTAACATCACTAGGGCACCTCAGATCATAAAATTTTCCTGATGAAAGAGAAATCTACTTGGTTTCACCATAAGCAGAAACACTTTCTCCTACATTTTCCCTAGTTACATCATTTTTCAATCTATATACGTTATTTGAGGAATATTTCTGATTATCTTAGTAACTTACTTAGAAATTCTTCTATATGAAATCTAAAAATTAATAATGCTTTTCCTATCACATTTAAATGTAAATGTTGTCTTGTGTTTTTCAGAAGATGCTTATAAGACCCAGGTCAGGATTGACAATGAGCCAGCTTACTTGGACATCTTGGACACTGCTGGCCAGGTAGGTGATGTTCTTAAACCTCTCCAATCTCTTAGTTTATTTTATGCTTTAGCTTCAAATATATTTACCACAAAGGAGAAGATGACTTTATTCAACCAGAAGAAGAACAAATTTGTGATAACAATCAGGAATTAAATTTTAAAAGAATCAAAATTACCAACCAGAATATTTCCAAATTCCCTCAATTTTCCAAAAATAAAAGAGTCCATGTAGGTGTTATATTGCCAATTAAATTATAACATTTAAAAATACTTTATTATTTTTCCTCAGGTTTGCACAAAACTCTGACATAGATCCTAATGTGATAATAATTTCTATTAGAGAATTTTAGGTGGATATAAAGAAAGATCTGCTTAGCAAATGTGCTCCTGGAACTAAGGCTAAGGAGCCTGATGGAATAAGTGACACAACCAAGATTTAGTATGGTCTACTACATTAGTTTGCAAACCTGTAGGGAAGAAGAAAATGAAGGAGGAGGAGAGAAAGAGAAGTAATTTTTTTGTGATATAAAAATAGAACTAAAATACTATATCACCATTATAAGTAAGTTGTGAGGAAAGGTATAAGATTTAAAATATCTCCATGTCCTAGATATATTTTGAAGAAGGGTGGATATTTTATTTAACTTAATATTTTCAAAATGATTATGTTAAAAATATAAACTCATATATTAAGTGCTGGACATAAACCATATAATTTGATACAAGCACAGGAAAAAGAGAATAAATAAAAAGTTGTTAATACAATATAAGACAAAAAAGAAAGAATAAAAAGGTAACAAGGAAGTATAATATAATATATACATATCAAAATATCAGAAATCAAAATAAATAAATCTCTGTGTCCTAAAATAGGCAAATATTGTCAGTATCATATTGAACAAAAGAATAAAACTAACCTATATTTGGGTTAAAAGAGACAAATGGTACAGAAAAATGAAAAATCAAATAAGGAATTAAAAAGGTAGGCAAAAGTAGCCAAACTCAAAGCAAGTATACCTGTATTAATATAACGCAAATAGATGTTATACAAAAGTATCATTAAAGTAGAAGTGTCAGTTTGTAAAAAAAATCTTCACAGTATTCTAAAATTCTAATCTATAATATTTAAGGCAAATGAAGAGAACTGTAAATAATTTACAAATTCAAAATTTTATATAGTAGAAAGTTTTAATGCACCTCTGTTGGTGTTCGATTAAAAGGCTGTATAGTTGTAGAAGATTTGTAAACACATTTAACTTAAATAGAATACTTCAGTCAATACAAAAGTAGACATTGTTTCACATATACATCCTGTTTATAATTTTTTATTGATTTTGGATCAAAATGTAAATAATGTAGTCTGCAAAAGATTGATTATTTGATGTATATAGAATTTTTGGTTGTGGCTTAGAATGTGGCAAATTTTTACAAAATATTTAAGCAAGTCATTACCTCTTATGGGGGAAAGGGGAAAAGTTAAGAAAGGAGGGAAATACAAAGTAGATTTTAACTATACATGTAATGATTCATGTTATATTAGAGTTCTAATATAGGAAATTATTAAGTTGAAAACCTACATCATGTATATACAAATCTTCATTATATTATTTCCCTTTGTACTTAAAGATTTTCATTATTTTAAAACATTGTATTTTTTCATCACTATGTTACTGTTTTTAAAATAACTGCATAATTGGAATATTGATAGTGTACAAGCAACTAGAAATAGGTCATCTCTTTCTATATTTATGAGTTATTTGAAGACTATTTGAAATCTATATATTAACAGATGCATTTGCTTCCAGAAACATTTGAACAATAGACTTATGGGGGTTAGAACTGTTGAAGCCACTGGGAATATATACAATGGAAAAATTATTTCGATTATTTGAAAGGGCTATCTTATCTAAGAGGAAGTGTACTTGTTTTTCAGGGGAAACTACAGATCTAATTGGAAGAACATTGAGTAGGTTAAATTTTACTCATGATAATAGGTGGTTTGTAGCAACTAAAATGCTCAAATTAAAAAAAAATGGCTGCTCTGGGAAATAGCAAATTTTTGTTGTTGGAAACACTCAACTAGAATTATGCTTTGGTAGAAAGTGAAATTTTCATTTATTGAACATTCATTCAGTCTACAGTATTTATGTGGACTTTCCTGGTCCCAAGTGTGGTGCCAATATAATGATGAATAGCCAATATATTTCTCCTTTCTATTGATGTAGACTTGGCTATGTCACTGCTTAGTCCAATGGAATGCAGGCAGATGAAACAATCTGCTAGTCTTGGTCCAAGGTCTTTAGAAGCACTAAGTGTACTTGTGCTACTTCTCAAGAAAAGGGAATGCTGCAGATAGCCCTTGGTCCTCAGTGATTGAGAAAACCTGTGAAAAGACCTAAACCCAACCCAAAGAAAGAAAGAAAGCCCAATTTACCCACACATGGAACAGATCTGCTACAGATACCACACAGATTTGTGAACTAGAAAAATCATGAACACTAGTTGCTTTAAGACACTAAGTTTGAGGTGGTTTGTCTTGTAGCATTATTGTGGCAATAGCTGAGCAATACAGAATATTAATAGAACATCTTTTAGTTACATATGGCTGGAGATGGAGAATCTTACCTCACTGTGGGTGAAGTGGTAAGTGAGGAGAGATAAATCTGAAATTCTATGCTCTAGTAATACTGAGAAACTGGCAAACATACAATTAAAAAGATAAAGCTATTAAATGTTCATATCAATAAAAATTTTTTAAAGCTAGTTTCAACATAGTCAGGAGTACATCAGGCTAAACAGATGATGATATGTTGGCTTTCAAACCATTATTAAATCCTTCCATTCAGGAGGTGGTCTATACAGTTGATTTAACAGAACTTATGTTCCCTGTAGGGAACAGGAGAGAACACCATTGAAATACTTTTAATAATATCACCTTGTTTTCTTTTGGTACTATTAATTTTCAATGTATGTTGAAGTTTACTATCCTTACAACAAATCCAGGAAGTAGACAGAAAAGCAATTATTAATGTCATCACCTAGAATTTGAGTAAAAGGTTATACAAAGAAGTAAAGTGGGTGTTTTCTTGGTGGCAGTATTGGAGGCCAAGTCCCAATGTGTTTCATGATTGTGCTTGTAAGAAAGACCAAGTGATATATTTTCCTTGCCCATTGCAAGCTTCATGGCTGACACACTATAACAAAAGACAGAGACATTAACAATAGATAAGCATAATGCTTTATTTAACCAAAGCTTTACATGATGTGGGAGCTTTCCAAAATGAAGACTCAAAGACCCAGGAAAAAATGTGTATTTTTATGCTCAGGTTTGATTAAGAATGAACAGTAGTGCCAAGTATGATTGAATAAAAATGGATATAACCTAATATTAATAAGCCATTACCATTGCTAATGGTAATAAACCAAACCATTACCATACCATAAAGGATCAAAAATTCTTTTTGACATTCCTGTGCAATATTCCTTTGCTGTGGGTGTAGGACTGGATACCTGTCAATGAGGGTCTTCAAAAGAGCAGGGGTGGGAGAAGTTCAGATAGACCTTTCTGCTTTTGAGGTTTTCTGCATTTCCAGGTACCATATTTTGTTGCAGCATGTCCTACACTTCATCTTACTATACACATAATCTTGCAGTGCCACAATAATCCCATGGCATCACTAAATCTCAGATTATAAAGAACTTGTACCCTAAGCATCTTTCCAGCATTTAATTTTTTTAATACTTAACTCTTCTGCTACATGCTCATTAAGCCTATGATCGATGTCTTCCATTTGTTAAGAATTCTGTTTTAGGAAACAAACAAGCACAGCTTTGGAAAACTTTACTTATTAGAAAGAGTTTTTCTTACAATGAGCTGAGAATTTCTTTATAGTTTCCATCTATTGGTTCCAGATCTATGTCCTGAAAAAAAAATTACTCATTACATATGTGGAAAATGCAAGGCTCATAGAGGTAATGTGATTTATCTAAGGTAGTACAGCAAATTCTTAAGCTAGCTGTGTCTAAAATCCATTTACATTTCCGCTCAAGCTCTTTCTTATTTCACTTTTTTTATGGAATAACTTAGTGTTTACCAAGAACTGCAATAAGTCAAGAAAATATAGAGTGAAATAAAATTGAGGCTCTGTCTTCAAAATGCTTGAGGTTTGGGGAAGTGAAGATACACTAAATTAAAAATTGCAGCAAATTATAATAAATACTATGGTAGAAGTGCACAAATTTTGATACTGGGTTTTCTTTGATATCTAAATGATCTAAATAAAAAATTAAAGATAAAGTATTTTAAAAATAATTATAAGTTTAAGTGAAACTCTATCAAAATATATATGTTTATTTAAATTATAAATGTATTGAATAATCCTCATTCTTATTAGAAGCAAAAAAATTAATTCTGCAAATACCTTCGATTTTTTTTTTTTTTGAAATGCTAACATATCCAGTCAATTCCATGACCTAAGTCTTGCCCCATACCTGGCTTTGGCCTGGATGAAGTCATTCTGGAACAATGGGAAACAGTTGTAGTTTGGTATTAGGTTTAGTTCCTAACCAACTCTGCAGTCAAAGCAAGTCCTGTAGCCAATCTCGACCTAGTTTACTCATCTGTGAAGTGAATAAATTAGACTTGATCTCTCAAGTGTCTTCCAGATATAAAGCCCTGTGATTTCTGAATTACTACCAGCTTAATTTTTATATAATTCTTCTCTGAAAGCTTAAATTGCTTTTTAGCCACAAACAATTTGTTTTTTTCCTTTCTTCCCCAGTTTGTGGCTTATCTTTAAAGAGAATACTTAAGGGCATGACCCCTTCTTTAAGGAATCCTATTATTCTACAAATGGTTGTGGATATTTTAAGGTCCAGAAGAACAAAATGGGCTAGAATTGTTCCCAAACTGGAAATAAAGTTCCAAGTCAAGAGCTTCTATTAGAATGATGTTTAGGACATTTCCTCACTAATTATATTCTAGAATCAATACATGCGTCCAAACTCTCCTGTCCACTTTTACTACATTTTGATAGTTTTGATTATTTGATAGATGCTAACTAACTTACTAAGAGTCGATGCAAGCTTTGTAACATCAAAATCAAAAGGTATGGGAAGGTAGGCTTTAAGAAGATTCCCAATTTTCAAATTCATATATTATCCTTAGGATGTGACACTGAGGAAGTAGAGAGATCGTTACCCTCCTTTTACTACCTCCTCCAATGTACTTCTCCTCACTGCTGCCTACCCAACACTAGACGTGAATACAGGTATCCTGTTACTATAATCTTAAAATGTGTGTTCCTTTCACATCCTTTTTAAATCACTCCGTGCTGGTATTACCTAGTCCATCTAGAAGTAAGGCACATTTTTAAAAACTCTAGAAATAAGGCTTAACCTGAAGGACTTGCCATATAGTCAGAAATATATGAGGAAAGGTAAAAGAAAACTTGAAAAAGAACAGTAAAAAATACAGCCAGATATTTAAGTACAAACTGATTTTATAAGCATTGTCATTAGGAGAATCAACAAATACCAGTCCAGCTTTAACTATGAGAAGACAGAGTATGTTTACAACCATACTCACATTCCAAACTGATAGAACTAAGCATACCCTTTGATCTTGGGGAAAATGGGCCAAGTTCATTGTGATCTATTGTTTTGGTTCGGAGATGCTTGAAAACAATTCACTATTAACATTACTGCAAATAGGATTGACATGAATCCTGATTTTCCCAGGACATTCCTAGTTGGTATCTCCTGCTGTATAGCAATTAATGCTTGTTAATTCTTTTGGTAGCATTGAATTTCATTCAAAGGTGTTCCAGTTTGAATTAATTTTTATAGTCATCCAAACCACAAACTAGTAGCTTTCCTCCAGTACAGTAGCTCTGTACAGTACACAGCTATAAAACCAACTATGATTAAACATGCACAGTTGAAAAGCCAGTCACTATACTGAACAAGACCATAAAATAAAAACCAAATAAAAATGAATTTAGTAGCCCAAGCAAATGTCAAGAAAATCCATAAAATAAAATTCATACATTGTTTATAAACTCTCTCATGACAAGGGAGAATATCATGTTCTCGTTCTGAGTCTATTTGATATTAGTGTCAGATATAACATGCTGATTATCTAAATTTTAAGAACTAAAACTGGGTTTCTAGAAGCAAATATTTTAATAGTAAAATAAACTGACAACTTATAGAAAAAAGATGAAATTATTTTAAAATGTAAGATAAAACTTAAAAATTATTTTATAAATATGCAAGTCTGGGACCATTTGCTCTAAATGAAAGCAGCTAGGTATAATAATAAAATTAATAAATAACACTATTAAACTATCAATATATTAAGAATTATGATTTGGATTTTTTGCTAAAGAAGGCACAAAGTGCGAAATTTTAGAAAAACTTTTGGCCAGGTGCGGTGGCTCACGCCTGTAATCCCAGCACTCTGGGAGGCCGAGATGGGTGGATCATGAGGTCAGGAGATCGAGACCATCCTGGCTAACACGGTGAAACCCTGTCTCTACTAAAAATATTAAAAAAAACAAACAAACAAAAAAAAACAAATTAGCCGGTCGTGGTGGCAGGCGTCTGTAATCCCGGCTACTCGGGAGGCTGAGGGAGGAGAATGGTGTGGACCTGGGAGGCGGAGCTTTCAGTGAGTCGAGATGGCACCACTGCACTCCAGCCTGGGCGACAGAGAGAGACTCTGTCTCAAAACAACAACAACCACCTTTTACAAGATGACCATTTCTACAGTATGTTTTAAGGGTAAGTATCTGTACTGACTCATGAAAAAAAATTATCTAGACCATCAACTGTAAAAGATATACAAAAGATTTATAGAAGCCAATCACAATGTTCTTAGTATTTCCCTGTATTTAAGAGGCAACTATGTTTCCTCTTATAAGTGAAGATATATATATATAAAGAAATATATCATAAAGGATCTATTTCTTTATATCCTTTATGATATTTTGCACAAAAAGTTTTTTCTTCCCTAATTCTAAACATTAGGAGTATTTATTTTCAGCTTTTCCTTGATTTACATGGTGCATGTATTTATCAATTGGGAAAGGATTTAGATTATATAAATGAATGACAGTATTGCATTCTATTTAGTATTTATATGAATGATCACATTAGTGAGGACATTAGGTTTAGCCCATACTGCTTGCCATAACTACGGTACAGTTGTATCATGAAGCAGAGGCACAGTTAAGAATAAGACTTAATAAAAATGAAAGAAGCATATAGATTATATATATATATGTCTATATGTGTCTATCTGACATTCTCAACATGATTAATTGAACATACACAGATTTATAATGCCCCAATTGATCGTTCCATATTGATACAAAACAAACAAAATCACGGTAGTCCCTGACCTTGGAGAACTTACACTTTCATTTTTGTACATATTGAGAAAGAATTTAGACTCAAAACTGAAGAAAGAAGTGTCATATTTCATTACTACGTATTTTATCATATCACCTCTTTAGCTTTCTCTCATAGTGAATGTTTTTATAAAAATATGCTTTATGAACCTAATTGCTCATCAGTATGATATGTAGAATATTTAGATTTATATTTATCATTTATATTTTTAGCTGAAACTTCACAATTTCAATACTAAATTTGCCAAATTAAAAAATATATATATACTTGGCATAAAAGTACTACATAAAATGACTACCAAGATTCTCTAAAGTATACTTTTGATAGAAATAGCCAAAAAACAGAATGTCATTCAATGATCTCTCAACATTCATTTCTTAGCTTACTGGTCACCATTAATTCAAAGAGTTTCCTTCAGTATTTCATTTTTGTGTTGGACAATGAAAGAACTTTGCATCCTATAATTACTGCTGGGCCACTGTGCCAACAGAAATTTCACTCAGGATAGTTCTTGGGAGAAACTCTGAAGTCAATTTACAAAGGTTTCTACTTAATGTCCATGAAAATTTCTATAATTATGAATATAAAAAATTAGAAGGAGCTTCAGGAGGTCACATATTTCAGTCTCTTCAGTTTACTAATAAAGACACTTGGGTTCAGAAGAGGTTAAGTGGCTTATCCAAGGTCACATGGCTTCTAAATGACAAAGCTGGAGTGATCCTAGCATTATGCTCATGAATCATTTCTGAAACCCTACAGTGATATGGCTGTATTACCTCTTCTAAAAGCTGTTTCTGTGAAGGTGTGTAAGACTGGACTATCTGAGTGGTAGTGCTTGCTATTCATGTTTCACTTTTTGACAATATCAGTGATATAATTAAAGGACACTTAGTTGGAAACTTTGAGCAATGAACCAAATACTCAGGTTGGTAAAATCATGGAAGAATTCTGGGAAAAAAAAAAAAGCCATCAGTACACGTTTGTTTACCACCATATTTTTATATTTTTATATTTCTTTATATCCTTTATGATATTTTGCACAAAAAGTTTTTTCTTCCCTAATTCTAAACATTAGGAGTATTTATTTTCAGGTTTTCCTTGATTTACATGGTGCATATATTGATCAATTGGGAAAGGATTTAGATTATATAAATGAATGACAATATTGCATTCTGTTTTGTATCTATATGAATTATCACATTAGTGAGGACATTAGGTTTAGCCCATACTGCTTGCCATAACTACAGTACAGTTGTATCATGAAGCAGAGGCACAGTGAAGAATAAGACTTAATAAAAATGAATGAAGCATATAGATCATATGACCTCTTTTTTTCACATCTGACTCAAATGGGATGTGTAGCATTAGGTAAGACAAAATATTTCTTGTGTCTGTGATTCACTTTCTTCCCATTCTTAAAACAAAGAGTTAAACATTATTTAAAGGATTTTGTGCTCTAACATTCTATCATTCTCAAAACTGGTTTGTTCATTCATTTAACAGTGAACTATTCAGTATTGGACATGGATCATGTTCTCTGAACATTACTGATAGCTATGACAGATTCAAACAAATTTAAACATTTTTTCCTGCCTTCATGACATTTGCAACATAGCCAAGATGTACCAGTTGATTAAGAGAAAATGTCATTAATGTGTTGTTAAGGTACCTCTCAGTTAAGTTTTAAGAATGAGAATCAACTGTTTTTGCTGAAGCAAAATGGTAACCAGAGAAGGATAAATCAGGAGGGCTTCTCCCAAAAAGCTTAATATTGCTGAAGAAGTATATTTATACGCACAACCTCCAAACTACTAGTCTATTAAAAGAAAAACACATGAAAAGTGATGCCTACCATTACAAGTCTTCTAGGAATAGGACATTGTCAGTCACGAAAAATGATGAGACAAATCATTTTAGGAGGTTTATTTGCCAAAGTTAAGGATGCACACCCTGGAGACAGGTTTATGCCTTTCTCTGAAGATGATTTTGAGGCTCCAAATTTAAAGGAGAAAGGGCAGGATATTGAGAAGTACACAATTTTTATGTATGTGGGAGTAGGAAAACATAGTCGTTCATGCCTTTGTCTGGCTCAGTAGTGAATCTGCATTTTTACATAAGATAACATAGACAAAATTGGGCAGGGGAACAATCAAATAGGCATCGCGTCAGGTGGGGGTGGAGTAGTGACTGCACCTGTAAAGATAAGCTATCAATTTACATTGTCATGGTGTAATTTTAATAGAAACACTTTAGGGTAAAAATCTTGGAGCTCACTAGGAATTTCCTTGTGGGCAAAATACGGGGGAGGCATGTTGCTTTTCGTCTAGTAGCTATCTTATTTAGGAACCAAAAGTGGGAGGAAGATTTGCCTGACCCAGTTCCCAGTTTAACTTTTCCCTTTGGCTTAATGAGTTTGAGGCCTGAAGATGGATTGATTGATGGATTTTATTATTATTATGTTTATTTATTATTATTATTTTTTGAGATGGAGTCTCCACCTGTTGCCCAGGCTGGAGTGCAATGGCACGATCTCGGCTCCCAGGTTCAAGCAATTATCCTGCCTCATCCTCCCAAGTAGCTGAAATTACAGGTGCACATCACCATGCCCAGCTAATTTTTTGTATTTTTAGTAGAGATGGGGTTTCACCATGTTGGCCAGGCTGGTCTCGAACTCCTGACCTCTTGATCCACCCACCTCGGCCTCCCAAAGTGCTGGGATTACAGGTGTGAGTCATCATGCCCAGCCTTTTATTATTTTTTAATACAGATTCTCACTCTATTGCCCAGGCTGGAGTGCAGTGGCACAATATCAGCTCACTGCAACCTCCACCTCCTGGGTTCAAGTGATTCTCCTGTCCCAGCTTCCCTAGTAGCTGGGATTACAGGTGCCTGCCACCATGTTCAGCTAATTTTTGTATTTTTTTTAGTAGAGGTTGGGTTTCACCATGTTGACCAGGCTGATTTCAAACTCCTGACCTCAAGCGATCAGCCCTCCTTGGCCTCGCAAAGTGCAGGGATTACAGGTATGAGCCACCATGCCCAGCCAGGATTTATTTTCCTTTCACAACATTTTGATGACAAAGCCAAACAAGGGTATTATAAAAACGTTTCCTTCTTTTTTTCCCCATGAATATAGCAATATTATGATGTTAAAACTTTTTCAGTATTCTTTTAGAAAGATAGTCAAAGAGTAAGAGGGATTCCTTAAGCCTTGAATGAGTTTCAAGAACCCAGTTTTCCATTTATTTTCTTCTAAATATTGTCTTGACCCCTCATGGATTTCCAGATATGCTGGATGTTCCCATGTCACTGTCTGTGCCTGGGGTCTTGCTAGCTATATTGTAGGTGGTTCTTAATTAGGTAACTATTTTCAATCAATTGTAGAAGAAAATAATATATCCTGGATTTTTCTGGTTCAAGACTATTGATAAGCTTATTTTCTATTAAACATATTCTTATTCCTAAGAATCTTCAAAGGCCCTGGAAAATAAATATGTTGCATTTCATCTGAAAATCAGGAAAAGATGGTATTTGGGGAACCAAACCTCTCCATTAGAAATCAATTCTGCAATTAGGCAGCAGAGATGCTTAAATGCTTCTATTCAAGGAACGTGGATTATTCCTTGCAACATGGATAGGTAAATAGCATGCTGATTTTGACTTTAATGAGCAACTGGAGACACACTGTGACCAAAAGAGTTGGAAAACATATCGTCTCAGAGCCATTAAGTGCCCTCAAAAGTAGGTAAAAAATGTCTTCTGATCAATAGAATTTGACGAGGAGCCACTTTATATAGGATTGTCCTGGAGACCATTTGTTAAGTTTATTTGTATAGTAGCATCCTGTGAATTCTGAGTTCTATTTAATGCAAATGAAAATGATAATGACCATCTCATTCAGAGACTACTCACAGAAATAGGGGGTCTATGTTAGTATGACGGTTTGAAACTAAATGGAGTCCCTCCACTAAGCTAATAAGTATCTTTGATATCACTAAGAAATCAAAATACACGTTTTTCCTGCCAGGCTCCTAAGCCAAAAATTTTGCATCCTGCTTTCTACTTTGAAGCAAAGCTGTTTGACTCTCATAGCCTGTTCAGATAAACACACTTTCATTCCCTAAACACACGTCTGTGAGTGGTTCTGGCAGTTATGTAGGATCTTTCAGCTTATTATCTGAAAATGCTATTCTCTCATCTTGAATCAATTCAAGTTTCAAATGAAAGTTAAAATATAATCTTATCTAATGGGAATTAAAAATGCATTTTCATCAGCAATACTTTAATGGGCTTATAAACTCGTGCCCTCAAAGGATAAAAATAGTTTTAAAACCATTTTAAATGGATTTCCTCTTCCCGTTTTTTAAATTGTTTTCTCGCTGTCCTGCTATAATACAGAAAAGCTCCATTTATAGTAAAATGCAAAGTGCTATTACTTTTATTTGCAGATATGCAACTTTGATTTTAAAATAAAGTTGCTATCCCAGGAAATCCAAAGTTCTTTCTGGTAGAATGGTTGACTATTTTATATCAGGCAGATTTCATGTGTAAGTATGGTAGTAGTCTGCTTTTGTAGCTACCAGTGCTTTCACCCCTAAACATTTCTCTCCTTTATTCTCACCTCTGAAATTTACAGAAAAGATGTTGTGTTATGGAGCAATAAAAAATAGGCAAGACATGGGTGAGATAGGTGAGATGCAGCCAAACATCATCTGCTTATTAAAGTACAGAAAGTCAATAGAATCAATATATTTATAAAGACTCTACGAGTGTGCCATGGAAAATGCATACTCTCACTCTCCTCTGAGAGAATACCACTTTGGGAGGTTGTTCCACTAATTGATATTAGAATGACAGATGATTCCATGTTAGTAGTTGTGGTGGTTAAAGAAAAATTATTGCTGTTTTCATAGGGCTCTGCTGAGACCATAGAAACTGTAGCCTAAATAGCAACACACCCAGTGGCTCAAGGGATCTGATTATAAAATTTAACTATGAAGTCAACTCACTAATAGGGGTCACACATCTTCACAATGAATCAATGTGATTATTTTACACCTGCGCAGCTGTTCTCTTGACTTGGTCTTTAGGTGCCATGTATACTCCTACCTTGATTTTACACTCCTACCTTGATTTTACACTCTAGTTCAGAGAAATGTGTGGTTACAAGTGAAAGCCAGTTATCAGAGGATAGTACTAGAGTAAGCTTTGCCGAATAGCTCTAGCTGAGTCTTGATAAGAGTCCACAGTCTGAGTGTAATCATATTTGGAATTCAGTACTCCTGTGTTAAACCTGAGTTGATGTGTCCTGCAATAAGTTGTCCAGCTTTGCTGTCCAGTCTTTGTCAAAACTCTACTTCTGGAGTAACTGGTAACAACTTCAATGGTATTTCTAATCAGATATTTATTAATCTCAGAGATGAAAGGACAATGTATAATTTGTCACTTCAGAAAAAAAACTGAAGTTGTTGGATTGCTTTTACAGTAGAAGATTAGGATACATATGAGCTGGGTGTATAGTGACTATAACATTTATTATTTTCAACTTTTTATTCTTTTATGTACGAACCCTGTAAACCAGAATGACTTTTAAAATAATTCCCCTCTGTTTATCCCAGATATAATAGTTTTGAAATATGCCACCACATCCTTAATTTTACAAAGTAGACACTCCAAGACACAAAGGGGAACATTATAAACATAAATAATAAGCAAAAAATAAAAAAATTAGCCATTAAAATAAACCTTAGAAGAAAGGTGATTGATTAAAAGTATACAAACACATAATGTTTTGAGAGGCTTGTTTTGTAACAGGAAGACAATTTTTCCCCTATCTTGAGGAAGTGATGAGTATACCTTCTTCATAAAAAAGCAAACAAACAACGCTAGTCAATATATTTGCTGATAACAAACTGTATATAATCTTGCTGTGTTTATGCTAGCCTACATTATTGATGTAGGTCCTGTTAATAAAATGTAGTTCGGAAATATCTTTAGAGTTTATAAATATTGTTGGCTTCAACCTTCAGCTTGGACGCATGATCATTGAGGAGTACTGGTAAAAACACTGGCAGGGCTGGGTGCAGTGGCTCACGCTTGTTTGTAATCCCAGCACTTTGGGAGGCCGAGGTGGGTGGATCACCTGAGGTCAAGAGTTCAATACCAGCCTGGCCAACATGGTGAAACCCCGTCTCTACTAAAAATACAAAAATTAGCTGAATATGGTGGTGGACACCTGTAATCCCAGCTACTCAGGAGGCGGAGGCAGGAAAATTGCTTAAACCTAGAAAGCAGAGGTTGCCATAAGCCGAGATCGTGCCACTGCACTGCACTCCAGCCTTGGCAACAGAGTGAGACTCCATCTAAAAAAACAAAAACAAAAACAAAAACAAAAACAAACAGACAAACAAAAAAACATTGTCAGGACCTCAATCCTCAAAGAATTGCTTCCAAATCTTCTCAAGTTTACATACTCTGTAGAGGTTTTGACCGTGAAAATATGTTTATAATGTTAGGTAATGTAGACTTCTGTGACAATTCCTTAACTCTCTTCTAAGATGATGCTGAGAAAAGTAGCCCTTTATGAAGATCCTGTGTCCTTGGGAATCTACCACAGAAGAGTGAAGCTTGAACAGTGCTAAGACATTTCAATTAATCTATAGAGTTGAAATTTCTGACTATTTGTAATTGATTATATAATTTACTTTTTAAAAATATCCTCTTTTACCTCAGTATTTGTTTGGTAGCATACATAATCTCATTCATCTTTTCTTGGAATTTTACCCATACTACGTTTACTTCAGTTAAGACGTACCAACTCGTGGCTTCTCCACATGCCTGTTCATCTCCCTAGTCATCATCTCAGAAATATCTCAAGTTTAGGCATATAATAAATGGCTGCATTATTTTACATAAGCTATTATGTCCTCACCAGGCTGTTGATCCTCTATGGGACAGATAAGCCTCTAAGCAATGGTTCATAGTGCAATTAAATTATGAACTTTTATTAATGCTACAGTTTTATCATATGAATTAGTCTAAATGGAGTACAGTGGCTTAAATCTGACAAATGACTGGTCCCCAGAGCCTGTTAGGAGAATAGTAACATACTAGCCTGGGCCCTCCATTCCATTTATTTCAAGATTGAATGGAAGTCTTTTAACATGTAAATTGAAAAAGGAGAAAGATAAATGAAAATTTTCAATAAGTGAGAAAACTGTCTTTTTAAAGTTAGTATCTGTTTAGGATCTAGAGTGGAAGATGTAACTGTTTAATTGTAGAATTTAAGAGTGATAGTATAGTACTTGTTAAACTTATTATATATACTGTAATTCCTGAAATCAGTAAATAAATTTTACCTTAATTTTTAAAGAAGTCTTATAAAAAAGCATTTTTGTTGTCTTAAAATAACTGTTTTAATATTGGCAATGTCCCTACAGTTTTTATATCTAGCAATTAAAATGTCAAATAATAAGACTTCAAATTATTTTGTAAGCAATAGAAATAGTTAATATAGTCAGCAAACTTTTATTAAGAGCCTACAATGTTTACATATGAAGCTGGACACAAGAAAGTGTAGGAACAAGGCAGAGATGGAGTCCCTTCATGAAGTGTGGTCTAGTGCAAAAGACAGACGTAAAACTAAACTATTTCATACAATTGCAACTGTGCGTAGGGAACCTTGCATAATATGGAGGGTTAAGGTCAATGAAGGCTTTAAGGCATGATCTTGAGTTCAGGAGGCAGATAGGGGAGGAAATAAAAACTATTGTTGGCATGAAAACTGACATATTGGTACGTCTGTAGCAGGAGAGAGGTTAGCAAGTTTGTAAATTGAGAGATGCCCAGTACTGCTCAGACAGGGAGCATGTCAGGCACCATGTGCCAAAATACGGCTAAGCAGGTCAGTCTAATTATACCAAGCCAGGTTAATCAGTCTGAATTTTGTTCCAGGAGTAGTGAGATGTCACTGATGGAGAGTAATAAAAGTGGGGTTGTCTTTTTAAATGTTCACCCTGGAATAGCATAGAGAAAGAACTGTAAAGAGACAATACATGTAGGAAGATTATTAAAAGGCCTTTACAGAATTTCAGGCAAAGGATGGTAGCCTGGCTCTGTGAATGGACAGAGAGGGCACGTTCCAGAGTCATTTCAGATGTAGAGATAGGATTTAGGGAAATGTTCCGGAGTTGCGCTTGGCAGTATCGATGGTCTGGGCATGGTCTGACATTTTAGTATTTTTCATGATCAAATTCTATATTGTATTTTATCATTCTTTTGCCTCTTCCCAACAGATTCCTATCAAGCTTGTCCTCATCTCATCATTTTGTTATTAAAAACATTGTTCCCCAAATTTCAAAAGCACCCCTAGTTTATGTCCCATTAGTATGAAGTGTATTATCATATTAGCTAATTCGTGGCTGCCTGAAGCTTCTATACTAATCAGAATTGATATCATTCTTATCCCAGTACCTGGAGCCAGCTAGAAGTACATTTCTAGCTGCTGAATGCATGTGTAGGCACCAGAAGGGTATATATCTTGATCAATAAATTTTAATATATTTTGTAACATAACAGATCAAGACCCTACATTTTATATAGAACAATAGATAAGAATTGCTGGGATGCTAATGCAAAATTACATTTTAAAACAGAAATCCATATCTAGCAAATTTGTAAACTTTGGACATTTCCAAATTGCTGATCTTGAAATGGTCTTGATAAGAAACCAATTTTTATAGACTGTTTCTTGCCTTGCCAAAGGTGAGCAATCCATGGCTCCCAAGCCTGTGATACCTCACTCTGTTCTTATCAGCTGTTACAGTAGGAACTCTTTTAACCAACCTCCTCTTTAACTCATCCACCAAGTTAACCAGTGGTCCCTGCTTCCTCTCAAAATCTTCATGATCAATGTCTCAAATTTTCTAAATCCTGGCAGCAAGATTGCACTCTGCTATACCTGAACTGAAGCTCCCTCCAACATGTATATGAAGAGTCAGTAATTTCTTCCAAACCAGTTTCTACCAGTTGTACATAATTTTTAGTTTAAGTAAATTATTAATTAATGAATCAACTAATTAGTTAATTAATTTTTTGAGAAGTCTCACTCTGTTGCCTAGGCTGGAGTGCAGTGGCACAATTTCAGCTCACTGCAACCTCCACCTCCTGGGTTCAAGCGATTCTCCTGCCTCACCCTCCCAAGCAGCTGGTATTACAGGTGCATGCCACCACACCTGGCTAATTTTTGCATTTTTAGAAGAGACAGGGTTTTGCCATGTTGACCAGGCTGGTCTTGAACTCCTGACCTCAAGTGTTCCACCTGCTTTGGCCTCCCAAAGTGCTGGGATTACAGGAATTATTTAATTTACATAAATTGCATGAACTGATAAAATACTGTGAGAAGAGAGTCAACATGCAGACCAAGTTGAGTAATTTGAAATGATATGTTAACCATGAGTCTCAGCTCTCTCTCCTCCCAAATTATTGTTGCAACAGGGATTGGCAAGACAGTTTAAAATTTGTCATTTAAAAATCTATAATTCTGAATTCTTATAGATTCAAGACTCACAACTGTGTTAAATTCTTGTTCTACTTTAATGGTATCAAAACATAAAGCATGAAGGATGCATTATGGATATTTTGTGCAAAAATATAACTCATTTGGCAGACTTATTTCCAAAAGGGGGTGTGTTGGCTCACCATCAAAGATTTTAAAATGAATATACATTTGTGTTTTAAGTGAATATGTAATGCCTAATGTAGGTATCGTTTAAAACTATTCCACTTTTTAACTGATGTTGATTAATAGCATGAAGTCAGGTCAGTTCTATTGTCCCTAAGAGGCCTTTGCCATAGAACAGCCCAGACACCAAACAGTCTTTGCCTGAATTATCAGTAAACATTTTGTCCTAGACCTTGACTTCCCTGTGTTACAACAGTCTCCTCTTTATTTCCTACCAATGGACTCCTCTCCAGCTTGTTCTCACCTCCTCTCTTAGCAGCCTTCCGGGACGCCAGGATGCCATTACAACTTGTGAAACATATCAAGATCAAAGCTTTCACCTCTGCCTCACACTGCCTATTGCAAATTGTGAGACACTGAGTACATCTGAGATTTTTGGATGTAATTTCTCTGCTAGGTATCAAGAGAGTAATAACCGAGACAACACCATGTGCAAGCTAACCCACATCTAAGAGACTGCTTCCTGCTGCCCATTGATGGTACTGCTCCTTAGAATAATTAAAACAGGCAATTTGACCACAGATGCATTTCTCTTGTTAATCATCAGGTCATTAGACTTAATAAGATCAATCTGTGATTAGATTCACTGCCTCTCAAACCAATGAAATGGAGCAGAGAGGAAATCAAATTTCAAGTACGTTTCATTTATCTCTAACCTTCATCTCATTCCACAAAGCCCAAATAGTCCATGGAGGTTACAGATACACTATCTCCATGCCTAAGTGATCAAAGATTTAGCAGAATGATGGCAAAGGAGGACACAGAGAGAATAAAAAAGGACTTATTTAGCAATCAGCACTTATTCCTGGGGCACTGAGCCAGGGTTGGCTAGATTATTGGGGGTTTGACCTATTTCTTTTAATCATGAGCATCCTCTAACAGAGATGTGGAGTGTGGGTAGAGATTAGCATTGCTTTTATGGTGCTAAGGAAGGTAGATCTATCCTTGGATGTTAAGAATCACTTCAAAACTCAGAGTAAACCCAATCCTTCTGATCCTCCAGTGACTCAGTCTTTACCTGAATTTTCTGTGAAGAGAGGATTCCTTTTGTAGTGGTCTCCATCTTAGCTGCATATTTGAATCACCTAGGGTAGCTTTTAAGCACCCCGAGGTGATAAACCTTGAAAACATTATGCTAAGTGAAAGAAGACAGATGCAAAAGACTACATACAGATGCAAAAGAAATTATATCCAAAAAGACTAAATGAATTTTCCAGAATAGGTAAATCAATACAGAGTAGTTACAGTCTCAGAGTGGTTGCCCAGAGCTTGGAAAGAGGGAACAAGGAATACATTAGAGATTTCTTTTCAAGGTGAAGTAAATGTTTTAGACTTAGTGGTGATAATTGCACAATTTGTGAATATAGTAAAAACCTGAACTGCTCACTTCAAATTGTGAGTTTTCTCTTATATGAATTAAATCTCAATAAAAAGGACGATTATAATTAAAAACATCATGAGTATCAGGCAACTTCAAACAAATTACATCAGAATACTTGGGGTAGAGACTCAGGCATATAACCAGAGAATAAGATCTTAGCCTCTGCTCTGACATTGACTTGCTATTTCTCATGGAAAGCCATGAAATCATAAAACGTCAGAAGGGGAAGGACCTTTTGACCCTTTTAAGTCCTAACCTGACAGTACCCTCTTTAAAACTTAAGTGGAGAGAATGTTGGGGCATCTTCAACACCAAAGCAAGGCCAGTTCATAATTAAACCACTGTTCTTCATGTGCCACCACGGTCAGCTGGCTTCTGCCTTCATATTAGCCTGGTATCATTTGTGTGTTTGGTTTGTTATCTTACTCATCTACTTGTTAAATATTGTATCTGAATCCTTGGACTCTCTGGTGTCTGCTCTTCTGCATACAATTTGGTTTCCAACAGCAGTAACTCCTGGCTGAAATGACAATGGTATTATTGAACAATTTCAATCTGTGGTTACAGCTCTTGTGGTAACTATTTTGAAACAGCTTGAATCATCATGGTCAACTATTTTTTCTGATAATTTAATTACTGCTTATCTGACTTCCTCAGAAATGTATTATAAAATGACCTTGTGTGTTCTACCCTGGCCTCCTCATATCTGCATGGAGACACCAGTGTGTCCTCCCGACCTCCCAAAGCTTCACACGGCTTGTCTGATATAAAATACTTTGAAATGCCCAACAATACAAGTATTGTTAAGCAAACATACAGCCTATTGCTTTCTCAGTTATTGTGACCTTAATCTGCTATGCAGAGAAGGAAAAGTAATAAACGAGAACAGTAAGAGAGGTGGTAAATGTAAAGTGACATATTTTTGAAAGGATAAAGCTGAGGAGAAAGACAATAGAAGTCTTTAAATTAATGAAGATAATAGAGGCAAAACATGTATAGAGATTCACATCTGTCCTTTTAAAACAAGGAAGATGACAATAATCTTTGCTCCATCATCCCATGACGGAAATTTACTATAGAAATGCTTTTGTGGTGGGTAGAACATAGAGAAAGCACCAATTCACGGTATGGACTGGAGATCAGGGACATAAACATGCACTGAGAAAATCATCTAAAGGCTATGTTGTACGTACTAATCTCATTAAGACCTTAAAAAATTAAAAAAATAAAATAAAAGGAAAATATAAATCCAAAACACCTTCAGCTTCAAGCAAGTAAGAGATGGCTCAAAAAACTAAAATCTGATCAAGTCTACATTATATGGAGCTTGTGAGGCTGTCTTGAATAAGGAAGAACATGCTTCAGAAGGATCATGGACTAGATCAAATTGATTACTCTCTATTTTCTTTTTTGGGAGTTGATACCATCATCTATTTTTGCCATTACTTTTAATGGAAAAAACAGCAATTACGTTTGCCACAACCTAATATATTTACAGTGTTTTGTTTTTTTTTTTTTTTTGAGTCGGAATTTTGCTCGTTACCTAGGCTGGAGTGCAATGGAGCAGTCTCGGATCACTGCAACCTCTGTCTGCCAGGTTCAAGCGATTCTCCTGCTTCAGCCTCCCAAGTAGCCGGGATTACAGGTGCTGCCACCATGCCAGACTAATTTTTGTATTTTTAGTAGAGACAGGGTTTCACCATGTGGGCCAGGCTGTTCTCAAACTCCTGACCTCAAGTGACCTGCCTCCCTCGGCCTCCCAAAGTGCTGGGATTACAGGCATGAGTCACTGCGCCCAATTTACTGTATTTTAAAAGATACACTGCTACTTTTATTGGTTTTTCTGCTTTTATACTCTTCTCTGTGAGATATTTTTCTTGCAACCTCAGACACTTCAGGAGCATAAACCCTACAATTTGCAGAGACATCCTCTTCAGCAAACTTGTTTCTTTTCTAGTTTTAGATGAGAGATAGAGTTCATTCTAGAAGATAAGAAAAGCCTGAGATCTCAGCTCAGCCTGGAGCATAATAGTTGGAAGGGTTCTCTAGATATTATCTGGTCTCTACTATTATTCTAAAGTAGTTTATTTTAAAATCCCACACTTCGTTTGGACATTTATTTATAGAAATGATAACTGAAATATTTTAAGAATAGCGTTGGGCATCACAACTAAATTTGAAAGAACTTTTCTGGGGAAAGCAACTGTGGGAAATATCCCAAGCTTTAACACTGTTGTTTATGAGGATAACAAGACCCTCCTGTCAGATATGTCTTTGTGATTTCATAAGAAATAAATGGTGTTAACCAAATAAGGGGTTCCTGTTATTCTTGTAAGCATCCCTGCCCCTAATAGGCCAGAGTCGGTAGGTCATGAGAATCATGCTACCACTGGCTCCTCTACAAATGCCTCCTAAAGTTTTATAATGTCCTCTTTGTTCTCCCGTAGTCCCAAAGCAACAGCTGTTCCTGGCCTTACCTCTGTATCACTCACTTTTAGGGTGCCACTGAGATGGCTCATTTTTTCCATCAAGTATCTCTCCTTTCTAATCATTGATTCTTGGTATTTCTTTAAAATAAGTCAATATCATAATAAAGGATAAGATTTTAGGTGAAATTTAAAAAGTATATTTTAATAATGTACAATGACTTAGGAATAAACATGGCAGAATGTCAGCATATGTCTCTTTTCTCTGTCTTTTAAAACATATTAAAATGATATTAAAATGTACCATAGAGCATAAAGTATAATAATAATAATAATAATAATAATAATAATAATAATAAAAAGAAAAAAAAATTTAAAAAAAAAAAGATCCGCTACATCCAAAAAAAAAAAAATAAAATGATATTAAAATACTAAAATTTGCATGATCACAAAGACAAAAAGAGAAGACAATGGATGAGAGATTGCTACACATTTTGGGACGAAACAAAATAAACAAATGAATGAGACTGATTTTGTAGATTGAAGAAAACTACAAAGAAAACTACAACGTAGTTTTCTGCAGAGGAAGATAACAATGAAAAACAACGTGATTTATTTTGTAGAGTTTCTGGGAAAGCTGAGAAAGGGTGGTATAGTGTGAAAAAAAAAAAACAACACCTCAGGAGTATAAAACAGTAAAGAAAAGAAAGAAAAGATAAGCAAAAAATGCAGGATAATGTTTACCCAAGAATACAAGCCTTGTTCTCAGTGACAGATATATAGGAACTCTGATAGCTCTAGTAATATTTTATTTCTAAAGCTGGTGGTGGCCTAAATTATTCTTTATACATTATATATATTTGAATGTGTATGTATGTAGTATATATTTTTTTTATTTCATAAAATTGGAAGATTTCTTACTTGTAGTATCATTTATTTTCTTTATTAAACCACATTATTGAGGGATGATTGACATACAAACGGCTGTACAGTATACATCTGTGAAACCGTCAACACAATCTATGCCATAAACATATTCATCACCTCTAGAAATTTCCTTCCACGTTCTTTTTATGGGGCAGATAAAAACACTTAATGTAAAATTTACCCTCTCAGAAAAATTTCCAGTATGCTATACAGTATCACTAACTGTAGTCACTATACTATCCAGTAGATCCCTAGGATTTATTAATGATGTACAGTTGAAGCTTTGTACCCTTTGACTAATAATCTCCATTTCCTCTTCTCTCTAGCCCCTGGCAACCACCATTTTACCATCTGCTTCTGTAAAGTTTGACTATTTCAGATTCCTCACATAAGTGATATCATATGGTATTTGTTCTTCTGTGTCTGGCTTATTTCACTTAGTATAATGTCCTCAATGTTCATCCATAGTGTTATAAATGGCAGGATTTCCTTCCTTTTGAAGGCTGAATAATAGTCCAGTGTGATATGGTTTGGCCATGTCCCCACCCAAATCTCATTTTGAATTGAAGCTCCCATAATACCCATGTGACATGGGAGGGACCAAGTAGGAGGTAATTGAATCATGGGGGTGGGTCTTTCCCATGCTGTTCTTGTGACAGTGAATACATCTTAGGAGATCCAATGGTTTTATAAAGAGGGAATTCCCCTACACAAACTCTCTTGCCTGCTGCCATGTAAGACATGACTTTGCTCCTCATTTGCCTTTAGCCATGATTGTGAGGCCTCCCTAGCCATGTGGAACTGTGAGTCAATTAAACCTCTTTCCTTTATAAACTACTTAGTCTCATGGATGTCTTTATTAGCAGCATGAACAGACTAATACACAGTGTATGTATATAAACCACATTTCCTGTTTGCATTATTCCATGAATGGACATTTAGTTGAAGCATTATTTACAGTCCATGTCATGGCTATTGTAAATAATGCTGCAATGAATATGAGAGTGCAAATATCTCTTTGAGATCCTGATTTCAATTCTATTGGTTAAATATTCAGAAGTGGAATTACTGGATCATATAATGTTTGTATTATATATTTTTCTTTTTTAACTTTTATTTTAGATTCAGCGGGTACATTTGCAGGTTTATCACCTGGGTATATTGTGTGATGCTGAGGTTTGGGGTATGAATTATCCCATCACCCAGGTACAGAGAATAGCATCCAACTGTTAGTTTTTCAATGCTTTCCCCTCTCCATCCCTCCTCTTTTAGCAGTCCTCAGTATCTACTGTTGGTATCTTTATGTCCAGGAGTACTTGATGTTTAGCTCTCACTTATAAGTTGGAACATATGATTTGGTTTTCTGTTGCTGTGTTAATTTGCTTAGGATAAATGGCCTCCAGCTGCACCCTTTTTGCTGCAAAGGACATGATTTCATTCATTTTTATGTCTGCATAATAGTCCATGGTGTATATACACTATATTTTCTACATTTTCTTTATTCATTCCACCATTGATGGGTACCTAGGTTGATTCCATGACTTTTTGATATTGTGAATAACGCTATGATGAACATGCAAGTGCATGTGTCTTTTTGGTAGAAAGATTTGTTTCCTTTTGATATATACCCAGTAATGCTATTTCGGGCTCAAATGGTAGTTCTGTATTAAGTTCTCTGAGAAATCTTCAAACTGCTTTCCACAGTGGCTGAACTAATTTCCTTTCCCACCAATAGGGTATAAGTGTTCCCCTTTCTCTGCAGTCTCACCAGCATCTGTTATTTTTTTTTTGACATTTTAATAATAGCCATTCTGACTGGTGTGAGATGGTATCTCATTGTGGTTTTGATTTGCATTTCTCTGATGATTAGTGATGTGGAGCATTTTTTTCACATGCTCCACAAGTTTGGGGGCCACTTCTATACCTTTTTTTTTAAAAAAAATATCTGTTCATGTCTTTTGCCCATTTTTTAAATTGGGGTTATTTGCTTTTTGCTTGTTTGAGTTATTTAAGTTTTTTATAGATTCTGGATATTTAGACCTTTGTCAGATGCATAGTTTGTGAATATTTTCTCCTATTCTATAAGTTGTCTGTTTACTCTATTGAAAGTTTCTTTTGCTGTGCAGAAGCTCTTTAGTTTAATCAGTTCCCACTTGTCATTTTTTGTTTTAGTTGCAATTGCTTTTGGGGACTTAGTCATAAATTCTTTCCCAAAGTCTATGTCCAGAATGGTGTTTCCTAGGTTTTCTTGTAGAATTCTTATAGTTTGAGGTCTTACATTTAAATCTTTCATCCATTTTGAGCTAATTTTTAGTGGTGAAATGTGGGGATCCAGTTTTATTCTTCTGCAGATGTCTAGCCAGCTCTCTCAGCACCATTTATTGAATAAGGAGTCCATTCCCCATTGTTTATTTTTTGTTGAAGATCAGATGGTGTAGGTGTGCAGCTTTATTTCTGGGCTCTCTATCCTGTTCCATTTGTCTATTCGTCTGTTTTTGTACCAGTACCATGATATTTTGGCTACTGTAGCCTTATAGTATTTAATTAACTAGAAGGAGATAAGCAGTTGAGTATAGAATAATTGACTGAAAATTAATGCAGAAGCACAAAATGTTGGAAGAAGTAAAATAGGCAACTTCTAGTTTTGGGTACAAGCTTCATTATATGATTTAATATGTTATATCTTGTGCATGAGCTGTTTTAATTTTCACAAAGTCAAATCTTAGAGATGCTAAGAGATGATTCTCCCATTATGTGGATATGAACGAGTAGCAGATATTTATTCTTTCTTTCTTGTGTATATAACATCCAAGCCCTAAAAATGTTCCCTTCAGGAACAGATTAAAATGCAGATCAATTGGGGTAAAGATTCAGTGAGACTTTTACTTTTTTTTAATTCAACCAGATTTATTCTTTAGATGTTTTCATCACTGGAGAGACAAGTCTCAGATTATTAATCCCAAAGCCCCAAGTAGTTCTGTACCTCTGAATATTCTTTGTGAAAGTTGTCAGAATCAAAGTGGAGTAACTAATAAGAAATAGTTAAATAGAGCTGAGGAAGGCTATGAAGAGAGATT
This sequence comes from Pongo abelii, assembly GCF_028885655.2. Lineage (NCBI taxonomy): Eukaryota > Metazoa > Chordata > Mammalia > Primates > Hominidae > Pongo > Pongo abelii. Next base: position 57,319,292 of record NC_072002.2, on the reverse strand, counting down.
TCTCATACTTGTATAGCTGATACTGAAAAAGACTGCAAAAACTACAACCTTGCACAAAGGCCATCACAACATTACACAAAACATATTTCTGCAGGGATATCTGCCCAGCAATTGCCTGTCTAACCACAGACTGGCATCACCCCTGTTATTGATCTTTGTAGCCAAGAATAATTATTTTGAAACATTTATGTAATGTTCCTCATTTTTTCATTTGAAAACTTTTGTCTTCCTTTACCTCCCTGAATATACACATAATTTACTATGGTATGCATATGTCCATTGCAATGCCCTATTCCCAAATAAATTTCTTTTAGGGAGCCTCTCTCTATTTGTTATTTAGGCTGACTCCTTTATTCAGAGAGTTCCCCGTCATCCTCACATCAATAGGGAATTATTGGCATTTCACTGGGCACCCCACACCACACATGTGCCCCTTTTGGAGCAGGAAGATATGTGGTATAGTTCAGATCTTTTTGGCTTGGAAGCCATGGTCTATGTGGCAGGACATCTAATTAGAGCTCCAAGTTCTAAATATTGCTGCAGCACTCTCTATTTTAATTTCTCCCCAGCTGTGTGACTGGCTGAAACACAGATGGGAAGTAGAGCTGTGGGAAATCAGAAGAACTGAAAAGTAAGTTGAAAAACCAATGAAGCTTTAACAAGAGCAGAGTGGCTCTGAGAATTCTAAGCTCCCAGGTGGGCAGGATTCTCTGACTTTCTCATTTCCTTTCCTATACTTTGGGATTTAACTTGTTTCTTGAGGTATAATGGAGAGGAAAGTGGGTGGTTTAAGGGTGACTTGGGAGTAGGGTTCTGCCATCACAGCGTTTTGCATGCTTTAGGTTTGCTCCAGCTGAGGGAGCAATGCCCCAACTGAAGTTTCTTTCTCTTGATTTTCCTCTGATTAAGATGATCATACAACTTATCCAAATAGGACACTTTTCAGAGGATAAGGATGTTTTAACAAATACCTCAGACAAGTCAGGTATCATCTAGGACTCCTTGGGCAAACTGGGAGGTTCCCTAGTTTGCATTCTGCTCAGGTCCATTTTCTAGAATACATGTGCACTTTCCAAACTTGTATTTTATGTCCTGACTTCAATTCTTGTCATCCCATCTGATGTGTCCCATTCTTAGACTACTAATTCTATAGCAAGACACCTGTTCCTTCTGGCCCTAGGATGAACGTACATTACCCTGAATCATAAACTCCTCCTTGCTCCTGCAGAACTCAGAGTGTCGCTGAGGAAGACCAAATATCAGAGATCAGGCCCTGGGAGTTAACTTGGAACCGCCACACCTCCCCTCTCTCCTCTAACTGCCTCAGTTTGCCAATACCTTTGAACATTTGAACAACATGTCAGGACATTATATTATTTAAGAAAATTATTTTCACTTCTTGTTTTCCATTCCTCATTAGGCTTAAAGATGTCACAAATGTCCCAGTATCCTCTGCATAAGATTAAATGTAATTCATCCAATTAAAAGCATATTATATGTGCCACATTTAGAATGGTAGGAGGTATGGTGTATCATACTGAAACAGAAATAAGTCTGCTGAAAACTGCATTCCAAAAGTAGTTCTGCTAACTTTGTTAACTTAGGTACAATCCATCTAATCCATATAGATACATACATAGATATAAATATGTATAAATTATACTTGGAGAAGTTCTTTAGTTCATATCTTTAGGTAAAGGATAAAATATTTCTTAAAGTAATAGCACCTACTCTCTACGGGAAGAAATAGGTACATTTTATTCTTCTTTTGACTTAAATATATTTTATATACAGCTACTATGAACATTGAACAGGATGTTCTATATCAATACCCATTTGCTTTGCAGTTTTCTGTGCTGATCTGTTTCAAGCTGTTCATAGTCCACGTGCTACTGACCCACATTTCTAATTCCTTTGCCCACCTCATGCTTACTATGTTGGGATAGTAGCAGTGTTGCTGATTCATGGCCTCATTCTCTGTATAGAAAATCCTTCATTTTTATAACTGTAACATTTAAAGTCCCTATTAAGTTCAGTCTTTATCAAGTGATTTCTAAGAAGGCTTGCTCCCTCTAATATGCCCTGCAAAATCAGAGACATGAAATGGCGCAGGCCATAACAAAGGTTAATACAGGAAATCCAAAGCAAAACACTGAAGGAACTCAATTCCATTTTCTTAATGTGTTCAGCCATGGGCAATGAAAGATTCACTCATTGAATTGTAAATAATCAACTGATCACAATATCCACAAACAATTTAACCTGGACTCCAGAAATGAATTAATCAATCCAGCTGTCAACTGTGTTTTCAAGACAAAGGAATTCAGTCCACTCTCAGTTAAGCTTTCTCTCCAAATGGAACCACTAGCTATTCACTATGTCTGCATCTCAATTTCCAACATCCTTCGCTTTCCTAATAGTTTTATGTGCTCTTGAAGGTCAGTTTTCCCCATATCCATATGTCTAAATGCTTGGATTAAGAACTAACACAAATCTAGCTCTTCAATGAATCATTTCCCAATTACTTAGTTGGAAATTCTATAGTGTATCCACATATTCATAGTTACAATTTTCAGCTAAGTTACGTAAAAAAGAAAAGAGAGATAGCACGTCTCTTCTTTGACCCATTTTGCTGCTAGTCCATAGTATCTCTTGCTAGGCAAAGAAATTCTGGAACCAAGATGGAAAGAAAAAAATCTTCTTTTGCACTTCTAAAGCTTAGGTACGGTAATTTACCATGAATAAGATTTTCAGAGCTGAAAGTGACTTTCATATTTTTTTCTTTACTATCTTTGGATGCTAACTCACTAAATTTCACATTCATTTACATCTCTGCTGAAATAGCAGAGTACTTTACCTTAAATTTCCTGTAGCAAAAATGATTTTTTTTTTGAGATTTTAGGCAATGTAGTTTTACCCTTAATAATTCCTGGTTTCTAGGTCTTTCATAGCACCCTTAACAAGAACAAAGTTGGCAAGATTCAGATAACAGAACTTCTTACAAAGTTTAGACAGTGTATACTGTTTTGTTCCTATTAGCAAATAAGAAAAGTAATTACTTCTTAACCCTTGAAATCTCTCAGAATTGTAGGTACAGTATATATTGTTAGAATATTTTAAAAATATACCTGTATAGTCATTTATTAATTGATAGGAAACATTAGATTCACTGTGGTTTAAAAGAATGTAGACTACCTCCTGAACACGAGAATTTTTGTTATCTTTAATAGAATCGTAACAGACCTACCACAAAGGAGAGATGTAGAAAAACGTAAGCTACATCCATGATTTTAAACGTGTGGTTTTCAGAACAGCATTATCACTATCAACTGGGAACTTGTTAGAAATGCAAATTTTGAGGTTCAGCAAGCTGTGTGAACCACTGGCCTACATTAAGAGATTATTACAAGTGCAACTTTTTAAATAAAAATGTCATATTAGCATGCAGGTTTGTATTCCTTTAGACTAAACTATTTTTTCATAGGGTCTACATATTATGGTCAGTTTACTTAATTTTACATTTGAGAAATTTTAGTTTTGTATTAAAAGATAGCGTATGGGTACCTAAAATATGCACCCAAAGTATTCACAGCATTTAAAATTTGCCTTTGTATGACCTTTGATAAAAAATATAAATTAAACAACAAAAAACTTTAGCCAATTAGTGCTTGTTCTTCAACCAACACCATTTATCTGATGTTCCTCTTTTCTTATTTTCCTCATGCAAATACTTCAAATGATAAAACTAGCTTAAAATTTATCAAATACTGGTTTGAGTATTTTTTGTTATTTGTTGATAAGCTGACTTTATCTGACTGTTGGATTTGATATGCGTAGCTTGCACATCTTGTAAATAAAAGCCTTCACAGATATGATGCGTCCTTGCATGAGTCTGAGAAAGAAATAAAATGCATGCATGTCTTAAAAAGGACAAGAGAAAAGAAATTTTAAAAAGACCACACCCAGTACAAAATGATGACATTAGTAACCAAATCAAATGTGACCTTATCACTGCCTAACTAGAATAAGCTAATGCTTCTTCTGTCATGGGTAAACACTCAACACCACCACCTATAATGTTTGCCTACGCAGCAAAAACCTATACCAAATTCGCACAGTGTTGGTTCCCACATTCTTGGACGCATGTTCAGCCTGTGATTTTCTAACGGAATGAATCTTTGCCAGTCTATGTTTTGCCTTTTCAAAGAAGAACCCTGTGCCTAAATGAATATTAAACTGATAACCCAACATTTTCACTCACATGGGACAAATAAAGAATTAAAAAAAAAAAAAAAAGCTAGATGCACTTATTGACTATGCATATTTGTAGAATGTAATTGCCCTTTGCAGAAAGACTCTTATGGAATAAATATCAATGAACTGTTTAATTAAGTGAATGCTAAATTGTCAGTGACAAAATATACCATAAAATATCTTATAAAGTACAAGTGCTAAAGTTATCAGATGAAAATAAATTATATTTGAGAATAAAATAAAGTTGGATACAAATTAATGTAATTAATTTCTTTCATTAATGTAATTTTAAGTAAATTTTTGAGAAATATTATTTTATAAACAAGAGAATGTAAATCAAAAACTAATGTTTGAGTTTTCTTAGTATGCAATAATTAAAATAATGACTCTCAAAACTCCTTTTGTCATTGCAACTGCCCTCTTGTCTTTCCTAGATGGTTCAATGCAGAGAGACTTTCCAGAAGTGACAAAATCTCTCTCCTAGGATGACTGAAGACATTGGCTCTTATAAATTGTACATTTTCTTGGAAATAAGTGTGATCTGGAAAATGGAACTTAAGTAGAATCTTTGAGTATTAATCTAAAAAGATTCTTAGCATCTCACAGTCTCAGGACAGAGCCCCAAAGTAGCGACTTGTAGACAAACCTCTCCTTACCAACATGATTTGCTTAGTTTGAAGACCTAAAAACAAAACATCATCATCAACAACAATGGAATTTTTAAAATTATTTCTCAATCTTAGAGAGAATTGGGAGATACCTGATAAAAATTCATATTCCTGGCTCTCTCTCCCATGTGAAAATGGTGCATTGCAGCTAAATAGAGCCTACTTCATTGAGATGCACACTTTCTCTCGAAATCACAGGAGCCCACCCATCTGGCCAATCAGCCCTTCCTAAGACTCAGTGATCACCTGTCCTGTGCCAGGCATGCCTCAGGCTAGGGGACGTTGCTGCAAATATAGGAAATGTAAATCCCTGAACTCATGAAGCTTACATTGTAGTGGGGGAGACAAACAATAAACAACATAAATAAACAACCAAACTTGATGGTCTGCTAGATGGCATAAGAACTATAATGAAAAAGTAAACAAAGAAGTATGAGAGTTTGCCTGGCACATTTAGGAAACAGGAAAGGCCAGTGTGGCTGGAGTGGGATGAGCAAGTGAGGCTCAGTAAGTGACAGGAACAGAAAGGTTAGGGTAGGGGCAGTCTGCATATGGCCCCAGGGCTCATAGTCTAGACTTTTTGTTTTTTCCACTGAAGGACATGGGAGCCATTAGCTAGTTCAAGTAGGGAAGGGACCTGATGTGGCTTACATTTCAGAGACTTGGTCTGAATGTTGTGTTGATAACAGACCTTGGAGGGGCAGGAAAAGCAGCTAGGAGTCTATTGCAATAAAGTAAGGGAATGGGGTGGGGATTACCCCATGGTGGTGTCCTTTCCAAAAGAAAAAAGTAGTTGGATTCTGGAGATACACTGAAGGTAGAGCTGGCAACATTTGCTAATAGATTCAATGTGAGGTGTGGGAATAAAAGAGAAAGATGACTCCATAATTTAGGACAAAAGTAAGTACAGTGTCCTCACCTAATGTCTTAATGTCATTCACAGGTTCTTGGAAACATTGATTTTACATAAAATAACATCACAAAACCAATTCTACCATAGGCTAATATATATAAACAAGAATTAACTTTCTATGACCTATTTCTGGGCAAAAAATTTATCAAATTTCTAAATAAAGACCCAAACCACTTCTAAAAATAAAGAAATAAATGTGAGATATGCGTACATTTAGGAAAGATTAATAAAAACATGTAAAAGAATTATTTACCCAATTTGTGGTGATTCAGGGGTGACAATGATCATAGTCGTGGTGGGTTAAATCAAAGAATAAGTATTTGCAAATTGAAAATTGTCAGGAGTACGTCCTACTGAGAGGTGAAGCCAGCTGGACTTCCTGGGTAGGGTGGGGACTTGGAGAACTTTTCTGTCTTACAAGGGGATTGTAAAATGCTCCAATCAGTGCTCTGTAAAAACACACCAATCAGTGCTCTGTAGCTAGCAAGAGGATTGTAAAATGCACCGATCAGCATGCTGTAAAATGTACTGATCAGCATTCTGTAAAATGCACCAATCAGCAGGATCCTAAAAGTAGCCAGTCGCAGGGAAGATTGAAAAAAGGGCATTCTGATAGGACAGAAACAGAACATGGGAGGGGACAAATAAGGTAATAAAAGCTGGCCACACCAGCCAGCAGTGACAACCTGTTTGGGTCCCCTTCCACCTGTGGAAGCTTTGTTCTTTCCCTCTTCACTATAAATCTTGCTGCTGCTCACTCTTTGGGTCCGTGCCATCTTTAAGAGCTGTAACACTCACCATGAAGGTCTGCGGCTCCATTCTTGAAGTCGGCAAGACTATGAACCCACCGGAAAGAACCAGCTCTGGACACACTAGCACCATGTAGTTCAAATATCATCAATCACCAACATGGCAGGCTCAATGGGTGCTTTCCTATCACATCATTTATTGTCAAACATTTATATGATTATGCAGATTTGGTGAATTTTTATTTTACAATAATTTGTATTCATTCATTTACTCCTTTTCCTATCCTGACAGCTCAGGGTGCAAGGTGGGAACCCACTGTGGACTAACACCATCCCATTGCAGGCCACACTCACACCCACACTTACTCAGGATAGAGCTATTTAAACCTAACAATTCACCTAATGGACACAGCTTTGGCACATGGAAGGAAGCCCAAGCACTCGGAGAAGCACGTGGACAGGTAGAGAATGTGCAAACTCCACGCAGACAGTGGCTGGATATTTTTTCCTCATCAATGTGTAAAAAAACAACATTGATGAAAATGACTTTATTTGTGACCTACTGTCGAAGGTATGGTAACAGTTAAAGAAAAGGGGAAGACAGTACATAGCTGTGAAAGTTGATTTAATGTTAAATATTCCAGGAGGCAAGACACTGGACTCCTGAGTGGAGAGAGGCTTCTGATACTGAGAGTCCACTTCTCCTTCACTGTCCAGAGGGTGAAGGTACATGCATGCCTTCAATTAATTTGAAAATTATAGAAGTTGAGTCCTGCTGGCAGCAACCACTCTGTGTGCCAGTAAAAAGCAGTCCTTATGCCAAGCCATATGGAGAGGTTTGAGGGTGATCAACTGTTATTTCTAGGGTCTAAGGGATTATTTCTACTTTGAAAAGGCAAAGGGCAAATCAGTGTAAGTGTTTGACATAGTCACTGTTTTGGTTTTTTACTTGAACAATTAAGATAACAACTATAAAACAACTTTTTTGATGAGTCATACATAAATGATACCTTGATAATTTGAATACCAGTAAAATAATCACTTATCCTTGCATAAACTGCTATAATGGAAATGACAGAGATTAAACAAATTTACCTATTACAGTAATCCCAGTTCTACAACTAACTAGTTGTGTGATCTTGGACAGGTTATTTAACTTCTCTGTTCCTTAGTTTGTCTCCTTTTTAGTTCCTTAGTCTCTTCATTATAGGGTTGTTCATAAAATTAACTGGAATAAAACATACATATTAAATATACACACAAATATACATACATATATATGAAACAGAACAATGCTTGACCAACAGCACTGTAAAATCAATGTTATTAATTCTACTTAAATATATCATGTTAGATATTAAAGCAAATATTAATACATTAAAGTATCCGGCATTTTTCCCCATAGAAAATTGATGTGATTAATTCTACTCCACAACAACACTGTTTGATAAGGTGAGTAGGGATTATTATCACTTTCTCTAGAAAACATTTGTTTACATGCCTTATTCTAGATTTATTTGCATTGTTTTAAGGAATTTATTAACCTTGGGTAATTTGATCAACCATTTCACATTGTATCTATGGGCAGCAAACAATGAAACTTTCATCCGTCCTGGAAAACAGACTTGACTGTGAACAGAAATTTTTGATGCTCTAACTCAGAAAAATAAGTAATATTAGGCATTGGTGAGGGATGGGGGCGGTCAGCAGGGAAAGTACTTCTAGGCAAGGGAATAGCTTTTAGTGTTCCTCAAATCATACCATCTTGACGGTTTCTTATCCCAATTCTATGTACAGCCAGTCTATTTTCTTCCTTGACAGTAGCTCTTGGCTCCAGTCATGCAAATCTGCTTAAAATGATATATACCATTTGCTCATTTCTTTTTGCCTTTGTAAAGTCTCTGTCTGGATATCCCTTCTTCCCCACATTCAAGATCAAACTATTGCTCCTTTCCCTTAAATGTTGTTTAAAGCCTCTCTTCTGCTGAATAATGTCAGAAAGCCAAACAACATGCATTAGAAGCCTGAGTGTCAAGCCTGACAGAATAAACACAATTTTCCAAGATATCAACTAGGAATAAATGGGACCTTGGTTTATACTATCAGAGCAGTTGCATTTAAATTCCTAGACCAGCAAGATTTTGTACCATAAAACAAATGACATTGCTGCTCTAAGAGAAAACCTACCAGCATGCTATTTTGGAATGTACATCAGAACATCAGAATTAAGAGTTAAGTGGAGTTAAATTGAGATTCTCATCTCCCTATTCACTAACTGTGTGACATTGGTCAAAATACTGAATGTTCCTGAGCTTCATTTTCCTAATTTATAAATTGGAATTATTGATGCCTTTTAATACTATTCTTTTTGAAAAATAAAATGAAGCTTACAAAAGAGGCATATACATTGTTAAGGACTTTATATGACATGTGTTTTTTCATTCATTTAACAAATAGTTGTGGAGGACCTACTAAGTGCTGTGTGCAGCACTCTGCTAATACATTCTTACTTACATTGAAAAGATACAGCACCTGACCTGGAAGCCAGCCATACAATGTGATAGGCCAACAAGTAGATATCAAGGATAACACAGTGCCCCTGTGAAGAGAGTGTGTGTCTATATATGTGTGTGTGTCTGTATATGTGTGTGTCTATATACACATTATGTATATTTAACTATATATAATGTTAGTGAATATATAATAATGTTATTTACTATATATTATGTATATAATTTATATTATTAATATATTAAATATATTAATATATATGAAATATGTGTGTGTGTGTGTGTGTATATATATATATATAAAGTGAGCCTTTCAAAATTTGAGAGCATTTTTCCTTTGAAGAGAAGTAGGAGAAGATGTGACCTGCAGCATTTAAACTGAACCTTGGGGAATGGAAAGGAAATTTAAGGCATAGGGAGCCGCATAAACAAATGCATGGGGGCATAAAATGTATCTTTCCTGGACTATTGTTATTCGGCTTTGGCTGCATTAAAACACAAGTGTTGGCTTCTTTTCAGAGTGTTAATCTATATGATTTATCCCTATCAGGCCTTCATTCAGGTAGACAAGCAATAGGGGAATGGTCAGATTAATGCAAATTGCCGTGTACATGTATGAAACTTTCTCAAGCAAATCTTTCTGGCACTAGTCATTATTTTCACACTATTATTGTACTTATAATTTTTTTAATGATGTATTTTTGTTTTTTGTATTATATGATGTGCCAAGAGCTATCAAAGGTTATATTGTTCTCCAGCAATAATGTTGGAAGGGAGACCTATGTTTGTAATGAGGCTTGCAGTCCAGGTTTTAGATATAAATACTAACGTTACTTCAGTAGCATTTTTTTTTTTTTTGCAAAAAAATTTTATAGGCATATTTTGACTTGGAATAAAGAACAAAATTTTAAAACTTGAAATAGGTATTTTCTTTTAGTAGTAATACCAGATTAAGCATTAGTAAACCATTTCAGGAGATAAGCAGAATTTCTTCCTGTGGGTAATTATCTGTGGCTTTAGGCTTATTTGTAGTTCTGTCAGCCTAACAAAAGGTGATTAAAAGGTGCAAGTCCAAACCACAATTTCACATCTCATTCCTGAGATGACAAATAGAGCTATTAGTTCTACCTTGAGCTAAGCAGAGGAAACAGACCTAGTAAACCAAGCAATATATATACTTGCTAAAGTATATTGGTTCTTACTGCGCCCAGGTAGTCTTGGAAGCAGATTACAAGAGGAAATTTTTACAGAGCTTTAGTTGTAATAACGGACTTGGTCTTGCAACAACCTTATGGGGTAGGTACTCTTTTTAACTGCATTGCACAGATGAGAAAACAGAATCCTGGGGACCTATGAAGTGGCAGAGTCAGATTTCAAACCCAGGCAGTATAACTTGAGAACCCCATGCTTAATCCTTTTCACCAGCTCTTGCCGATATAATTCTTTGACAGTTTTCATTTTCAAATCATCTGCTTTCTTACGTTCTCAATAAATGTATATGAAAAATTCTATTAAGTTGGTTGTTTTGTTTAATGTCTTCTAAGCAAATAAGAAGTAGTCTATTGGCCGGGGGTGGTGCTTCACACCAGTATAACCCCAGCACTTTGGGAGGCCAAGGCAGGAGTATTGCTTGAGCCCAAGAGTTTGAGACCAGCTTGGGCAACATAGTGAGATGCCATCTCTATCAAAAATTAAAAAATAAAAAATTAGCTGAGCATGGTGGCACATGACTGTAGTCCTAGCTACTCAGGAGGCTGAAATGGGAGGGTCACTTGAGCCTGGGAAGTTGAGGCTGCAGTGAGCTATGATTGTGTCACTCTACTCCACCCTGGGCAACTGAGCAAGATGCCGTCTCTTAAAAAAGTAGTGTATTATGTGTGCTATATTAATAATTTTATTACGAATAATTCTCTTATCAGAGTAAGTTAATAATTCTTGAGCATTTGGACTAAATGTAAATAGAATATTTTCCATATTTGGATCTTTCTTCAATTCTAACATTGGAGTAGGCAGCTTGCTATTTTGGAAGCAAAATTATGTCTTAAAGCATATTTTAAAGTTGAAACTTGGTTATCTTGTTAAGTCTTCCTTCAACAGTTTTAAAGGACAGTGTTTTTAGGGAAGAAGAGGAAAGGAAGTACCAAATTTTGGCAGTATGTACCACATGTCTTAAACTCTACTGAATCTTAAAAATTAGGTGAGAAGGAATTATTTTATAGTAACATTTTGCTCTTTCTTCTTCATCCAAGATCAAAATTTCTTGAAATAGATGTGTTCGAACTTGTTTGGTCTCATTGCAGATATCTCCTGGACTGGCATTTCTACCACCAGGCTTTCTGCATCCATTGCTTGAAAGCCCCTTGTTTTTGTTTTATGCCATTATTTTATCTCCTTGGCCACACTCGATACTATTTTATACTTATTTCCTTTCTCACTTAAAACTTTCAAATGCCCAATTTTAAACATCTGTTGAATGAAGTGAAATGTAGTTACTCTTCCACTCTCTTTTCTTTCTTAGCTATCATATTTCCTCTTTACAAAAATCCTTGGAATACCTTGGTGACCAATATTTGAATATCCTTCTGTTTATCTACTCTGCCTCAGGCTGAAGTTTCCTAAGCTCAAAGTAATCCCCCACAGCCACTGGAGTCCTCAGTCAGAGGGAGAGAACTACCAACGCCTTGACCCTACCTTACATTTGCCTCTCAAAGAGGTATAGCCAATCCCTTGCCTCCTGAAGAGTTGTATTTAACCTCTTATCTCCCTAAATAGTTACAATTACTATTTTCTGAGTTCTTCAGTTTGATAAGATTGGGTTAGTTTTTATGTTCCCCCAATGAATTTTATCTCTGTTGTTTACAACTTATGTTAACTCCCAGAAATATTCCATCCCTGTCTTATGTACCTTCTTTTCCCGTCAATCTAAATTTGAGCAAATGAGATCCAGCCCTGAGACAATGTACATCAGGAAGCTTTGTGGTTAGCTGGTAACTAAACCAGCTTTGCAGTTGCATTTGATGCTTTCCAGAGCACATCTCCTTTTTTCTTTCTTTCCTAATTTAAATAATAGGAAATAGGAATCCATGCATGCTGCCCTACTTATCATGTTGCCAGCACAGTCAAGCTTTTACTATCCCCTTCACCACCTTCTCTGCTGTACCTCTGAGGTTCAAGTAGCATAAAAAATAATTTTTGAATCACTTGGATAATAGAGTACTCTCCTCATGGGCACTGCATAGAAGCAGGCATGTTTTCAAGGACATTTAAAGACAAAATGTTTGGCCAAATTATTCAAGAATAAAAATTGCAATTAGGGATTTTACTTTGGTGAGCTTCGTGAGGATAGGAAAAAAATGACAGTAACAATATAGCTAGTATTTTTCAGAGGCAAACCATGTTAGAACCAACATAGAGGAAGGCATTTTTCATACATTATATTATTTAATCTTCACATTGGTGATACTGGAAAGGCATTGATTTTCCATAATCCAGATGAGAAAATAGATGGTCAGAGAAATCAAGATATTTGCCCAGCAGATCCAATGTCATGTTTGTGGTTCCCTCAAGTCACATTCTCTCTCTCCTCCTTTTTTTTTTAAAAAAAGTCGAGTTTTGCTCTTGTTGCCCAGGCTGGAGTGCAATGGCATGATCTCGGCTCACTGCAGCCTCTGCCTCCCAGGTTCAAGCAATTCCCCTGCCTCAGTTTCCTGAGTAGCTGGAGTTACAGGCATGCACCACGAAACCCGGCTACTTTTTGCATATTTAGTAGAGACAGGGTTTTACCATGTTGGTCAGGCTGGTCTCGAACTCCTGATCTCAGGTGATCCACCCGCCTCGGCCTCCCAAAGTGCTGGGATTACAGGCGTGAGCCACCGTGCCTGGCCCACATTCTCATAATTACATCACATGTACTCACCTTGATGTGAAGGCGGAGTAAAGAATTCCACATGTAGTATAGAGATATATACTTAAGGGTTAAATTGGTGTTCTAAGTATGCTAGTGCCTAAAAGATAGAGACCAGAGAATGAACAGGAGTGAGGAAAAGTTTCTGAGTAGTTAGAAATATGTGTAATGTCTCTGGTTCTTCACTTCAGCAGTCCAATATTTCTCAGAATGGTTCTTGTTTATGAGTTCTCTAAAACTGAAACAACATCATTAACAACAACCTCTTGCACTTTTCTGTGTTGTTTCACATACTTAAAAGGAAACTGAACATTGTCCAGTGTGATGGAAGTTTGGGTTCTACTTTTGTTATGGCAAAAGCTGGTTAGGGAATGGAAGTCTGTGTGTGTCCTGGCAATTTCACCAGTTAAATGATAGTGCACCTGATACTGTGATACAGAAAGTTTATTTACGTATTTATTTGGTGATTTAGCATATGGTATTGAGGCAGGAGAATAGGGTCTGGAGGCAGGGAGTTGAAGGCCAATTGGAGCTAGCTTCCTAAAGCTGGATCAAAAAGGAAAACACTTGGGTCTGGAGGCAGAGGTGATCTAAGGCCAACTTGTGATCACTTCCTAAAGCTGGAGGGAAAGGAAAATCCCTATCTCTCTAAGCCCCAGTAACAAAGCATCAAAAGCTGCTCCCTGCACCACCCCCTTTCCCACTGTATCCCACTGATGTAAAAGGAAACTGCCTTGGATTGCCCGCGAGCCAAATGCAGGCCATTCCTTCATCTGCATAGGGCTCCAAATCCACTCTGGCCTCTAAATGGTCACAGGCCAAATCCTTCATCTGCATAGTGCATAGCCAATCGGGACCTCAAAATGGGGCACTTAAACTCCAGAAAACTTTGTCACCAGAGTCTTGAGCCACTTGCTGGGGCCCACTCCCTCCCTGTGGAGCATTCTCTAGCTTCAGTAAATCCCTACTTTCACCATTTCATTCCTTTGTTACTTTACGCACTTTGTTCAATTCTTTGTGCAACACGCCAAGAACCTGGACATCTCACACCCTAGGCTTGCCTTCTGGTAACAATATGTCTAATATCTTATAGCAGACACTGTATAAAGATGAACACACTAGACAAGTTCCGGGCTGTCTTCGATCTTAGGATCCAGCAGGGGCACCCCATGCAACTATCTAATAAGTGCTGGATGGATGAGTCCAGAGCTTCGTGGCTGTTAACCAACCCTGTGGTATCCATGTTTGCTAAAATCTGAAAGACTTGCAGGCAGAAGACTGCCACAAAAAATGAGGGAGAGAGTGTCTCTGCTGTAGAGTGATATAGGGGATTCCCTTAGCACATTTCCTAACTGAGCAGTGTCCTTGTTCGTTCATTCAACCCTGCTGCACTCCACTCTCTAGTGAAGCAATTCGGAATCATCTCAGCATCTGCTCAGCTCTCTTTCTTCAGGCCCCAACACTAACACCAGAATATCCCACAGTTAGACCTTGTATCTTCCTTAACAGGGTCCTCAGGGTTTCGAACAAGTGGTAAAGGCAGTAACTGATAATGTAGGGGAAAGGTGTTTCTTTTTTCTTTTTTTTTTTTTTGTCCCAGCTGTTTCTTTATTTAATTACCCTGATCACTACCCACAGACACTCTGGCTTTTTCTATTTGTTGATGATGCTGTGTTTGACGATTCCCAAGACTTCATTAGGACTCTTTCTATTTATTGCTTTTTTTGCTTTCACTTTTAATTTTCCAGAAATTTTGAGTTACTGTTACCATCATTTTGTTTTCCAATGGTAGTATAGATATCAAATAATAACAATTGTTCTGTGATTTCAATTGCATTTTGAGGGGCAAGAGACTGAGAAATTGCTCACTCTCTTGAACAGGAAGCTTTTGATTTTAAAATATTGCTGCAATAGAAAGGGTTTAAGGAAAGCATTGTTTAAAATTATCGTATGTCCTAGGCACCAAAATACATTTTAAAATAATAAAACATATGCTATACAATATTAATATATGTGCTTATATTTTATATGTATGCATATGATATTATATGATGTTAATATCTATGCTCTATGTTAATATGATATTCATATATCCTACTTTTTATATTTACTACAACTTACTAACAATTTGAAAAACTGTTAACTTCCCAAGTGAATCCATCTTGCGGCATCTCACAAACAATACCATAATAGAAACCAGCCTTGATAATTTTAAAACTCAAATATCCTCATTATCTCATCATTCTCCATTATCCCCATATTTTTCCTGGCTCTAACCTAATAATGAAATCCTATTTTTTCCAATGTAGTTGAATATGCAATTTTAAAATTATTATATTTTAAATAACTGGATCAAAATGATTCTAAAATTACCAAACTGATATGATGATGTTTTTGTGTTATGGAACAGCTCACCTGAGTCTAAAAGTGTAATGAAACGCAATTACATTTGTATAACCAAATTATTTGATTGAGCACAGTTACTGCAGGGAGTTGAAATAATATGGAACAAACAATGATTCTTTTTCTATATATTTAATTTTTTTCCTTACATATTTGTATGCAAGATGCAAGGCATATTAGTCTGTTCCCATGCTGCTAATAAAGACATACCTGAGAATGGGTAATTTATAAAGGAAAGAGGTTTCTTTTTTTTTTCTTTTTTTTTTTTTCTTCTGTGAGATGGAGTCTTGCTCTGTCATCAGGCTGGAGTACAGTGGTGTGATCTCGGCTCACTGCAACCTTCGACTCCCGGGTTCAAGCGATTCTCCTGCCTCAGCCTCCTGAGTAGCTGGGATTACAGGCATGCATCACCACGCCCAGCTAATTTTTGTATTTTTAGTAGACAGGGTTTCACCATGTTAGCCAGGATGGTCTCGAACTCCTGACCTCGTGGTCTGTCCACCTCAGCCTCCCAAAGTGCTGAGATTACAGGCGTGAGCCACCACACCCGACCAGGAAAGAGGTTAATTGACTTACAGTTCAGCATGGCTGGGAGACCTCACAAAGTGTTCGATCATGGTGGAATAGGAAGTAAATATGTCCTTCATCACATGGTGGCAGGAAGGAGAAGAATGAGCAAAAGGGGCAAAAGCCCCTTATGAAACCATTACATTTCATGAGAACTCACTCACTATCATGAGAACAGCATGGACGTAACCGCCTCCATGATTCAATTACCTCTCACAAGGTCCCTTCCAGGATGTGGGAATTATGGGAACTACAATTTAAGATGAGATTTTGGCCAGGGCACAGCCAAACCATTTCACAAGGTTACAAATGTATTTTTAAAAGAGAGAAAGATATTGACTGACTTGGGAACAAAAATTTTGCTGATTTTCATTGTACAGGCATGTCCTTTAACAATATAAATTTTAAAACCTTTTTCTCCCAATTTTCTTAAAAGATTTATCTAGGATGATGTACCTTATTAGTACTCACAAACTCCTTTACTGTTAGAAGCTTGCTTATTATGTCTGTGTGCCAGAATACATACATTATCATAGTTAGCACATCAAAGTATTTTTCTAAATGGCATTTATTTGTTCAAATGGCAGCAATTTAATTGAATTTTTTAATGTTAAAAATCTACCAAGCAATATAAGTGCAACTTAAGTGTTAAACACAGTTTAAGCATGGATGTTGTCCTCTAAAATGTTTAACATTTGCTTGGTGTCGCAAATCTAATTCCTTGAATAAAAAGAAAATAAGAAAGATATAATTAATTGCTAATTTTTTAAGTTCATAAGTGATGAAAATATACAAAAAAATTATTCTCAATAAAGGCTGGGTTTGTTAGGTGTGGGTTCACAAAAAAAAAAAAAAAAACCAGGAAGAATATAATTGACTAAGAAGCATGCACAGGATTCACATCACGGCAAAGGAAGGAAAGCTACCCATGTGATGTAGAAGGGATTAGAAAACTGGAATTTCTGAGCTGGCTGTGTTTTAATTAGCTATGAGAAAATGATATCATCACTACCTTTCTGGGCTCTGATTTTCTTATCTGCAAAAAAAAAAAAAATTGATAATCACTAAATTCTCGATTCCCTAGAAAAGGTTCAAGTATGAGGAATAATGTGCATGAAGGCACAATGGTAAGAGAGACAGCTTTTATGATCAGGCCATGAAAGAAGTGACCCCATTAGGGAGGGCGTATTCAATATTAACTGGAGATAAAGCTTGACTGGTAGCATGACATCGGATTATATAGGGTCTTAAAATCAGGCTGATGAGTATAGATTTGATGTGAAAGTAAATGTGTAACCACTGAACCTTTGGAGACAGAAGAGCTGCAGAATAAATGCAGTACTGAAAGAAGAGTAATCAGATAGTGAAATGGATGGATTTCCCCCCATTGATGGATTGATTGGAAAAGGGAGACCCTGGGGTTACAGTAGCCACTCAGGAGGTATAACTAAGCTGGAGGATGAAGTATATCCAGCACTTAATGATGGTCAAGAACCTTGTAATCTCTTCCTGATTGTACTTCTGATGTTATAGAGGACAAACATCTGCTCCAATAACCACTTTCCTCCTTTGTATCATGAGGGAGTGCTGGCCTCTCAATACAACTCTAAAATTTGATAATTATCTGGAGACAAATTATTCTTTATATTGCAAAACAAGATCATTTGGTTTTTACTGGAGGAACCAAATAGTAATTTATTTGTATTCAATATTTAGAAATATGAATTTCATTGTGGATGGTGAAGATTTTTTAGAGAAAGCATATGTGGGTATATGTGTGCATGAGTCCCATATCATTTTTCTTATTTATAGTAGTATCCTATCAGATACTCTAAATCAATTAGCAACTGCAACTTTGTCATGTGGATTTTCTTATTTCACTCTATTTTTGTTGAGATCATCCTTTCAGTATCACACTGGGAATGACTAAACTGCAGTAGATGAAATCCTTTCACAACACAGTTATGCTGGCTCTTCCAAGACACATTCCTGTAGGTTTTATCAACAGGAAAACAGCTCCCAGTATGAGTGACCTCCAGGATAAACAGGAAGCCAGCTGTGATTAGAAATATCTTTTAGTGGATTTGTACCCCTCAGAGGCGGTCATGAAACTTTAAATCTTTGACAAAATACAAGTCAAATAGAAAGAGGAAAGGCAAACAGACTTCTATGGGAAAGAAATTTTGGTGCAAAATTTGATCCAAATACAGTAAGATTCCTCTTTCTTCCACCCTTCTTAGCATAAGACAAATGACTAATGCTAGAGAATGAAATAAGGAACATTAACTTGCTTTATAATTGTTGTGGATTTCAGTGGGATATAGGTTTATCTAAAAGTTAAACTAGACTTGGCTTTACATGTACAGGAATGAATAAGTAACTAAAAGCTTTATCCATTTAGTTTAAGGATTTGATTCTCTTTCCCTTTTATCTTCATCCTCCAGCCTCCAATCCTCATTCCCCTTAAAGTGCGTATCATCCAGGGAATAGTAACATATTTAAAAACATTTAGCTTAAAGTAAGTAATTAACCAAGTGATAATATAATTATCTTTCGGGCTTTGATCCAGGCACTGTCCCTAGTGCTTTGGAGAATGTGATGCTCAGGTAGGTTAGAGTCTAGTGATGGGAATGAGAGTAAAACACATGTAATTACAATAAAAGAAAGAGGCATAAGTGCCAAAATCTGAGGACAGTTCAGTACTGTGCATGCCTGGCAAAAGAGAACAAAACTAGAAGAAAAGCTGTCAAAAACCATTTTTTTTTTCTTTTTTTTTTTTCTTTTATTATTATTATTATTATTATTATTATACTTTAGGTTTTATGGTACATGTGCGCAATGTGCAGGTAAGTTACATATGTATACATGTGCCATGCTGGTGCGCTGCACCCACCAACTCGTCATCTAAAATCTCCTTTAAAATAGATAAAATACTTCAAACGGAGGCAAAGCTCCAGCTCTCAAAAAGAAGGGACAAAAAGAATTTGTCCCCCCATACTGATCCAGACTAATTGATTTGTACCCTATTTCCAACTCACATATTCAATCAAAAAGACTTGTCCCCTGAGTCCGTCACAACTACCCTGTTTAGATTCTAATCTTTCACCTAAGCCATATTTCCAGTTATCTATGGATAGTTCCATTTGGATGTCTAATATTAACTCTCACTAGACAAGTAGAACTCCGTATGGGACATGATGGCCCTTAAGTTATTTACTTTCTCAATCAGCTGATCTCTGTCATTACAACTACCAGATCCAGGGCTACAAAAACTGGAACCATATTTAATTTAATTTAATTCTTTCTTTCCTTGGCATGGCAGTGGTATCAATGTGTCTCTGATTTTCTACTTGATAGCTCTAGGATTTCAGCCATCTCATTTAATATCTCTATACTTTGTTTTTTTATATCTAATGTGAGATACATTTTTCATGTCCTTTTTTCATAATTCTTTTCTCTTCGTTTTTCTTTATTGTGACCTCTCATTCAAGGATTTTCCCCCTTTTCTTTCTCCTTTTGTGAAACCTCACTTCAGAATTACTGCAAAAGCCTTCATGGTTTTCTCCCTGCTTTCAATGGCCCTTTCCTCCACTGACTCTCACCATTGCCAGACCAATCCTACTAAAATAGGGCTGCCTGCTTGTTACTTTCCTCCTGACAAAAATCTCCTGAGTTCTTGGTTTCCTATTGCATCAAACCCAAAACCTGGTTGTCAGGGATTTCAGGAGTCTGATCTCACTTGGCAACAAGAACATACCACCTCTTTACATGAGTCATACTAACGCCTCTTTCTGTAGCATCGTTTCTCTTCTTAAGGGCCTATCCCAGTCTGTCACCCTATACTCTCAGTCTCGCCACAACTCCACACCTCTCAACTCCTGGAACATTCATCTTTGTGCAGGCCTGTGTTCCTCACTGAGGTCAGGATGCTTCAGTAGTGACTTGACTTCTGAACATAATTGCCAGTGTTCTCTCTGGGGCACCTGTCCGTGGAGTCTTCTTTGGAGTTCCCCTCACATGTGCTCCTGGCTGTTATTTTGTGCTAATCCCATTGCAATGGGACTGGCTTCATGAGCTGGCAATTGCTGCAGCTGCCCAGGGTCCCAAGCCCAGAAGGGCATTGCACTTGTTTTAAAGTTTTACTCTTGCTGTCTTGAAATTCTTAATTATTTTTGAACAAGTAGCCTCACATTTTCACTTTGCATTGGGATCTACAAATTATGCAGCTGTTCCTACATTACAACCTTAATGCTTATTCAAATTGTATTTAGTTAAGAGTTTTCCAGGAGCCATCATTATAGTTGGATTCCAAGTACCCTTCAAGCCTCCAGTTTCAATGCCAACAACTAAACTAAAAAGATTTTAAATATCATTCTTAATTAGTATTACACACTAACCATTTTCTACAGAATAATTTTATATTATCTTGCTTGAAGCTTCCATCAATATTATTGAGTATGACTATGAAATGTTTGGCCAGGCTTACATTGAAAACCACAATTACAGATTAGTCTTAGAGAACCTGATACTGCAGATCTAGTTGGGTTGACACTGGGGATGTTGTCTGTTATCTAAACCCCAAGAAGAGAAATTGCCTTTAGCAATCAGTGCTTAGGGGAGATTTGTGTCAAATTAATATGTTATTATTAATGACAAAAGTGATATAATTGATCATGTTTTCATTGTAGCTTGGGTTGTTTAGACGTTCAGAGTCAAATTGTAAATCAAACTCTGTCTCCTCACTCTATCCTGGTTCTGATGCTCTAATTTTTATTTGTCATATATATATATATATATATATGTATATCCATATTTTAGTTTTATTATATGTATTCATTTTAGCAATCTCAAATCTTACATGCCTGTCATATATAAGTGTTAAATAAATTCTTGATGAATGAGTTAGGCACAGTACAAGCAGTATTCCATGATAAAATACATTCCTCAAAATATGTGTCAAATACCAAAAAACAAATGATAGATTATCTTCTCTGAAAACAGTAAAATGGTATCTGTTAATTATATTTTGACTTTTAGGCACAATCTTTGACCTCATATTATCAGCATTTATAAAACTCTTTGTTCGTTTTCATTTCAATTGACATAACCAGTTTAAGGCATCAGATTGAGACTGAGAAACAACCACTCCTACTTATTGCAATCTTTTTGCTTTGCATAAATTATAGTAAATGCATGATACCTAGACTTTAATCCTTTATAATTTTTTCTATACTTTCATTTAAAAGATACAAATCAAAGAAACAACGATCACATGATTCTGTGCTATGCCACCCTCCAAAAACTCAACTATTGAAGGGTAAGCAGGTCTTAGATGATTAACTACTATGCAAATGATGCATTTGGACTATGAAAGGCTATTTAAGAGTGACTATACATAATCTTTGGAAGTGAGATTGCCTGAAAGTTGAGGAGCTCTGTACAAATAATAAAGTTAGGGAAGAACATCACATCCTTTTCCCTCACCAAGCCCTCTTTGCCATCCATCTGAAAACTGTTCTTGCCGTTTTCTCAACCCCATGGTTCATTTAGATCTTAATTATTATTCATTCATTTTATCTTGGCTTGGTTGTGTTTCTCCAACCCAGACAAGTTCAGATATATATATATACACACACACACTATATATATATACACACTATATATATATATGATATATATACACTATATATACACTGCATATACATACACTGTATATATATACACTGCATATATATACACTATATATACACACTGCATATATATACACTATATATATACACTGCATATATATACACTATATATATACACTGTATATACATACACTATATATATACAGTATATATATACACTATATATATACAGTATATATATACACTATACAGTATATATATACTGTATATATATAGTGTATATATATACAGTATATATATACACTATATATATACAGTATATATATACACTATATATATACAGTATATATATAGTGTATGTATATACAGTGTATATATAGTGTATGTATATACAGTGTATATATATAGTGTATGTATATATATGCAGTGTATATATATACAGTGTATGTATATGCAGTGTATATATATACAGTGTATGTATATGCAGTGTATATATATACAGTGTATGTATATGCAGTGTATATATATACAGTGTATGTATATGCAGTGTATATATATACAGTGTATGTGTATGCAGTGTATATATATACAGTGTATGTATATGCAGTGTATATATATACAGTGTATGTATATGCAGTGTATATATATACAGTGTATGTATATGCAGTGTATATATATACAGTGTATATATATGCAGTGTATATATATACAGTGTATATATATGCAGTGTATATATATACAGTGTATATATAGAGTGCATATATATACACTATATATAGTATATATACACACACACTATATATATACACTCTATATAGTGTATATATATATTACACTGTATATAGTGTATATATATACTATATATACACTGTATATAGTGTGTATATATATACTATATATACACTGTATATAGTGTGTATATATATACTATATATACACTGTATATAGTGTGTATATATATACTATATATACACTGTATATAGTGTGTATATATATACTATATATACACTGTATATAGTGTGTATATATATACTATATATACACTGTATATAGTGTGTATATATATACTATATATACACTGTATATAGTGTGTATATATATACTATATATACACTGTATATAATGTATATATAGTGTACATATACACTATATATACACTATATATATACTCTATATATATCGGAACTTGTCTGAGTATATATATATACACACTGTATATATATACTGTATATATATATACACACTGTATATATATACAGTATATATATACACACTGTATATATATATAGTGTGTATATATATATACATCCTACCACTTGGTACAGTGTTAGGCGTATGACTGACTGACTTTTTAATTTACTTTTTTTCCATAAGGAGAACAAATATGGACATGTGGTTTATTAAAGAGATGGCCAAAAGTGATTCAGATCAGTATATATAATGCTGTGTGCCCTTACTGGGAGTTGTTAATAAGCTGGTCTGAATATAGTGCTAGTGCTTTTTGAATATAGTGAGGCATTCATATCTTTGTAGTACTGCTACTTGAATGCAACAGGGAGCTGGTCCAGTTCCTACATTTTCTAATACCTGCTTAAAATTCTTACTCTGATAATCAAGAAGCTGGAATATGAGATTCATCAAAAATTCTTTATTCATTTTCTGAATACAGAAAAATTATCACACAATTTTAATACAAGGGAGTATATCAAAGGCAGCTGATCATACTGGAATGTTGTGTTCAGAATAGCTCTGAAAATATTAGAAATACTTATATTTGTAGCATTTTATACAAAGGGTCTGTTTCATAAATATGTTGCTACTCATAGATAGCAAATGGAATCAGGTAATGTTCCTGAATGATTAACCAACAAGTTTCATTTATAGCAGGAAGCAAATGAAGAAGGTATTAACATTCAGGATACACCAAACAGAAAGTATAGGGATCTTTAATTCATGGGTGAATGAAGACGGAAGCAACATGTTGAATACAGCATTTTTCCTTTTAAAGTGATTTCCTTATCATATATTATTAAGTTGATACATAGTAAAGAGATTTTGCTCAGATCTCTGGGTCCCATCAGCCTCTACTGCATCTTTTAGTAAAACACACACACACACACCCCCCCCACACACGCACACGGAAACATATATGCATGTTGTGTAAAGAGTTGGTATAGAAAAGGTCATCTAAGATAAAATATCCTCCCCATTCATTATGATAGCTTCATTACATCTGTTTTATTGGTGGAAAGATTTTCTGTTTGGGAAAAAAAAACTTAATACTTTTCTGATTAAGCTTATATTAAAAACACTGCCACATTTATATTTAATGCAGCTAAAAGAGGATTTCATGCCTGTTCTCCCAGTGAAAGGTTCTATTCTGCCAGATTTGTACCAGAGATAATAATAGGCTTGATTTGTATTGTATTTTAAAAATTCATCAAAGCATTTTCACATCTCTTCTCTCATTTGAGCTTTTCTACTGCCCTTTAAGACTGGTTAAAGTGTGTGTCCTAATCCATCTTTAACAAAGGGGGAAACTGAGGCACAGAGAGTTATGTGACATGTCAGAAAACATGCTCTAAGTAAGTAACAGTCCTAGAGGTCATGTTCTATGACTGTCTTTCTCTGCTTCTAGAATATAAAGACCACTCTTGAGCATACATTCAGTTACATATTCATACAGAGAGGTGCAAAACAAAAATCATCCAAATTTTAATGTATGTATGCTGGAACTTCATACCTAGAGATTCCAATTTAGATCAGATGTTATTCCTCGACATATCTATTTTTAATGTGATATGTGTGTGACTTTGAATCTGGTCAACAAGCACAAGCACTGTTGGACCTTTATTCATTCAATCATCCAATATTCTCTGTGAATTTTGCCTTCTGTAATTTGCTTGTCTTCCTAACAGGTTGTTACACTTTATCAAATTTGTTAGTCATTTCATTATGGTATATTTTTGTTGAAGTAGTCGAATGCATTACTCTTTTTCTTATGTCTCACATAGAAATACATTCCTTCAGTTCAAATTTAAAAAACAATATACAGTTGAACAACAAAAAGAACCAACCCCCTTCAAAGTAAACTACCACATTCTTCACAACAAAATAAAATCAATAAGTAGAAGACAATATATAAATGAATATAAATCATAGGACATGTTGATCATAACACATAAATAATAAATACAAATAAAAGGAACATGTTTCAATTCTACAATTTGTAAAAGTAGAACATTTTGATAAGCAGCATTGTTGAAAATGAGGAGAATTGGTCACATTTATATAATGTTGGAGAAAGTATTGTTGATACAATGTCTTTGGCATTGAGATTGGCAATATTTCTCGAAAGTATGTTCTTTTTGGTCTAGAAATACTGTTTCTCAGGTATAGGTAAATCTGTGGGATATGGATGTTTAAGAATATATATCACAGCATTGTCTATAATAAGAATAAAAGGAGGCCATCTAAATGCCTGTTCATAGATAAGTAGCTAAATAAATTATGGTACATGTATAAAAAGCATTATGATGTCTCTGTAAAAAAGAATAAGCAATATTTATATATACTTAAATAGAATAGTTTCCAAGGTATATTAGGGCTACTACATTTTATTTAAAGGTATATATTATGTTTCCCTTTGAGTTTAGAATGATGTATAAAGGAAGAAGGAATATGTATATGCTTGTATGTACACAGACAGTAATGTAAAGTTAAAGAAGCTATTAACTGATGCATTTGAAAAGAAAAACTAGAAGTTTGAGGTGAGAAGAAAACTAAATTAGTACTAGATATATCTGTACCTTTTAAATATTTTGCTAATATTTGTATTTGTTAATTTTCAAAAAGGACTAGACGATTGAAAATCAAAAACTTTAATACTGAAAATAATAATCAGAAAATAGCATAAACTTTAAATTGTAAAATAGATCTTTTCCAGTTTAGCTTGCATTTTTATTATCGTTTTAATCATATACAACTGACACAACAGATCTAATTATGTTTTCCTATAGCTCAAACATATTTCTAAGATGATCCTATAATTTCTTTTCCAAAGAAATGTAATTATGAGTTTGAGAAACATGTTATCATTTTCAGTCCATACTTCTCTAGTTGAGTCCTATCAATTACGGGGTTTTGATTGAGACTTAGGATTTCAAAATCAGAGTATGTCAGAACTATGAGGGATCCCAGATATTTTATTACTCAATCTTGGTTCAGGAATGAAACATGGATCCAATAGAATATTTTTTCTCCCATATTAGTACATTTCACTCACATAGTGAAAGTTAGGATTGAGGTAAAATAAAAATTAATGCTAAGTAATTTGATACAGTGTGAGTCAGGTAACATGAGTTTGTTGAACCAACTCTATATCATGTTGCTGTTGGTCTTTGGACAAGTCTCTTGTCCTCTCTGTGATCCAGTTCTTGCAACTTAGAAATGATTGCTTGAAACCAATGCAAAAGTCGTTTGCATTTATTCCATATTTACTGCAAATCATTGGTGAAATTCACTTATTAACTCAGGAATTCATTAGCTTTATCACTCTCTGGACTTCCAGCCACCCTAGTTTTCCAAAGTTCCTGGATCTACATAAATGCTCCCATCTTTCAAGCTAGCTTAAATCAAATTAACATTTATTTAAACAATTACTCTGAGTAGGGCATTTTGTGAGTTCTTATAAACACTTTGCTAGGTAAAGGAGTCCCATTTTCTCAAATTCTTCAAACACAGTTAAAACCCACCTAAAATTTTATTTCTTTGATTACTTATAGCACAAATTGTCCAAGTCACAATATGCTCTTTTGTTCTTTCATTGCTTATTCCACCAACAGAAGTTAAGTTTCATATTTTTCATTGCTTCTATCTAATTAGCCATTGTCATTTTAACAGTAGTTTCAGAATAAAAGTGAATGAAAACAGATATTTTAGACTTAAAGGAACTTTCTAAATTGTAATTCAGAACAAATATTGAATTTTCAGTCACCGAGAAGTTGTAGTTGAAAGATGAAAGAGTCAGCAGAATGTAGACACTGATCCATCCCTCAGCAATCCAGATCCTACTGTTTATGCACCTTCATGAGACAAATTAACACCCAAACAAATAACTGGATCGGGAATTATCAATGCTAATAACTTTTTCCATTCTCAAGGAAAACCAAGGTTTAACTCTAATTCATTTTCATATTTTTGAGTAGAAAAATTTGTTCCCCCAGATTCCTTGGCAGACGTATGGGAAATCCCCTATACAAACCAACTTTCATCTGCAAAGTGAAGCCAACTTCCTTAGATTATACAATTTTTTTTCTTCAATGTTTCCAGAAAAAAAAACTGGTTCCAATAAATAGGGAGTGAGAAAATATCTGAAATATGTAATTTAAAGAATATCTAGCCTGGGTTCAAATAAATTTAATGATTGGAGTATAAACATTTAGATTCATTTTCTTAAAGTGAGGTAATTACAAATTAAAAAAAAATCTTTATATAATCCCTAAGAGTCCATGAATAAAAATTGCTGTTTAATATGTTTTTCTAAGATCTCATAAATGAAATCTCCTATGATTAAATATCAATATTCTTAATAGTTTAAAACATTCAAATTTCATAATGATTACATTTAAACCTCATATTAATTAGCTATATTGACAGCCCATAATTAATTTTTTTTTTTCCTGCAGGCAGAATTCACAGCCATGCGGGAGCAGTACATGCGAGGTGGGGAAGGCTTCATCATCTGCTACTCTGTCACTGACCGTCAATCATTTCAGGAGGCTGCCAAGTTTAAAGAGCTCATTTTTCAGGTCCGCCACACCTATGAAATTCCCCTGGTGCTGGTGGGTAACAAAATTGATCTGGAACAGTTCCGCCAGGTGAGTGCCAATTTTATCTGGTAGCTCCTGTCTTTTGCTCTGAGGATGCATAGTACAAAATATGGCTGCTTTCCCAGGTTCACATTGAAAATTATGAGAAAGAAATTATGCACATGATTTTTCTAATAAGTCATGGTGGTCCCATGGTAAATTGTGTTGGCCTCCATAATATATTTCACCATGTATGCTATTTTGCAGAGTGCCCTTACTAGTGCCCCATCCCCTAGGATCTGGGATTATATACTGAATACAGTAGAAATGATTCTTGTTGACTTCTGAAGTGTGGCCTTAAGATTTCTGCAGTTTCTGCCATTGCCACTTGAACTGCTCACCCTTGAGTTCAAGTAAAGAAGCCCAAGCTAACCATGAGAAGATAGTCATGTGGACAAAATGAGATTCAGGCTCACAGCTGTCCCTGCCAAGACACTACACATGTGGGCAAAGCCACTTTGCATGTCTCAGCACCAGCCACCACATAACTGTAACCTCATAAAATAGCCAGCCAATCCACATGGAACACAAAAATCTCCCAGGTAAGCCTTGTCTGGATTTCTGACCTAGAGAATCAGTGGCAAATAAAATGAAATTGTTTACGCTACCATGTTTTGGCAGTAATTTTTCATGCAGCAATAGATGATCAAAACAGAATCTTTCCCTCCTTCCAGAATTAGAACAAGCCACTGCTTCTCAGGTTGCATCAGAAATTACTCTTATATACTATCCATTTCCTTCAGGCTGCATCTGCTATATCAATGTGATCAATAGACAGTCTCAAAACTTCTCTGAACAAACAAAATTGATAAGGAAGAAACTATGGCTAGCTTAGATTGGGATCCATTACCATAACTTACATAGTTCACTCATTATATTTTCTTCTCATCTGGTCAGACACTACTTCTTGGGCAATAACAGATGGCCGAACTATGATGGCTTCCTCCCTGATATCTCAAGATAGTAATGATAAATCATTTGCCCTGGTTCAAGAATCAGGCAAATCATATCACAATTCCATTCCCATGACTCACGTTGTACAAAGTAACATTACTGAGAAGTGGCATGCAAATCAAATTTTTGTAAATCTAATTTTCCAAATTGAGTTGCTTTGTTATAAATTGAGATGCTTCATCTTTCTTTTCATTGACCTTAAATTTGAACTGGCTTTTAATAGTTCATGTTATTCCAGTTAATGATTTATTGTTAGCCTATTTAAATTAGTCAACTAGTAAAACCTTTTACTAACGTAGGAATCTTCACTAAAACAGTTGTCTCCTATCTTAAGGGTATTATAAATATGGATTTTCATGCTTAATATGTTTCAAGTTTTCTTAAATTGAAAAGATCTCATACAGAGTCCATGTTTACAAGTTGATGTTTAACCAGGAACGTATTTCTATGATTTAGTGCAATGCATTTTTGTGGTGATATTTTTGTATATTTTACTTGAGAATCTAAGCATCTTAAAATGGCAGCTAATTATTGTTTTAGGAACTGTAATATTTGTTCATCTCTTCTGCAACTGTTCTGCTGTCTTACTTTGCTGTTTCTCTTTCTCCAAAGACATGTTCAGCATGATATGGTTGCATTTCTATGGGTTAAGAATTCAAGTTTATCTCATGAGTTAAATATAATCTATTTTAGATACTTGGCAGAAAGGAAGAAAGTTGGAGGCTTAGTAGCTGAACCTTTCCTATACTCCTCTGAAGAGTGCTAGTGCTTTACTTTTCTTAGGGCCTCTAGGAACTAGTGTGACAAAGCACCCTAAATGTGCCACCAAGTGATCATACGCCCATTTTTGTTGTACTTCTAAGAATTCCTGGGGAAAAAAAACCTCTGACAGGGTTTCAGTTAGGAAAGCTATAAGTGACTCTGAAAAACTAGTGAACTTGAAAACATTCAGCAAACATTTTTTCAGGCCAAAAATCAACTAAACTTTCTCTACAATGATTGCTCTTCATGACTCCAAAGCTGGCTGACATTTACTTTTCCCTCACTCTCCAGGCCCTGTCTTACCAGGCTCAAAGGTGATACTTAGGATCTCACAAAGGCATGTTTATCAGAACCCCTATCCCAGCCTGGATAATTAGCTGCTCCTTTCAGATTAGCAGTGAAGTGAATCACAAGCATTACAAATGTCACTGAAATAAAAACCCAGGAAAAGATACTAAGTTGAGTAACTTTGCAGATTTGATAGTCTTTTCTTTGTAGATAAAAGCAAGTACTGTAAACAAGATAGTCACAGAAAGTGCAAAAACCATGAGAACACAAATTGCAATCTTTGTAAAAATGTTTGTGTACCACTGTCTCCAGTAATGAAGTGTTGATGTAAAAATTTGGCTTCTGGCTGTGGTTGTGATAGCAATAATTATTCTTAAAACTGCAGAGTGGTTTTTTCTGAGCAAAATGATTTCAATTCACACTTTTATCTTGTAACTGCTCTGTGTATTTGTAAGCCAAGCATTTGAAGAATGAGGACATCTGACAAATGAATATATTGATAGCAATTGACTTTACTAAACTATTGCAGCTAGTGACAAAATTAAGACTAAAACACTATCACATTGTCCTCTTTTTGTTCATCAGTATCTGAAAGGTTAGGTTTCTGTTTCTTCATTTAAAAAAAAAAGCAAACTCAAAAGAAAAATAAAGATGCTGACACCTAGATGGTTTGCAGCTCAAAAGAATTCTGTGAGAATTCCTAGAGTGATAAACTTAAACTCTCAAAGGTGAAATTACGCTGGTGCTATTGTTTAGTGGTGAGAGGCAAAGGAGTAGGATTCTCACTAAGCAATTCTTATTCCTTATCAGCCTAAACTGTAAGAGTTTGGAAGGGAAGAATTCTGATGGTTGAAGCTGCTTCTTTTCATATTTGGTAAGAATAGGTGCCTGTATTCTTAATGCATTTTGGGAAATCCCAGGGCCTTTCTAAAAAAGATAAAAAATAAACAAAAAGACAACAAGTTTTAGTGTATTATGTGTTTATCATTATTCACCTCCTTGAGCTTTAATGTGGAAGAAGTCAAAGGATAGTATTTCATCTGTGAAAAATATTCATTTTGATTGTGATATTACTGATGATACATTTAGTGTTTTCAAGGCTCTGTGCTGGGCACGTTACACACATGATTTTATTTAATCCTCACCACAAGACCATGAAGTAGTCTCCTTTATACCTATTTACATATGAGTCAACTGAATCTCTAATACATTCAATAACTTGTTCAAGGTCACACAGCTAGTTAGAGTTGAGAGACAAAACCCAGTGTGTTCTGACTTAAAATCTCACTATGTCTTATGGTTGGCCTACAAACCATTGTCATTTTATCATGAATTTATTTTTTTATATCAGCTTCAAGATACTAGCATGCTTCTCAGAGCAATAGCATCTTATGGACAAGGAGGAGCAGGAAGAATCAGGATAATAATTCTTTGGGTTTGGAGTGGGCAATTCCAGGCCATGGACAAGCCAGTAGTAGCTCAAAGTTGGTTTCCTTACCCTTTTGGTGGGAGGAAAAATAAAAGTAAGGAAATGAGTTTCAAAATTACTGGAAAGTTCTGTTTTATAACAGCCAAAAAATTCGGTCCAAAGTTTATCCAGACTATTCTAAAGCCTGTCTTAATTCCTGAACATCATTAGGTCCTTGAGGTCCCATGGTCTTTGTCCCTATTCATGCAGGCTTCTGTCTTCCCACTGGAGAGTAGAAGGAGATAGTCCTGGATTTCTCTTTTTCCAAAACCCTGACCGGCTGTGCAAAGTAGAAGTAGTCTATGAAGGAAGGAAGTTTCAGGGATTTGGGAGATAGATTAGAAAGTTTTACGTCAATTGCAGACCACAAACTTTTTTTTTTTTTTTTTTTGAGATGGAGTCTCACTCTGTCGCCCAGGCTGGAGTGCAGTGGTACAATCTCCGCTCACTGCAACTTCCACCTCCCAGGTTCAAATGATTCTCCCGCCTCAGCCTCCTGGGTAGCTGGGATTACAGGTGCCCACCACCATGCCTAGCTAATTTTTGTATTTTTAGTAGAGACGTGGTTTCCCTATGTTGGCCAGGCTGGTCTCGAACTCCTGACCTCAGGGGATCCTCCAGCCTCAGCCGCCCAAAGTGCTCGGATTACAGGCATGAGCCATTGCACCCGGCCAAACTGTTTTATCCTGAAGATATCCTGAAGATAGACAAACCTTTCAGTGCCAACAGCGTAATTGCAGCTTAATTCTCAGCTTTAGGCCTTGAAACTCTGCTTCCCACAGTCTACGTAACTCTTGAAGTACTGAGTTGAAATCAAGAAAGGTCTTTATTTATTCTTTAGTGAGATATTTAATTAAAATAGTTTCATTTCTTTACTTAGAGGGGTATTTGGAACCATGAGAATTAGGAATTACTGGATTAAAAAAGCATAATATCTACTTAGAATTCTATCAAGCATCTACTTATCTTTGGAGAGTGGTGATGGTTTTGGAATATAGTAAAGGCATAGTAATCCAGTTCCTGTCCTCAAGAACTTTTTATTCTCCTCAGGATCTGTGCATATGATGTAGGGAGAAAGACCCCCTTAAACAATACAATTAAATGTTGAACATTATAGCACAATTCACAGGTGCAATGCTTTTTGAAAACCAGGAGAGACTCATGTGGGCAGCACATTTGAAGAACAAAGATACTGAATGAATGAATGAATGAATGAATATCTTGACCAAGTAAGAAAGATAAGGTGAATGGTGATGGTTATTTTAGGAAGGACTGAAAAGAATCACTCTAGAGAGGAAGAAAGAAACCTTGGGTCTTATCAGTGTACACAAGCAGTACAGTGATCAGTGGGAAACTTGGAAGATCAGTCTGCCTAGCACACATATATCATGCATCCTAAGCATAATTTCATAGTGTCTCCCTTGTAGACACATTTAATCAAAGACAAAACATAAATATGTAGCAGAGCATATTGGGTATAATGTAATGCAGTAATTAATTGCAAATACCACTTAAAAAAAAAAAGAGTAGTGCTTCATTATCTTTCATCATCAGTGCATTGGAAAATTTATATAAACATATTTTCTAAATGATGAGGGCTTATTTTTTGAAGAGAAAAAAGGTTCGGTAATTTACTCATTATTTTGGGATAGATAGCCAAATTCAATTAACAATTAATTAGCTCTATTTATCTTTTCCATAGCATTTTGTAATATGTTATTCAATTTAATTAAATAATTGTGAATGTATTAACTCCAATTGAGACAGAAAACAAAACAAAACAAAACAAAGCTTAGAGTTTCACGTGATTTATCCAAACTGGTTTGTTGTAGAACTGGAATTTGAGTTACCTTAGCTTACACATATATGTTTTCGCTACTGTCATTTTTTAAATTTAATTCATTTTCCCAATGGGTAACAAGCACTCTTTCAGAATTTGGGAGTACACAGATGAACTTGACAGCTAATATCTCTATATGCAATAATGTGAAGTTACAATGGAGGAGACAAACAATGAACAATTTGAGTATGGGTATGTGTATTCTAACTGCACAATGCAAAAATGGCACTAGGAATAAAATTATACAGACTCAAATATGCATGCATACATACACATGTGTACACAATTCTGAGCAGTGAAAAGAGCAAAGGAGAAAAATGAAGCAAGGGAAGGGGTTGGCATGTGGAGTGTAAGAATCAGAGCTGTATATTCTCTAGGGTGGTCAAGATGGCCTCTCTAAAAAGATGGCATTGAGCACAACTCCGGAGTGTGGGGAGGATTTGGGTGAAGAGCATTCCAGACAGAACAAACAGCACTTGCAAAATCTTCACAATTGGATTTAGCTTAGCACGTTTGAGAGCCATAATAGCTGGTGAGGAGTCAGGGTCAGGTTATATAGAGCTAAAAAGTTCTTTGGTAAGAGTTTGGATTTTATTTAAGTTTGAACAACAATTGTTTAAAACATTTGAGCAGAATTGTGGTATGAATACATTTCTATTTAGTCAGTCTTGACGTTGGTTGGAGCAACCATGAAGCAGCGAGATGCATTTGGAGGCTCTTTCAGTCATCAGGATGAGAAATGATGGTAGCTTGAGTGAAAGGGATAGTGCTTGCTGACTGTTCACGAATTCCATACTCATACTGCACACTGATAGGATGGCAAGTGACAAGATTACAGTGAGATTTAGAGACCTTTCGTGTAGCAACAAATTCTTCTACATTCCTCAGTGATACCTGAGGTCTTTACTGCATTATCACACAATCCAGTGGGTGTCCATGATGGAGCCTTCATGACATTATTAAGAAATGTAAGCAGCATACAGAAACTAACAGATTACGTAGTTGAAAGAATCAGATAGTCCTAGGTTTGAACTGTTACTCGGATGATTACTGTGTCCTTGGACAAATCAGTGACACACTGATTTGTACCCAAGTTCTTCAGAGAAGTACTTCCTGTCCAGCACAGGAGTAGGAAGATATAATTCATAGATAGCTTCCAGCCATTAAGTGCTTAAAGGGTCAGCCTCAGCTACATAGAGCCTCCTTGCCTGATGTCACACCCTTTCTGGGGAAACTCATTTCCAGTTAAGTGTAGGCATACATTTCCAGCCATTTCAGCCCAATGTGAGATACTGACAGGCAAATCTTGCTAGGGAGCCCCCACTAGTTTGGTAAAGACTCTATTGGGCTTGCATTAACGTTCAACCTCTCCCTCTGCTCAACCCTGCCTCCTTCTCCTTCCTTTCACAAATGTTGATTCCTAATAAACATCTTGCACTTCAGACTCTCTCAGTGTCTACTTCTGTAAAGTAGGATGATAATATCTGTCATTTTTTTTGGGTGGGACAGATGAGATAATGTCAGTAGGTTATCTAGCACAGTGTATGTCACAGAGTAGTGCCTCAATAAATACTGGGTGCTACTATCCCTATCCCTCATCTGGATTATTGTAATAGTCTTTGGGTTATTATTCTTCTAATACGCTCTCTTACAAATTAGAAAGTAGCTAATCAAGTGCATACGAATTGTGTGAAAAGTAAGAGTAACTAATCTGGGTAAAGGCCCAGGGAGCTTTCTGATGTAGGCTTCCGCACATGGAGTTTGCAAAATTAAATTTGAAATTATTTCCCAATTTTTCAGCTGTGAAACAGAGTATCAATTCTTTAATAACTGAAATCTGCCTAAGAGAGCCTTGAAGAAATTACTGCATTTTTGCATAGTTTATGAGCTAAGTAAAGGCGAGTAATCTGGAGATAGACAACAGACACATACAAAAGATTACTGGCCATTCCAGAAAAGCTAAACTAATTTTTAAATGTATGGAAAAACTCATCTTGGATGAGAACTGTGGTTCTCAAAATGTTGTCCCCAAACCAGAAGAGACAGTACCACCTGTGATCTTCATTAGAAATACTAATTATCAGGCCCCATCCTAGTTCTGATAAATCAGAAACTCTGTGGGTAGGGCACAGCAATCTATTTTAACAAATTACCTGGGTGATTCTAGAGTATAGTATGCTAAAGTTAGAGAGCCAGTGGGCTAAAATATAAAATGAAGTACATGAAAGATAATTTTATTTTGGGACACTATAAGAGCATAGAACCTACAAGTGTTTTAAAGGCCTTAAATGAAATATTTGAGACCTAAAAGAAAAAATATATATACACATATAGTGTAATATATATAATAATAATACTTGTGTATATATACTATATATGCACATATATACAAACATATGTGTATATATATATACACGCATATATACAAATGTTTAAAATATAAAATAATTTTAAACATAATTAATGTTTATATTAAAAACAACAATGTTGAAAGTGTTACAGATTCAATCTAGTTTTTTGGGCAAATTTGTCATTTAGAAAAATCAAAATTTCACCGTTTATGTTGCACATCTACACCTAAATAGACTTCAACTTGATAATTTCATGTTTCATTAGAACAGAGCTTGTGTTTCCTCAGATTGAGCTGACATTGTAACTGTTCGCTTTCCCTCTTTATTTAAATTGTCTTACACTGAATTGTTTGGTTTTCATGGATCATTGACTGCATTTGTAAAATTGACAAGCCAGAAAAGGCTTTGGGAAATAAGCTTGTTTCTTTTTAAGGAAAAGAAAAAAGCAAAGCTGTTGGGGAATTGGATTGGTTCCTTGAAATGGAATCCAATATTACAATACCACTCTTAAATAACCTTTTGTAATTTTTAACCAGTCACTTCAAAAAGGTGCCAAAAAGGAAATAAATACTGAGTGAGTAATTTTTTAAAATTTTTTATTACCCTATCTAAGATTTCAGGTCTCTATACCCTTTCCCAGGTATCCTTGCCTGCCCAAACCCTAACATTTGTGGGAAATTTCCTCAACACTCAGCAGTTAGGCTCTGGCTGTACTCAATAATCAAGTGTATGTTTTGTGTGTATGTGTGTGTGTGTGTGTGTGTGTAGTTATATGTATAGATGTAGGTGCATTAGATAATTCAAGACAATACTGTAAATCCAAATGAATTATATCCATAGATTGAACTACAAATACTCAGAATCAGGAGCACTAGCTGTGTGTTCATGGAGTACTATTTTTTTTTTTACTTTAACTCAACCACATGCTTAGGGAATTATGTAATCCAGCTTTTACAAATTGTTTATTTAGAAATAATTACAGACGCACAAGAAGTTACAAACAAATGTGAATAAAAACCCTGTGCATCCTTGTCTTAGCGTTCCCAATGTTAACATCTTATGCAACTCTAGAATAATATGAAAAACGATAAAATGACATTGATTCAATCCACAAAGCTCATTCATATTTCACTGGTTATACATGTACTCATGCATGTGTGTATGTCTATAGTTTGATGCAATTATGTCACATGTGTAGCCTGCTTAACCACTAGCATAATCAAGACACTCAACTCTGCCATTACTCTGAGGCCCATCGTGTTGTTCCTTCTCCATCCCCTTCCTATCCCAACCCCTAACCTCTGGCAACTACTAGTTTACTACCTCGTTTTTCATCTATATAATTATTTTATTTTTTGATTATTGTATAAACGAAATGAGTTAATATGCATCCTTTCAAGATTGTTTTTCACTCAGCATTATTTCCTGAATTATATCCAAGTTTTTGTTATCAGTAGTGTGTTTCTTTTTATTACTAAATAGCATTCAGATTTGGATATATCACAATCTGTTTATTCACCCTTTCAGGGACATTTGGGTAATTTCCAGTTTGGTGCTATTATGAAGAAAGCTGCTATGGGCATTCACACACAAGTTTCTGTGTGAACATAAGCTTTTAATTCTCTGGAATAAATGCCCAAGAGCACAATTGCTAGATCTTGTGATAAGTCCATTTGAGTTTTGAAAGGAAATGCTGAAGTATTTTCCAGAATGGCTCTATTATTTTATATTCTCACCCTTGCCAGCATTAGATATTATCACTAGTTTTCATTTTAGTTATTTTGATCAGCATATAGTGATATCTGATTATGATTTTAATTTGCATTAGTCTAATGACTAATGATATTGAACATATTTTCATGAGTATATTTGTCATCTGAATATCCTCTGCAGTTAAGTATCTGTACATGCTTCTGACCATTTTCTTTTCTTATTTACCTTTTTAATTGACAAGTAAAATTATGTATATTTATCAGGTACAACATGATGTTTTGTAAAATTATACATGGTGAAATGGCTAAATTGAACTAGTTAACATATGCATTACCTTACACACTTATTTTTTTGTGGGGAGAACACTTAAAATCTACTCTTGGTTATTTACAAGGAATTGCACATTGTTATAACTACAGCTACCATATTGTAGAATAGATCACTTGTCCTTATTACTCCTAACTAGCTGAAATGTTGTATCCTTTGACCATCTTACCAACCCC
Organism: Pongo abelii; assembly: GCF_028885655.2. Lineage (NCBI taxonomy): Eukaryota > Metazoa > Chordata > Mammalia > Primates > Hominidae > Pongo > Pongo abelii. The sequence goes on along the minus strand of NC_072002.2, from coordinate 57,281,945 downwards.
TCCCTGCAGTCCCTAGTAACCACCTTTTTACTCTTTCTATGAACCCAACTTGTTTCGATTCCATGTATAAGTGAAATCATTAAGTATTTGTCTTTCTGTGCCTGGCTTATTTTGCCTAAGATAATGCTTATTTTCATTTTCATTATTTCCATTGACTATTTTCTGGTTGGATTTTTTTTTAAGTTTGAGTTATGAGAGTTCTTTGCATATTCTAGATTCCAACCCTTTGTAGATATGTGACTTGGAAATATTTGGTTCTAGTCAGTAGTTTGTCTTTTAATGGGATCTTTTACAGAGTAAAACTTTTACATTTTGATGAACTTGATGGATTGAGTTTTTCCCTCTTGTGAATTGTGGTTTTGGTATCAAATCTCAGAACACTGCCTAGTCATAGGTACCCATGAGTTTCTCCTATGTTCTTTTCTAAAAATTCTATCATTTTGTTTCACATTTATATCAATTATCCATTTTAAAAATTATTTTTTGTATAAAGTGGTTTTTTTTTGGCTGATGGATAGTTAATTGCTCCAGCATCATTTATTGAAGAGTCTTTTCCTTCTTTATTGAAATGCTTTTACAAGTTTATGAAAAATTAATTGGGCATATTCATATGGAGTTATGTCTGCATGTTCTATTCTGTTCCTTTGATCCGTCTATCTTTCTGCCACTACCAGACTGACTTGATTAGTTCAGCATACATACATAAGTCTTAACATCAATAATTCCTCCCTCGTTTTTCTTCTTCTTAAAACATATTTTGGCTATTTTAATGCTTAATGTTTCTTTGTTAATTTTAGAGTAATTTTATGTTTACAAAGAACTGCAATGACATTTTGAAAGAAATTAAATTAAACCTATTGGTTAAGTTATGTTGAATTGACATCTTTACTATGTTGAATTTTCCAATGCATGAATATGTTTTTCCAAGTATTTAGCTCTTCTTTGATTTCTTCATCAACATTTTATAATTTTAATTATGCAAAAACTGTAACTATTACATTCATACCTATATAATTTTCTTAGGAGTAATGGAAATGGAATTATATTTTTGTTATTACATTTCAGTTTCCAATTATTTCTTATCTGTACGTTGAAATGCAATTGCATTTTGTGTATTCATGCAGTATTTTTTAACCTTACTGAACACGAGAGAAACTTATTAGTTCTCAAAGTATATTGTATATTACTTGGGGTGTTCTATACAGACAAGCTTGTGATTTGTAAATAGAGAGTTTTAGTTCTTTCTTTCATATCTGTGTATCTTTAATTTCCATTCCTTGCCTTATTGCAGTGGCTAAAATTTCCAGGATCATTTCCGTAAGTATAAGGAAAGACATCTTTGCCTTGTGCCCAATCTTAGAGGCAAAGCATTCAATTTTTCACCATTATGATGTTTGGTATAGTTTTTTTTATAGGTATTCTTTACAAGTTTGGGGACATTCATCTGTATTCCTAATGTAATGAAAGTGAATTTTTTTTTCATGAATGGGTATTTAATATGCTTTTTCTGTAGTAAATGATATGATAAGTTTTTTTCCTTGGCTTATTGAAATGGAGGACTACATTAATACATTTTGAATATTTAATTATTCTCACATACCTGGAATAAATCACATTTTATCATAGTGCATTATTATACATATATATTTTTCTATAATATTTTGATAAAATTTTATTCAGAATTATTTTCATCTAAGTTAATCAGATACATTGGTCTACACTTTTTACATTTCATGTGATCCCTGTTGAGTTTGGGTATCAGTGTAATACTGGCTTCATAATATGAATTAGGAAGTATTCCCTTTTCTGGTTTTGAAAGAAATTGTGTAAAATTTGTGTTAATTCTTTTTTGAATATTTGGTAAAATTTCCAGTGAAACCATCTGGGCCTGGAAATTTCTTGAGCAAAAGCTTTTAAAATAAAAATTTGATTTCTTCAATAGTTACAGAACTATTCTATTTATCTATTTGATTTTGGCTGAGTTTGAGGAGTTTGTGATCTTCAAGACGTGATTTATTCCTTCCACCTTACTGAATTGATGAGTGTAAAGTTATTCATAATATTTCCTTGTAATCATTTTTAAAATTTGTTTCAATAAAAATTTTGCATATATATAAGGCATATAACATAATGTTGTAAGATATGTATATATGGTAAAATGGTTGCTATAGTGAAACAAATTAACATATCCACTATATTATATAGTTACCCATGGATCTGCTGAGATGTCTTCTGTTGCATTTCTGATTTTATTATTTAGGTCTTGTCTCAATTTATGTCTGTCAATCTTGCTAAAAGTTTCCCAATTTTATTGATTTTTTTAAATGAATTGGCTTTTAGTTTTATTAGTTTCCTATTCTCCTGTTTACAAATTCATTGATTTCTGATGTTATCTTTATTATTTTCTTCCTTCAGCTTGTTTAGAATTTATTTTGCTCTTCTTTATATCTTCTTAAAAATATATTTTGTGTTTATTTTTATTCCACTCTATGTATTATTTTCCCTTGAAATTTCCTATTTGACCAATGCATTATTTAGGAGCATATTTTTAATTCCCAAGATGTTGAAAAATTTCCCCCTGAGTTTCTGTTATTGATATACTCTTCTTTGATGCATTGTGGTCAGAGAACATACTCTGTGTGATTTTTTTTTTTATTTGTTAAAGTTTGTTTTATTACCATGATATAGTCTATCTTGGTGAATGTTCCATGTAAGCTTAAAAGAATATGTATTCTGTTGTAGGTGGTTACAGTGTTCTATAAATGTCAGTAGATCTTGCTGTTTAATGTTTCATTATTCGCTATCCTTGCTGATTTTTATCAATTGTTAAAAATGGGATTTTGAAACCCATGTTATAATTATGATTTCTTTCTCATTCTGCTCTATGGGTTTTTACTCTATGTATTTTGAAGTTCTGTTGTTTGGTCCAAACACATTTAGGATTGCTATATTCTTGGCAAATTCATCCATTTATTATTTTGTAATATCCTTCATTGTGTGTAGTAATTTCGTTTGCTTTTAAGTCTCCTTGATCTGGTATTATTATAGTTGTTCCTTTTTAAAAACTAATGTTTGCCTGATATATATATTCTATCCTTTTGCTTTCAACTTATCTATGTCATAATGAAACAGGAGCGTTCCCTGACCCCTCTTGGGACTTGCAACAGGGATGTGGCTCTGCCACCATGTGCTCAAATCCCTTACCAGAAGGGGAGCAGGCAGATGAGCAGGTGCAGGAGCAACGGCGAGTGCTTTTGGACCCTGGCCCCATGGTAGTGTCTAGGGGTGTGTTACAATTAATACCCTTTTAGCAGTTGCTGTCCACAGATGGCTAAGTGTTAAACCAGCTCAGTGGAGAGTCAGATGACAGCCTTTTACACCCTGTCCTCTTGGTTCCTGGGTCCTTGTCCAGCATCCAGGAAGAATCAGGTCACTTGGATTTGAAGGATGGTGAATGTGGGGATTTTACTGAGTGATGGATGGATTTTACTCAGTGAGATGGATGGGAACCTGGAAAGGGGATGGAGTGGGAAGATGATCATCCCCTGGAGTATGGTCATCCCGCAGCCAATCTCTCCAACTGTCCCCAGCTGAACTCCTCTCAACATTCAGGTGCTCCTTCTCTTCTCTCCTTCTCTGTCTCACCACTCTGCTGCTCTGCCACTTTGCCACTCTGCCACTCTTCTGTTCGTCTGCTCATCTGCTCTTGGAGCCTGGAGTTTGGGGTTTATATATGTACAGGTTAGCAGGCTGTTGTGGGCCAAAATGCAGCATTTGGACAGGAAAACAGGAATGCCTGTTCCCATTTAGGGTTGTGGGTTTCCAGGCTTGAGAGTGGAGCCTTTGCCAGGAAACCACCCTCTTATACCCGGTGTTTCCCTGCCTCCTGTCCATATCAATAATGCTTGAAGCAGATTTCTTACAGCCCATATATAAGTGGGTGGTGTTTGTTAATTTCACTATGCAAATCACTACCTTTTAATTGGTTTAGATTGTTACAATTAAATAATTATTGATAGGTTAGGGCCTATGTCTGCCTTTTTATTATTTGCTTTCTGTTTTCACTTTCTCTTTCCTAATTGTCCATTGTTTGTCTGTATGTATCTTGGCCTAACTGTGGATAATTTGAAAATAGTTTTAGAATTCTATTTTGATGTATTTATGTTTTTCATTAAAGCTGTTTATATAGTTTTCTTAGTAGTTGCCTGCTGGTGTCAATGTGTTACCATTTCAAGTATAAAAACCTTACTTCAATTTAGGTCCCCTTAACCACTTTCAGGTATAATTGTCTCAATCATTTCCTCTGCATACATAGAACACGATGTCAGATGGTGTTCATCTTTTATTCCAGCTATAAAATATAATTTTTAAACTCATGAAATGAAGGATGGTCTTATTATGTTTACTGCAATTTTTACTCATTCTGTTCTTTACTTTCTAAAGATCCTACTCATCATCTTTTATAATTTTTTTTTAGTTTAGCGTTTCCTTCAGCTATTCTGTATTTTAAGAAAATAAATTGTTTTATTGTATTACGGTGATTTGATTTTTAGCTCTGCAAAATATAAACTTGAAAACTGTAGGGTTTTAAAATGTATTCCAGCAATCTTTAGTTATAGGTGGGTTGTGGTTACATGGTTATTATCTTTAGTGGTGATTTCTGAGATTTATTGGAACTGTCACCTGAGAAAATAATTGTTTTTTAAGAAAATAAATTGTTTTATTGTATTAGGGTGATTTGATTTTTAAATTTACAAAATACAAACTTGAAAACTGGAGGGTTTTTAAATGTATTCCAACAATTTTTGGGGTATAGGCGTGTTTTGGTTACATGGTTTATGTTCTTCAGTTGTGATTTCTGAGATTTTTTGGAACTGTCACCTGAGAAAATAATTGTTTTTTAAGAAAATAAATTGTTTTATTGTATTAGGGTGATTTGATTTTTAAATTTACAAAATACAAACTTGAAAACTGGAGGATTTTTAAATGTATTCCAACAATTTTTGGGGTATAGGCGTGTTTTGGTTACATGGTTTATGTTCTTCAGTTGGGATTTCTGAGATTTTAGTGGACCTGAGCAGTGTACATTGTCCCCAATGTGTACTCTTTTATTCCTCACCCTACTCCTAAAAGTCCAACCCCTGAGTCTTCAAAGTCCATTATATCACTCTTATGCCTTTGCATCCTCATAGCTTAGCTCTCACTTATAACTGAGAACATATATTTGCTTTTGTATTCCTGAGTCATTTCACTCACAATAATGGCCTCAAGCTCTGTCCAAGTTGCTGCAAAATACATTATTTCATTCCTTTATATGGCTGAGTAGTATACCATGGTGTACATGTACAACTTCTTCTTTATCCACTCAGTCAATGGGCACTTAGTTTGGTTCCATATCCTTGCAATTGTGAATTGTGATGCTATAAACATGCATGGGTGTGTGTCTTTTTCATACAATGACTTCTTTTCCTTTGGGTAGATACTCAAAAGTGGGATTCCTGGATCAAATGGTAGTTCTAGTTTTTGTTCTTTAAGGAATCACCATACCGTTTTCCATAGTGGTTGTACTAATTTATTAGGTTGGAGCAAAAGTAACCGTGGTTTTTGCCATTTAAAACAATGGCAAAACCACAATTATTTTTGCACCAACTTACCTACGTATACATTCCCACCAGCAGTCCTATGGCTACTCTTTAATGATAAATCTGCTAGCAACAAATTCTCTCAATTTCCCTTCAACTGAGAATGTCTTTATTTCAGTATGAAGGATGATTTCACCAGATACGCAATTTGGGATTGACTGCTCTTTCAGCACTTAATAAAACTGATATCACTTCCTTTGTCTTCCATGGATTCAGATGACAGATTCTGTCATTAAACCTGTTTTTTCTTTATAGAAAATGCAGCAGTTTTCTCTGTTTTAATGATTTATTCTTTGTGTTTAGTTTTCAGGAGTTTAATTATAATGTGATTGGTGTAGTTTTAGGTTTAACCTAGTTGAGTTTTACTCAGCTTCTTGAATCTGTAGCTTTATATGTTTTGCCAGATTTGGGAGGCTTTCAGCCAATATTTATTTGAATACTTTCTTAGCTCCTCTCCATTTCTCTTCTTCATCAGAATTATGATGATTCTAATGTCAGATCTTTGTTATTGTCCCACAGATCCCTTGATCTCTGTTTATTTTTTCTTTTAGTCTATTTTCTCTTTGTTGTTCAGATTGAGTAAATTCTATTAATTTGTCTTCAATTTCACTGTTTTTTTCTGTGTCTTTTCCACTCTGCTATTAAGAACATCCAGTGAAATTTTTGCTTGTTTTTTTCTTTGTTTGGTTATTTTGTTTTCCACTTCCACAATTTCTATTAGATTATTTTTTATTTTTATATATTCTATTTATGTCCTGAGATTTTCCAAGTCTTTTAAATTTGTTTTACAGTAAATTATAACGATTATTGAAGCATTTTATGATGGTTGCCTTAATTTTTTTTTTTATTTTTTGAGAGTGGGTCTCACTCTGTCACCCACGCTGGAGTGCAGTGATGATCATAGCTCACTACAACCTCTATATCTTGGGCTCAAGCAACCCTCCTGACTCAGTCTCCCAAGTAGCTGGGACTACAGGCACATGCCATCACACCTGACTAATTCTTAAAATTTTTATAGAGACAGGGTCTCACTACGTTACCCAGGCTGGTCTGGAACCCCTGGCCTCCAAGAATCCTCCTGCCTTGGCCTCCCAAAGCACTAGAATTACAGGCATGAGCCACCATACCTGGCTAAAATCTTTAACAGATAATTCCAACAGTGGATAGTCTTGGTATTGGTATCAAATAATTGTCTTTTCTCATTCATATTGTGATTTTTTCTGATTTTTGGTACCAGTGATTTTTATTGCATCCCAGACATTTTAGTCATTACATTAGGAGACTCATAATCCTATTTATGTTTTCTGTTTTGGCAGGAAGTTGCTCTGTTTAGGGTTTGTATGTGAGTTCTGGACTACTTTTTGTGAGTTTTGAGTCCAGTGATGATTTAGTTGTCCCTCTCCTTGCAATGCTTTCTAGTCTGTTTTGTTACTTGATGCCTTTGGGGCTTCCTGCTCAACCTCTGATGTTGTCTGCAGTGGTAATAGGAACTTTCCTAGTCCATTGGTACCAGGAGGATGTGGGGTTCTGCTGATGCTGGCTCTGAGAGTGGGTTGTTCTACCTGCCACTGCATCACATGTAAAATAGAGACTGGAATGGCTGGAGTTTCTCTGCTGTTGTTACTCATGCAGATCAGACCCTGGTTTATATCTTTTATTCTTTTTTTTTTTTTTAATTAACTATTCACGGTTGGGCCAGGTGGCTCACGCCTGGAATCCCAGCACTTTGGGAGGCCGAGGCGGGTGGATCACGAGGTCAGGAGTTCGAGACCAGCCTGGCCAACATGGTGAAACCCCCTCTCTACTAAAAAATACAAAAATTAGCTGGGCTTTGTGGCAGGCACTTATAATCCTAGCTACTCAGGAGGCTGAGGAAGGAGAATTGCTTGAAACAAGAAGGCAGAGGTTGCAGTGAGCCGAGATCGTGCCACTGCACTCCAGGCTGGGTGAAAGAACAAAACTCCATCTCAAAAAAAAAAAAAAAAAAAAAAGAGTAAATAAATAATAAACAATTATTCACTTTTTAACTGACAGGTAAAAATTGTATATATTCATGATGTACAACATGATGCTTTAAAATTTGTTTACCCTATGGAATGGCTAAATAGAGTTAACACATGTATTACTTCACAAATTTATCATTTTCATGGTGAGCATACATCATCTACTTTGTTAGCGATTTTTAAGTATATAGTATGCTATCTAAAGTCACCATGTTGTACAATAGATCTCTTGAACTTATTTCTCCTATCTGAAACTTTGTATCCATCTCATCTTAAGGCCATTCTGTTTCCAAATTGTAGAATTCAGTAACGGGTCAGAATTAAAATGAGCGCACATATCAATGGGCTTTCAGCTAATAAATATTTTTACTTTTTATTCATCACTAGAGGTAGGCTATTCTGAGCTCCAGCAAACATTTTTCCATGCGTATTTCATTATATTTCCTGCCTGTGTTCACACTGGACAACTAAATATGTCTTCCTAGTCTCACCACTTTTCTCTATTCCCCAAGGCCCAGGTTAAAGCACACATTTTCTTCCGTGACATCACCAAAGTTACTCCGGAGAGAATTTTCTGTTTTATCACTTCCTTCAATATATATCAAATGCCTCACCTTGACGCTATTAATTACTGTTTGTTCTGGGAATGTTTATTTTTTATTTTCTTCTAAATTATGCTATAAGTCCCTCAAAATCAGTCTCTATTTTAATTCTCTTAAATCTCTCACACATTCCAGCACTGTCTTGGGTATATATGGGGTATTTTATAGCCATTGATTGATTGATTGCAAAGTAAGGTTCAGGTGGTGCTGACCTCTTTTAATCTATCAAAATGCACTGAACAACTCTGAGGGAGAAACAGAGCTTGAGTTTGAAGGGATTTCAGCTATAATTTAATCCAGACCACCTCATTTTAAACAGGAGAATTCAAGAGGTAGAAAAGACACAGAGTCAAAAGATGGCTAAGAGCAAAAAAGAAAGCAATCCTCATCAGGATTTTCAACAATCACTTCTCTATATTTCCCACAAAACCCTCCTCTTCTCTATAAGGGGGACCCCTTTTATATGCTTTTATTCACTACACCTCCTTTTCAACAGAAAGACAGGGGAGGAGACTGATGATAGCTGTGTTATTAAGAGAACAAATCTGGCCCGCTAAAGAGGGTTGCATCCTGCCACATCTACAAGAAATTCTGAATGAAAGTATTCATTAGAGACTCTTGAGTAATCTCTTTTTAAGCTGTCTTAGGTTTGTACACCGTATTTTGAAACTTTTTTTTTGTATTAAAGACTAACACGCATGCAGAAATGTATGCCAATAATAAGTGTACAACTTATTTAATTATTAAAAAGTGAATATAGCTGTATAACATGCAAGTCAAGAAACAGAATCGGACACATTAAAAGCTTAACTCCTCTGAAGGGTGTTAGGTAAATGATCCCCTTTCTCTTCTAAGAAAACCACTACCTTGATTTTTAACATCAGACTAGTTGACCCTTTTTCTATACTTTGAATGAAATAATTTATTATTTATTTATTTATTTGTTTTATTTTTTTGAGACAGAGTTTCACTCTGTCGCCCGGGCTGGAGTGCAGTGGCACGATCTCAGCTCACTGCAACCTCCGTCTCCCAGGTTCAAGCAATTCTTCTGCCTCAGCCTCCGGAGTAGTAGCTTAATCACATATGATGACTACAGGCTTGTGCCATCACCACGCCTGGCTAATTTTTGTATTTTTAGTACAGACGGGGTTTCACCGTATTGGCCAGGCTGGTCTGGAACTCCTGACCTCATGATCCACCCGCCTTGGCCTCCCAAAGTGCTGGGATTACAGGCATGAGCCACCGCGCCCAGCCATAAATGAAATTTTTCGAGAGTATTCTTATGTTTCTGACTTCTTTCAGTCAATAGCATATTTGTGAGGTTCATCCATGGTTTTACATGTTCATTTATTATTATCATAATACAATATTCCCTTGTTAGAATATATCACAGTTTATTTATCTATTCTGTTATTAATGGACACTTAGATTGTGTCCAGTTTGAGGCATTTATGAATACTGCTGCTATTAATGTTCTTTCTCTTATTGTTTGAAACACATATTCATTATTTTTATTGTTTCTATATTTAGGAGTAGAATTGTTGGGTCATAACATGTGCATATGTTCAACTTCAGTAGATTTTACCAAACTGTTTTCCAATGTGGTTGTTTAAACTGACACTAGGACCAGGAGTATATGAGAATTCCGTTTACTCCAAATCCTTGCCAGCTTGCCAGTCTTTTTAATTTTAAACATTCCATTCTGCAGGTAATGATATTTCCTTGTGGTTTTTCTTGCATTCCCCTGGATACTAGTGAAGAGGCGCCTCTTTTCAAATGCAGAGTGGTAATTTCCATATCCACTTTCACTGGAGTCTGATTCAAGTCCCTTGCCAGTCTTCTATTAGGTTATCTTGTTCTTAGTAGTATGTAGGAGTCCTGAAAATTGATTTGGATGTGGTCATTTGTCAGAAATACATATGTTATATATTTTTCCCACTTGGTTTGTTTTATTATTCTTTGAATATACCATTCATTAAAATAAATTCTTAATTTTATTGTGGTACATTTTATCAATCTTTTGTTTTATAGTGGGTGCTTTCTGTGAAACTATTTTAAGGAATCTTACTCTACCTATGCTTGTGAAAATTGCATTTTTGTTTTCTTCTAGATTATTTATTTTACCTTACATGTTTATACCTGTAGTCCTACTAGAATTCCTATGGTAAGGATGAATTTTTTTTTTTTTTTTTTTTTTGGTCATTATGAGAGTCAATTTGACCCAGTGCCATTTGTGAAAGAGATCTTGCTTTCTCTATTACTCTTCAAGGTCACCCTTGTGATAAAGCAACTGACCATGTGTGTGTTAGTCCATTTGTAGACTCTCATATGTTCCATTGTCTGTCCATAACTACTCTAATAACATAATATCCCAGTTGCAGTAGTTCTGTAATGAGACTTGACATATGGTAGTGAAAGGTCTCTAATTTATTTTTCTTACCTAGAAATTTTCTATTTTTGGTCTTCTTCATTTTCATAAATATATTAAAATTGGCTTGTCAATTCCACATGCAAACACGTGTACCTGTCCACATTTTGACTGAGTTACAGTGAATGACTTAGGGAGAATTGACAACTTTACGAAGTCGAATATTTTGATCAATGAACATTGTAAATACTATTTATTTAATCTTTGATATTTTCCATCATATTTTAGAGTTTTTTAAAAGGAAGACTAGTACATCTTTCATTCAGTTTTACGTTTTTCTCAATTTTGAAAGATCGAATCATTTTTACATTTATTTTCTATTTTTTGAATATATTTACCTACTATTCATTGCTGCACAATGCATCATTTCAAATTATTGTTTCTTAAAACAATAATTATTTTCTTATGTATTACTTATTGGGAGTTCTAGGGATTAACTGGGTTATCTAGGCAGTTATTGTTCAAATTTCCCATCTGGTTGTGGTCAAATGGTATCTGTGGCTAAAGTCACCTAAGATTTCCCCACTCGCCTATTTGGTGGTTGATGCTTGCTGTTGACTGAAATCTCTGCATTTCAACTGCAGCTGTTTATGAGAGAGACCGTTTGTTCTATCCATACGCTCTGGCCTTACTCACATGTATACATATCTAACTAACCTGCATGTTGTGCAGGTATGTGCCCTAGAACTTAAAGTATAATTTAAAAAAATTCACTCATTAATTTTAACAATTTACCTTTATCATCTTCTATATACCCACTGATGTCATCTATAAATAATGAACATTGTCTTATTTCCTTTCTACTTTTTAATCCTATCTCATTTCTTTTTTGAATTATTTCCAGGTTCTCTCTTGCAGTGTTGAAAAGAATTATGGGTCTAAATATAAAAGCTAAATTAAATTGGGCATTTTTTCCCATTCCTGATTTCAAACAAAAAGCTCCAAACATGTATTCATTAACTATGTTTACTGTGACAGACATTTCTTTTATAAAATTAATTTTTAAGTCATTGTTTGCTGAGAGTTTCTATCATGAAAGAATATTACATTTTATGAATATTTTTTATTTTCCTTTGATAGAATTATAAGATTTATTAAATTGAGAATTTCATCGATTTATCTTATTAAATTGGGAACTTCACTGATTTATTTTTACGTGTGAAGTAAGTCTACCAGGTATTTCCTTGAAAATAACTCAAGTCTTGATGCCATATTGTTAGATTCGGTTTGCAGATATTTTGTTTAGGATTTTTTTTGTATCTGTGGTCATGAGTGAGATTGACCTAGATTAATATTTTGTTAATTTGGAAATTTGGAATTTGTTAATTTGTTAATTTGGGAATATCCTGGTCAACTGTTAGTTGAGGCAATGTTACTATGGCCTCAAAAGAAATTGAGAACTGTTTTTTTTCCTATTCTCTGAAATAATTTATGTAAGAATGATACTGTTTACTTAAAATGTTGGAATAGATTCACTGGTAAATTATTATGGGCCTATTGTTTGTTGTAAAGTTTTAAATTATGAATTCAACACTTTTACGCATTATGCAACTATTTAGATTCTTTATTCTTGTATTCATTAGATAAATTGAATTTTTCTAATCATTTGTCTACTTTGTCAAATTTCCAAATTGATTGGTACAAAGTTGTTGTAAGCCTTTCTGATAGTATTAGTTTGTAGAATTTGAAGTGATGTCCCCTTTTTAATTCCAGATACAGTTTATTAGTGCTGCTCTTCTTGAACAATCTTTAGATGTATTCGTCTATTTTGTTAGTGTACTCAAGCATAAGTTTTGACTTTGTAATTTTATTAATGGTGAATTCCACCAATTCATTTATAATTGTAAAATGTACCATATGTTTCTGGAATAAACGCAGGTCTTGATATATTCTTCTTTATATTTCATAATTTTTATTAATGAGTTTATCCTGGCATTCTTCGATTTACTTTTTCCTCGGCTTTTATTTTGATTATTTCTTCTTTCTGATTTGTTGGAGTTTAATTTACTGTTCTGTTTCTGAATACCGCAGATGGATACTTACTCAGCACATCCATTATCATCCAGTCTTCTTTTCTAATTTATGTATTTAAGGTTATAATTATCCCTCTAAGGAAGCCTTAGCTATATAGCTTTATTCTAAATTTCTATATATTTTATTTTTCTTATTCAGTAAAAAATATTTTCTAATTTCAATTATGATTTCTGCTTTGATTCATGCATTTTTCAGATTTGTAGTTCTTAATTTTTTATTATATTGTAAATTGCTAGTTATCATTTTGTTATTTAATACCTTCTTATTTTATAATATTATAGAAGCATGTACTTTGTGCAATTTTAGTCCTTTGAAATTTATAAAGTGTGGATTTATAGCACTCCTTTTATTAGTTTTGTTAAATATTCCATGCATGTTTTATAAGAGTATATACATTTGGGTACAACATTCTATATATGTCCAGGTTGTCAGTTACTTTGTTTAAACAATTTGAATACAGCATTCCATTTCTTCTGATGGTGAAACCCGTCTCTACTAAAAATATTAAAAAGAATTAGCTGGGTGTAGTGCATGCCTGTAGTCCGAGCTACTCAGGAGGCTGAGGCAGGAGAATCACTTGAACCTGGGAGGGTAGAGGCAGAGGTTGCAGTGAGCCGAGAGATCACGCCACTGCACTCTGACCTGGCAACAGAGCAAGACTCCGTCTCAAGGAAAAAAAAAAAAAAAAAAAAAAGTAGAGGAATATGGAGTCAGTGCCATACAGATGAAATAATGGTTATGCTAGATTCTTCCCAGCCTGTGTTAAGCACCATTGGTAGGTTTCTGCTTTGAGCTTTGAGCTTGTTTTTTTCCAAATGCGTGTCTAAAAATTGAAAATGTCTTTATCGTTGTGCTCAACCCCTTCAATAGTCTACAGAGTAAATTACAATGTCTTCTTTTATCTAAGAATGACCCTTGCCCACCTCCATCATGCCAAGTTATTTTGCTACTTCTCATCCCTTTGAGCTTTTAAACAATCGCCATAGTATACCTTTTGCTAGTCACTGAATAGCAAACATTGGTGTGCCCTTTTCTTGTGACCTCTACACTTGTCAGTGATTTTCCTTATGCATTTTTCACACTGTATTCATTTGTTGACAGATCTGCCTACACGACTAGTCTACACACTTAATTAAGGGATAAACTAGCTTACACAAAAGCAGAAAGAAATCTTTTCTAAAAGAAGACTTAAAAAAACAGTAGAGAGAGACATAATATGCTTTCTTTTTGTTATGAAACACACACTGAGGGAGGTATAGGCAAAACAACAAGTTTGAGATAATGACCCCACGGAACATCACCATGCTAGGAAAAGGCAATTCAAAAATTATCGAGTGCCTCCTCTAAGGCATCAGATTCTGAAGTTGTTGATAGGAATGAGAGAAAGACAATAGGTAGGACGGTTGGCTAGTCTAGGCCTTGAGTGTTGTATACAGAGACTAGGAATAATAGAAAAAGCTGTATGGTTTTCATTACTGGTTCTCTTAATGAGGGAAACAAAACTATTTTCATAATTATCAGACAAATATGGGGCAGACAAGACAGGTTTTGAAATGCAGTGTTCCATAAATGGCAATTAATGATGTATGTCATCTGTTTCCAATCTATCAGTAATGCTCCAAAAACGAAAATAATCTGCAATTAAAATTATCATTAGGAACAGCAGGACAGAAGCTGGATAGAAGGTGGCTTTTCTCTTAGAATTCAATAATTTCAAAAGCATCATCAGAGTGTCTTAAGTGTATCATGCTACTTTTTAAATTAAGAATTACCCTGTTTCCCTCTAAAATGTGTTTGAATTAGAAGGGATCAAAGAAAAAAGACCCTTTTATTGTAATCAAAGGGAACATCTCTTATAAAGAAAACCACATAGTAATAAATAACATTAAAGTAATATGATTTAAGCAGTTTTATGTTTCTATTTTGCTGCATATTCAGTATTATATATGTCTGTATAGATGAGACCCTGTGAGAGATAGATTTGATTTTTACTTTGAGAAGAAAAGAAAATTTGTATTATTTTGTTGCTGCCATGTAGCAAATAGAATCATAATAATGGGCAGAGCATATAATTGCATATGTCTTGGGAATTCAAGATGGCTAGGTGTCCCAAACAGAGGAACATATCCTCCCCTGCCTATTTAAAATTGGTATTCAATACTGAAAAAACAAACTTTCATTCAAGAGATATAAGGCTTAAAATGAAAAGATTGCTGGAAAAATACGTGTATAGGTGGATATATATATATTTCAATTTGCTTCATTTACTTTTAATTGATAAATGGGAAAATGTTGCTTATAAGTATTTTTTTTTCCTCCTTAGCCTTTATCCCTAGTTCTGCTAAAGCCAGCCACCTACCTGGACTCTGTTTTGTCTCATCAGTTTTATCAACATCCTAGATTCTGATCCGTTTATAGCAGATATAGCCAATATCAAAAATACTTGGGTTTGGCCGGGCACGGTGGCTCACGCCTGTAATCCCAGCACTTTGGGAGGCCAAGGTGGGCAGATCACCTGAGGTCAGGAGTTTGAGATCAGCCTGACCAACATGGTAAAACCCCATCTCCACTAAAAACACAAAAATTAGCCAGGCATGGTGGCAGGAAACTGTAATCCTAGCTGCTTGAGAGACTGAGACAGGAGAATCACTTGAACCTGCGAGGCAGATGTTGCAGCGAGCCAAGATTGTACCACTGCACTCCAGCCTGGATGACAGAGCAAGACTCCATCTCAAAAAACAAACAAACAAACAAACAACCATGTTTTTCTTTTCTTAAAAAGCATGTATACTTAGATATAATACAGAATGTTTTACCTACTGTAATATTTAAGTAAATTTAAATACATCACATATATACAGCAAGCTTTACAGGTATACAGGTACATCCATATAGACGTATTTACCCTGCTCTTGTTTCACACATTGTTATAATTTTGATATCTATGTTAACATATACAAATCTAATTTATTTATTAAACGACCATACAATAATATTCCGAACAATGAATATATTAAAATTATCTATTGATCTATTATTAAACTTTCCTTCTAGTTCTTTGCATTACCAGCAATCCCATTATGAATGTTTCTGTGTACATCTCCTCAAATACAAGTGAAAAAACTTCCTTTGTAGACATGGCTTGAAGGGAAATTAAACTGTGTGAAGGCATGCAGATTTTAAGCTTTACGGATTATTGACAAATTTTATTCCGAAACAATTGCACTAATTTATGTATACATCCTCTGGGATAAATAAAAATTAATCTTTCTATGTCCTAGTTATTGAATTTACAATTTTTGCTCATCCAGCTAATGTTAAATTTTATCTCTTCCTTCTGTTTTGACTTTCATTCTTCTGATTGCCACTTAGGTGGGACAATTTTTCATGTTCTTTTGACGCCCTGTTCTGTGTATTGTCTATTTATGTATTTTACCCAAATTTCTATTATTATCTGCCTTTTGTGTATGAATTGATGAATATAAATTTCTTCTATATCCCGGCTAATTCTTTGTTATTTATATGTTAAATGTGTATATGCCAATCTATCATTTATTTTATCCACTTTATTATTTCAGTTTCCTTTCATGAGTTGTATTTTGTTATTTGTCTACAAATTTCTTCCTCAGTAGGCCAGAGCTAATGTAGTTAGGGCACACTGAAACAGCACATCCATTGTTAAACTACAAAATACTCTTGTAGCTCTCATTAACAGTTACCTCCCAGACCTCAGGCCTCCCTCTTGCCCAAGTGATCACTGCTGCTGTAGTCTCTCATGCCCCTCTCTGGGACACTGCTTAAATTCCCAAAGATCCAGTAGCTTAGGACTAATACCTGACACTGCAAAGACTTATGGGACCCTATTCCAGTGTCATGGCCGGCATCTATCCTGACTCATTGCTACCCATAGTGTGTCTGCTGAAAAGGGTTTTGCTTGATGCCACAGGAATATTCTCTTACATTTTATTCTAATACTCTCAAACTTTGGATTTAGACAATTAAGGCTTATCTAATCATTTATTTTGTTTATGATGCAACATAGAAATAGAGTACTTTTTCCATTATGCAAATCTACTTGATCGAATATTAGATATTAATTGGCACCGTCATACAAAGAAATTCTTGTATGTGCCTTGGTCCATTTGTAGGAACACTATACATTTCATTTATCTTCCTATATAGTATTATAATGAATATAGCATTACAATTTATACTGCTATTTTGTAGGGCAAATATCCTTTCCTAATTTTTACTATTAATTGTCTTTTAAATTCTTGGACTTTTCTTCTGCCACATACATTTTATAATTAATTTGCCTAGTTTCAGGAAAAATTCTTCTTTGATTTTGATTAAAAATGCTTTGATTGATTTGCTTGCTTTTTCACTTAGGATGACTTAGTAAGATTTGCTTATATTTCTATTGTATTCTTCCTGTCCACTTTGGCATCAAGGTAAGAATGACTTACAAAATAAGTCTAGTAGCCTTCCTTCTTGATCTGTGCTTCTGTGGTAGATAGCATTATCTGTTTCATGAAGGCTTGTAAAAGTTTCTGGACTTGATTTATCTTCCTTTTTGTGGGGATGGATTGGGTAGTGGTAGCAGTCATGGACTGAGGTGAAGTTTTTCTATTCTAGAGGCAATTGTGATAATTTATATTTTTGTAAATAAATGTCATATATTCATCTAAATAGCATAAAAATTGTGCAAAGAGTTTTATTGTTTTAGTTTGCAAACTAAAAAATGCATTTATACTATATCTATACATAAATATTTTATTTCTGATTAAGCTGTATTGTGGTCAGACAACACAGTCTCTGTGAAATCAGCTCTTTAAAATGGAAAATTGCTTTGCAGCTCTTAGATAATCAATTTCTGCAAAATATTTTGTGTGCTTAAGAATGAAATATCTCATATATTTTGGGGCTCTAGAAACAAGTGCAGCTATCCCTATCAACCTATTAACCTGTTTTCTCTTATCTATCAATAAATGTATTACATAGAGTTTATTTTTGCTTATTTATTATATCAGATTCTGAAAGAAGCACATTAAAATATCACACCTTAGTGTGACTGAAAATTTGTCCATTTTTTTCCCATAATTTTCTTAGTTGGTGTCATAATCAAGATGATTTTGTTAAAAGCATGTTAGTATATTATGTTTGAATATCCAGAATTACTTCTTTTTCTACTATTTTTATGCCTCCTCCATCTTTTTGACTTTTTTCTTTTATCTTTTCTAGTCCTTCATCTTCTGTCATTTTATTTAAATTGTGCTTCTTGTAAGCATTATATAAATATATTTTGTTTTAATTTTATAGAATTCAATTTTAAAATTCAGTATTATGAAATTACTTAAAGTCAATGTTAATCCATTTGCCTATAATTACTGATACATTTTTATTTACTTGGCATTTCCTATTTGTGATTTTTTCTTTTAATTAATTTCTGTCATTAGTTAACAATTCCTTGTTTCTTTTTTAACTCTCTTATTGTTTGGAAGTTACAGTTTATATTTCTATTATGTTAACCTCCAGTTTTCCTCAAACATGTTTATTTTTTTTCTGAAGGTGTTTTTATCTTGACAAAAAATGCATTTGTATACCTCAATGGCCCTCCAATTTTTTCCCTTCCCATCTTCCAATAAATTATTTAGAATTCTATTTGCACCTTTTAAAATTTTGAAATACTTGATTAAACAATATATAAAATAATATATGTAAATTATAAAGTACACAATAATAGAATGAACATCTGTAAACATTATACCCAAGAAACAGAACATCCTCAGTAACTTTGAAGCTCCCTATGGGATTTTCACTGGTTGCAATCTGTTGTCCTTTTCTGAACTTATATTCTTAATAATTTGCTTTACTTTAGGGTTTTACAACATGCCAATATACTAATCACCATCATGACAAATTAAAAAAAAGTTATAGGCAAGAAACATAAATACCAGTAATTCTGAATGTCTCCTTTACATTTGTAAACTTATTGAGAACCCCCCAAAGAGCTTCTGTTTATCTGCATCATACCTTTTGACATTTATCAAATTAAAAATTAAGGTATGACTTTTAAATTTATGAATGATATTTATAAACAATGAACTCATTACATGATCATATTAGTAACAGACCTTTATGGGAAATACCTATATTTTATCTCAAAATTAGTGATGTGTGACACTGTTTTATAATTTTTGCAAATCTCCTTAATGCCTGGTCTAAAAGAAGACAGCTGGATTTCTATATCTGCACCTTCATTCAATCTGCAATAAACACGTTTTGGTTAAAGTATATGAAAAAAATCTGATTTCAGAAAAGGGAGGATATTTTAACATATTTTTTTTCCAGAGAGCTTTAGATATTCTCCTTTGACAATACAGCAAAATTCAACAAGTGGCATTTACTTAAAAAATAGTTACAATGTGCAATCTAAAGCCACGCCAATAAACTTGTATATTCTCCTACATCAAAACTTACTGGGCTGTCTTGCACTTTAAATTGACCTTCTAGCAAAACAGCATGGTTTTATAATATTATGCATTGGACTTTTAAAAAATATTGATTCAATGACTTACACAGATTTTTTAAATGGTGACACATCTACTTGTACAATATCAAAACATCATATTCATTAATTTTACTGCGGTATATCTAAAAGTCTTTTATAATTGGGAGATTTTTAAGCTTGTGATGGAGGATACACATTTTCCAAAATTCTAATTTTTGCTTGCAAGCTCAATTTTTGTTACTGGCCACAAGTGTTGTCAGTTCCCCTTGCAATTAAGGCTTTACTTCTTTAATCGTCAAGATAATGTTTGCCAGGTACTCAAGTCTGAATAACTGTGATTTGTCTGTTAATAATTCTCTCAAACAAAAATAGTGTTCCATAAAATCATCGCTAGTTCAGCTTCTCACTGAAACAATTGTACAAGTGCTTTAATCCAAGGCAACAATTGTACATTGGCAGAACTGCTTTATGCATCATTCCCATTTCCTTACACATAATATTAAACTAATATGAACTCAAGCATCAATATCTAATACAATTAATAATGTTTATTATCTCATCACATTTATTCTTAAACTGCCATTCTTTATACTGTGAGCAGTTGGCAGCAAATAATAGAAAAGTACTAGTTCAATTTGATGCTACTACCTTGCCTCATACCAAGGAACCATCAGTTTTATCCAATATTGCCCTTGCACCATCAGTAAAAATGCCAGCACAGTAAAAAAAGCCAAATAAAATTTTAACAGTGATATAAAAATAGCTTTGACCTCACAGATCTCCTAAAAGAGTCTTGGTAATGCCTGGAGTTCCGTGTTTCACACTTTGCGAGCCACCGTTAAAGATTCACCCCCGCTTTACCTGCTTTCTGATTCCATCTCTTACTATGTTCTCTGTGATATAATTCATATTTTTCCCCTTTCACAAACATCTAAGTTTTTCCTCTTAAGCCCTTCTGCCTCAGCCTACAAAGCTAGAATCTCTGTTATCCCTCACATATCTTGTTACTGAAAATACTATCAACACTGATATTAATGAAAAGAGGGAGAGAATTATTTAAGGGTACATTTTTTTTTTTAAGGAGGCCTATATTAGAAGACAGAGTCAGGGATGTGATGGTATGATGCTTTGGCTTTAGATATAGCCAATACTATCAAAAGAAACCCTTTGATTAAAAGGTATTTTCATGTGAGCTCTTTAGCTTCTCTCTTTTTTAAAAAGGCATAGTACAATGAGGCTATGCAGTGTTAACCTGGCATATCCTAAACCTAATTATTTGTATATGGGGATTCACTTAATTTTAACAAGTGGCTGTGTCTGCCTGTCATGGCATGGACTAATAACCTGACTTTTCATTTAGATTCCTGACTCTAAGGTAGGCTTTCTGAAAAGCCCTAGAGACATTATTTTAATTTTAAAACTCATTAAGTGTCTATACCATATCTGTCACATGTGAGGTTTTATAATAATATCTTCCACCAAAGAGAAGCAGAAATTTCTTCAAAAATTATACAGCATTAAATTTTGTAGAATGAAAATCACCTTATTAAAAATAATCTTAAATTTCTTAATCACACATTCAAGTTAGATTAATTAAGACATATAATGCATACTCTAAGTTCTAATTGACATTAAATATTATTACTGGAGGTTGGTTAATAATTAATTAGTTTCTGGTGGTCCATTTTCATTAATTTCATTAATTAAATTTTATTAATTGTTTTTAAATTATATAGTTTTGTACTTATTAAACTAACTTGCTCAATTTAATAATATATTAGATTGTATATGTAATACGATGTTGAGAAAGTATGTACTTTTATGAAGATTTTTAAAATGTGTTAAATTAAACTAAATTTGGCCTGAGGCTGCTTCTTTACCTTGATTCCTTAGGTAAGGAACTACAAGCTAATTTAATATATAAACAAACTTAAAATCTAACAGAATATTTTATAAAAAATAGCTGGGTCTCAGTCAATCACTACAGCTGAGCTTCAGCCAATCACAGGCTACACATTTATATCTTTAGTGACGGCATGCATATTTTCAGAAGGAAGTGAATGTCCTAAAGCTGAGCTTTTAATGTGCCTCAGGTTTGCATTCCCTCACACTTTGACCATGAATCGAAATAAAGGTAATCACTATAGCTCCCATGAGAAGAACCAACATGAACTAAGACTTGTAGGATGGGAAGCCTTTTCATAAGCAGCTACTAGAGAAAAGCTCTTTCAGATACAGTGAGTTAATGGACAAATGAAAAAACATCAGGAATGACAGAGGTGACATACGGGACACTGTAGACAATGAAGACTCACTTGTCATATAGGGTATCTCAACTATTGATCTCTCCCTCCAGCTTGAGTTTCTTTCACCAAGGAAAGCACTCATTTTGAAGTGTCCTGTTCCTTATCTTCAGGTATTTATTGTTCCTGTGAAGATAAGGAACAGGACACTTCAAAATGAGTGCTTTCCTTGGTTAATTCTTATGCCCACCGAAATGTGACAACATTCAATGTAGTTGAAAAATAAGATGATTCAATTATTGAGATCAGTGAGTGAAAGAAACTGTAAAGTAATTACTTTTAAAAAGAATAACCAATAGATGCTAAAACTGTTGGTTGAATGTTTGATTTTTATGAGGAACTGGATATTTACATAGTCGCAAAGTAACTTTTAACAAATTAATTATTTATTTAAAAAGTATTAATTACCACAATGAAGACCCTTAAAGGACAACACTGTAACCAAGTGATAAAAGTGAGCATCATTTGTAATGAGACAAAGAATATTTTGTGCTCCAATGAGGGGCACTGAAAAGGACATATCACTTATGTAGTATTCTTATTCAAAAGTATAACTTGAATCTAATTACAAGAAAACATTGGAGGAGTCTAAATTGAGAGACTCTTTGCAAACTAATTGGTCATACTTTTTACAATTTGTCTGTCATAATAGACAAATGCCAAGAGACAGGCAAGATCGAAGATAACTAAAAGGACGTGATGATCACCTGGAATCCGTAAACCAGAATTGGATTCTGGAGCAGGAAAAAATGCTTAAAGGACATTTTGAGGGCAAACAGTGAAATTTGAATATGGACTCTATATTAATCAAACAAATTATATAATAACATAATATTTATTATTTTAGTGCTTGTCACTCAAAGTTATCTTGGAGTTTGATATTATATGGTTACAGTAATAATGTCATGCTTGCTTCTTTTGTTTTTGTGGTTTGACATCCTGGTCCTCAATGTTTAAACCTGTAATCTTTCTGAAGAAGACTATACAATTGCCCACAGTTCTCTTTTTTGTTGTTGATTTTGTTTTGGGACAGTCTCACTCTGTCGCCCAGGCTGGAGTGCAGTGGTGCAATCTCGGCTCACTGCAACCTCTGCTTCCCGGGTTCAAGCAATTCTCATGCCTCAGCCTCCCAAGCAGCTGGGACTACAGTCACCTGCCACCACGCTTAGTTAATTTTTAGTAGAGATGGGGTTTTGCCATGTTGGTGAGGCTGGCTTGGAACTCCTGGCCTCATGTGATCTGCCTGCCTCATCCTCCCAAAAGTGCTGGGATTTCAGCCGTGAGCCATTGTGCCCGGCCGCCCACACTTTTCAATCTTCTCCTCCCAAGTTAGGGAGCCTACAAAGCAATGACAGAATCTGAACCCTGGCCCCTTTCTCTTTGGAGTCTCAATAGGAAATCCTGACCATTTCACCCTTCTCTACCTCTGCTTCCATCTTTTTGCCCACAATTACCAGCTGCTGCCAGAGATGTTAACCATACAATCTTTGGTTTTCTTGTGGTATAACACAAAGACTGAAGCATTTATTTACATCAGCTATCTTCAGGAATCTCATTCCATCCCTAAGCCTAATTATTTACATCCAGGCATCTTTATACTTGATAGCCTATTTTTGAATGATGCTAGACCAGTGTTTCTAATCCTTTTTTTTAAATTATATGTCTAGTTATATTATGTTTGAGTTTTATTTATATCTATTGAGTTTTAATTTATACTTATATTTGAATTTATTTTAATTCCCCTAAGTAGGTGTTTTATACATTTTTTTTCCTAACTACATCCACCATGAAACTTTAATACCATAGGTATACTGTACAGGTTTATGTGCTATATATTTATTTGTGCTTTATACATAAACAAAGTATGACATTGTAGCCCCCTAAAATCAACTTTTTGCTCCCTTTGCAGTCACTGCGTTAGGAATGCATGTGGTAGACTATGCAGATGTTTTATTCTTCTGTCCTTACATTTGTCAATCACAAAGTTACAAGGCATTCTCAGCTACTTTGTTTACCACCACCATTCTTCCTAGTCCCTCTGGGCACCAAGTCAAACCCACTTCCCCCTGCCCCAGACTAACCTTTCCCACTGTCAACCAGCTGCCAGTTCTAACACTCCCCAGTGCCATCAGATCAGAATCTAACACAGCAAGTCTCTCTCTCTCTGGACTGACACTATAACTAGTGTGTTGGGAGGTAAGGGTGGATAATGAAAGCAAAAAGGGAGTAAGTTATTAGGTGTTTTATATAAAGAAGTAAAAGAAATGAGAAATGACACATTCTCTCATTGCTTTCTTCCAGTGACTGTGTAGTACCTGTAGAACCTTGCTGTGATTATATGGTTGACAGGCTGGTCTCAGAAAAGATAAAGAATTATGATAGGTATAGAGAAGAAGTCACACCTGACTGAGTACATTGAAAAGGACTGCATCATTTAAAATGCCAAAGCCTAGTGAAGAAAACCAGATAAGCCAAGTTCAAGTAAGGAAAGAAAATCACACAGTAAGGTGAACTTCCTCAGGTCACAAAACTGTTACCTAAGCCAGGATTAGAATACCCATCTAATGGCATTTACTCAACAGGTTTTCTCACTCTATGATTGTATTCACACAGTAAATAATAATTAAACATACTAGAGCTCACCATGATCAGCAAAGGTAGTTTAGTGTGTAAAAGGCTGAGTCAACTGAATACTTTCTGATATAATATCAGTTCCTCCAGACAATCTAGACTTCTTACCACAATAGATTAAATTAATATGTGCACATTCTTCTGACTGAAAAGAGGATGCAGAATCTTAGCCATAAGACAGAAAACATTTTTCAAAGGAGCATCCAAGATTGTATTACAATGTTGAGAGGGTGGGCAGAGGAACAGAGCTTGAAACAGAAAGAAAAGAGAATACCACACTCACATTAAACAGTATTGGTAAACTTCTTTCAAAACGTGATAAGCAGTTAATTTTCCTCTCTCTAAAAAATCAGTTAGTCAGGATAATGTTCTGAAAAATGGCCATTGAGAGACATGCTGTACAAGAGAAGGCAAGAAAAATTCCTGTCATTGTCTCTACAGATTAAATTTGAAGTGGACGTTGAATCCATGCCTTCTCACAAGTGATAGAGGAAGACAAACTTTTTTTTTTTTTTTTTTTTTTTTTTTGAGATGGAGTTTCACTCTTGTTGCCCAGGCTGGAGTGCAATGGCACGATCTCAGCTCACTGCAACCTCCACCTCCCAGGTATAAATGATTCTCTTGCCTCAGCCTCCCCAGTAGCTGGGATTACAGGCGCTTGCCACCATGCCTAGCTAATTTTTGTATTTTTAGTAGAGATGGGGTTTCACCATGTTAACCAGGCTGGTCTCGAACTCCTGAGCTCAGGTGATCGCCAGCTTTGGCCTCCCAAAGTGCCGGGATTACAAGCATGAAAAACGAAAACTGTACCAGCAAATCTAAAGTCTGCCTTTGATTGCCTTCTACTGTACCTGCCGCATCCCCCATCTTCCTGGTTTCTATCCCACTGTTATCAGTTTGGTGTGTTTCCTTATAGATTTTTGAATGCCTATTCATGTTTTACTAAGCCCATATTGCTGTGCAACTTGCTCCTTCCACTCTGCATTGTGACTGAGAGATCCCTTTATGCCAGTTAATAGAGATGTCAGATTTTGCACTCTATGCAAGAGGAAAGTGTCTTACCGAATACTTCCTAAGATCACAAAACTATTGAGTGAAAATCCTGGACAATAATCCAGTTTTCTTGAATTTCACTTAAAACCATTTACATCTCATAGGTCCTCAATTGAGTGAATCCAATCACACTTTCACATAGTGGCCTTTTTACTTTGGTGTTGACCATGAGCACTGTAACTTTAATGTTGAAGTCTGTGCTCACATGTCTTACTGCCTGCCCCCAAAACATTCAAATCTGGAGATAGATAGAACAGAAAGTAAAAGTAATATGTATTTGAAAAGAACTTAATGAGAATTCTTAAGATTGTAATGTGGAAGAATTATAAAATGTTTCATTTTCAGAGAATTCTGTTCTGATACCATAAATCTAAAATACATGTGTATTGTTCTCAATGTCAGAAAATAGGAAACATTTTCTATTTGATCTGAAATCTTTAATTGGTAATGACTAGTAATCATTGTAAGCTATGCGAAGGTTATAATTGAGGCTCTGAGTATTATAAAATGGGACAATTTACTCACTACAAGAATTACTAGGAAAAAAAACAAAGACAAGTAGGATAAAATGTTTTGAAAGGAGTTTCCAGTTCATATCTTATATCTAATTGCATAAGATTAAAATGCCAAAGTTTAATTAATTTCTTACCATAAAACTGTCTGCAGATTTCCTCATTAGGGATAAGAGGGAAATTCACCCTCTTTCTCTCTCTACTGATACTTGAGGCTTCCACTTCCAAACTGGGTTCTTCATAACTTGAGAAGAGACTAAATGAACACCTGCATTTATGTTCATCATATTTACCTGGGGGGCAAAGCCCAAAGGCATTTAATCCCTCTGCTAAAACTACTTCTCTATGCATAGAGCAATTATGGTTAGTGCTGAACTTTTTCAGACAAACTGACTTCTACAAATTATTCAAAAGTATATCTGTATACAGAAAAGTCAGTCAATGTGATTGCCTATCATACTACAGTATAACTTCTTCCACACAGCAGTTTAATTTTAATTATAAATTAATTGTACCTGTAAAGTGTCTCAATTTTGACTCTAATACACGGCTCTCATTATTTCCTTTTCAGAGTTGATTTCATAGTCTACTATTTACCAATATCAGACATATCAAGATCTATTTATTTCATTATCATTGCCTGACTGATCACAGCATAGCCTTTAATTATCACAGCATAGCCTATACTGATCAGACTGCTACTTTTTGAGTATTATAAATGTACTTATATTAAGTGTTGTCCTACTAATAATTATTTTATTAAATATATTGCTCTTTCATTATCCATCCAGGAATTAGTGAGGTTCGTTTATGACCACTATATACTCCTTGCCTCTTAGATAGGTTTCTCTTCACTGATGCTTGAAATGTTTTGTGTGTCTTGCTGATTATTGGATTCAGTTTTCTGTTGATTTCTGCTAGAATTTGGTCTCCAAGAAACTCATGGTTTGTGACATCAATGCATTTTTTATGGACAATCTTTTTGTTTCACCAGCTGCCTTACAAAGCTCTTACTGCATTGACTATGCCAACATCCTGTCTTCTTTCTATTTTCATGTGTCATTGCCACCACAGGATATATAGGGAGGTGACAAGAGTGATGTACAGCTGCAAGGGATCAGCTAAGCTGTGCTCTTTCTGCTAAGCGCCATCAGCATTCTGACATAGACAAAGAGCTCTATCATGCTTGCCGTCCTGAATACAGTTTACAATCTCTCAATTGGTAAATTACTTTTACCAAAATTTGATCTTTTAAATGTAATAATTTTGTGAAGGGATTACTTCTATTTCTCATTCACATTTCAGTGTCAATTGTTTTAATCTTGTGAGTTAAGCCACTTTTTTAAAAAAAAATGAGTTTTAACTAAGGGTGAAAAATGACCAAAGAGTAATGAAAGGAGTGAGGGGTATACCAGCCCATGACAGAATGAAGTTAGTGGTTCTATTTTTGACTCTCTCTTTTTTTCTTGCCTTCTCTCTTCATTATAGATACCTGGAAATTCATATTGACAGGAACATGTAAAAAACTATTTCAAAGGTGGTGTTTCATTTATAGGTTTCATGTCCTAATATGACCAATTCCATGTTTTTAAGATCCTAAAATTAGAAAGTGCTATGGTTTGAATTTGTGTCCCCCCAAAATATCTATTGAAATCTAACCTCCAATGCAAAAATATGAAGAGCTGAGGCCCTTAGGAGATGAGTAAGTCATCAAGGCTCTCTGTCATTATAATGAGATGAGTGCCCTTATAAAAGAGGTTTAAGGGAGCTGTTCACCCCTTCTGCCTTTTGAGGACACAGCAAGAAGGTGGCATCTTGGAAGTAGAGAAGAAACCCATATCAGGCACTGAATCTACTGATGCCTTGGTCTTGGACTTTCCAGCCTCCAGAACTGTGAGAAATAAATATTTATTATATTGCATTAACAAGACTAAGGTATTTTATTATAGCAGCACAGCATAGACTCAGAGAGTTAGCTTTTTTTTTTTTTTTTTTTTTTTTTGAGATAGAGTGTCGCTCTGTTGCCCAGGCTGGAGTGCAGTGGAGATCTTGGTTCACTGTAACTTCTGCCTTCTGGGTTTAAGCGATTCTCCTGCCTCAGCCTCCTGAGTAGCTGGTATTATAGGCACGCACCACCACACCCACGAGAGTTAGCTTTTAAAATGCTCAATTGGTCTCCAAATTCCTGTGGGCTTTGGATTTTAGGACCTACTGACCACCTATTGTGATACAATTTCCAAAAATGGCCTCCATGCTTTAGTAATAATTTTTTGATTCAAAGCTGGATAGAGGTTGTGGTAATAACAGAGACAGTTAGTGTTAGTTCTTTCACTTCAGTAGACCTAACTCAGACCACTTTGGAAATGGACCATCCAGAGAACTGCTAACACAACATTGTGAATTCAGTATATAGACTCATTCCCAGGCAAAGAACAGTAAGTAGGTGATCTTTCTATAAGACACCAGGATTTCAGGTAATTCTATTTATCCATTTTTATCTCAAAGAAAAATAGATATTCTTAGTTTTCTTATAGGTATTTTGTCACTAACACATGTTTTATGTACGTAATCCTAAAGCTGCTTCATTTGTCAAATGACTGGGGTATTTTCTTCAACTACATTTTCAAGTGTTGTGCTTTGCATAGATTCAAAGCAACTCCAGATTCTGAATGTGAATCAGGCAGCACAGTGTCAGATAAGATTTAATATGGGCAAAACAATTTAGTAATGCAGACCTCAGCCTCTTAAGCAGGATTATTTCCTCTGAAGTATCAAGCTATTCTGAGAACAGAGTTTATTATTTTTTAGTCGTAGTTTAAGAATCTGTATAATCCAATAGACTCCAATTAAGATAGTATTAAAATACATTAATTCATGAGAACTTCTTAATCATAGTAAGTCCAGCTCTGGGACAAATTTTAAAGAAAAGACATTCACTTAAGCTGGAAAAATGGGGCCTACACATATGAAAGGTTTTTTTAACAGTGCAAAGGAGAATATATACTTAGAGCTGAATTAGTACTCTAGGTAAGAAGTGCTACAGAGTTTGGAAGCAAAAGATTATAATGTAGATTGGAGGAGGTGAGCATGAACCTTGGCAGAATGTAACACTGACCTGGACATTCTACCCTGGAGAGGTTTGTTGTGGTGAATAGACTTTTTTTTTAGAATGGTTTTTTTTTTTCTTAGGTTTATAGAGAAATTGAAAAGAAAATACAGAAGTTCCCACACACCCGCTGCCCTCACACATACAAAGCCTCTCCTATTATCAACAGCCCTCACTAGAAGAGTCCATTTGTCACAATCAATAAATCTACATTGACACACCATTATTATCCTAAGCCCATGTCCTATAATTGGATTCACTCTTATTGTTGTACATTATATGGGTTTTGAAAAAGATAATAAAATGTGTCTATCATTATAGTGTCATACTAAATAGTTTCACTGCTTAAATTCACCTGTGCCCTGCTTAGCCATCCCTTCCTCCTCCTTTACCCCTAGCAACCACTGCATTTTTCATTGTCTCCATAGTTGCACCTTTTCCAGAATGTCACATTGTTGGAATTATACAGCATGTAGCCTTTTCAGATTGGCTTCTGTCACTTAATAATATGAATTTGAAGTTATTCCATGTCTTACCCTGGCTTGATAGCTCATTTTTTTAAAATGCATAAAAATATTCCACTGTCTGGATATACCATATTTTGTTTATTCATTTACCTACTGAAGGACATCATGGTTGCTTCCAAATTCTGACAACCATGAATCTATGTGCAGGTTTTTCTGTGGACATTGAATGGCATTTTTATTTTCTATATAAATAAGATACAGAGAAAATATGCTAATGAATTCAGTAACTTGTATAGAGATCATAATAATTGTTTCTATGTTTTAAATATGGAGATGGAAGGCTATATGACAGTTCAGTGAAAGAATGTGAATATCTAGATGGTTTGATGTACCTTCAAGTTGCTATTTTTAAAATATGAGAACAGTAGTTATTTAGGATTGAAGCTGAGTGCACTATTAGGGAATGGCAGAGAAGAAAAATTGCTGGGGCCAGGGTTGCATCTGTACTTTGTTGTTCAGCTCTGTCCTTACATTCTGGATTTCAACAAACACAGGCTCTGCAATTATGCAGAACTTCCTCTTTTTTAGTCACTAAATGATGATCTATTTTTAGTTTAATATGTCTGTTGGAGGATTCCACCTCCTCATGCACCCAAAGAATTCATCAAAACCTTCTCTTCAACTATAA
This sequence comes from Pongo abelii, assembly GCF_028885655.2. Lineage (NCBI taxonomy): Eukaryota > Metazoa > Chordata > Mammalia > Primates > Hominidae > Pongo > Pongo abelii. The sequence continues at coordinate 57,251,965 of NC_072002.2, read as the reverse complement.
ACTAAATAGTCCCTGATATAACTTCTGGTAAATATAAATTTCTTTGTTGTATTTCCAGTGATAGTTTAGCATTGCTCCTAGAATTATATGCCAAGCAACTGTCCTATTCCCTAATATAGCTCTGTGTTTATGGAAGCTTAATAAGGCAGAGGTAAGTTGATTTATCTTTATTATTCTTGTATTTCAGTGTTTATAATTTTTTTTAGATTTGGCAACATAGCTGAAAGAATGTGAAACCAATTAAGTGGGTCTAAAAGCAGGCTACATTAATGTCCTTGGCCATTATTTAGTAAAAGTTTAACAAGAAGATAATTCTGGACCTTTTTGTTGGCTCTTAGAACGTCTATGCTTTCATCACTCCCTTCTTTCCTCCCTGTTTCTCTTTCTCTCTCTCTCTCTCCTTCCCTCCTTTCCATCTTAACTTCCTTCCATCCTCCTTCCTTCCATCTCTTCCTCCCTCCCTCCCTCCCTCCCTCCCTCCTTCCCTCCCTCCTTGCCTCCCTCTTTTCCTTCTTTCCTTCTGTGGCATTTAAAGAATTTCAAAAATTAAGTTTCTTGCCAAATAGAGTTCAAGCTGTGTAGTAGATAGTATTAAAAATTTTATCTACAAGATAAAAACTACTTTAAAATTCTCACTGTTGGGTACATCATTGAATGCTTTTTTGCTACTGGTAAGTTTCATGACAATTTCTGTTTGGATTTTTTTTTTATAATAGGATGATGATAGAGAATAGTCCAAATAAAGAGTAACCATGTTTTATCCTCCATAAAGAATATAGAAACAGAATTGGAAGGCAATATAGTTATAAAGTATCATGAAACTCTCATTTTATAAATCAAGACCACTCAAGTCAAATGATTTTCCTGAGGTCATCTCAGTGGTAGCCAGAAATGATACCCAAATCACCCAGCTTCTTATATTACAACATAATGCATAATACAATGCTGCCTAAACATATAAATATATTTAGTCACTCAAAGAGGCTGAACATTTGGAGGAGATGGGAGGGGGTTTTATCTCTTTAATGCATGTCCTTTGTGAAAAACAAAACTAAACAAATTCATAGCACAAGGACAAGTCTGGTTAAACGAATGGTGATTCTCATCCCTATTTGAAAGTATTTGATGTAATGGATTATAAATAGCAAAAAAACTAATGTTCTTTCTGCATTTCTCTGAACCTTCGTTGTCAACACACATGCCTGCTTATGTTACATGAGATAGAGTATGTATGTGTATCTTCTGTGATTATATGTATAAATGTTTGATGGCGGTATACATTTTTAAAAGGAAGCTTGTCAATAATATGTCCATCACAAAATGACTTTTCTCCTTAGCTTTAAGGCATATTTGCTATCACTAATCCATTACAAAAGAAAATCACTGATTTTTCAGTTTAGAAAACTGGCTTCTTTTTTCAGTTAGAAACCCCAGTTAATTAAAATACCTAGGAAAGTAAGTCTGTCACCATGACAGAAATGTCAAGAAATTAAATATCTATGATATTGAATAGTCAATGGTAATTCTACTTTATTTTCTTGCAAGAAAGCAACACAAATAACCCAATTTTCCTATAGTTTTATATATATAATATAATTCATCTAAGGTGGAGTGAAATCAGAAAGTTTAGCATGTAGTAAAGATAAGGAATTATTCTAAAGAGGTTGTTTATGTTAACTTAAATACTACACCTGTATGTTGGTGGATACACTAAGTAATTTTGGATCAGTAGAATCTCTTCATATTTGAATACCCGAGGAAAGCTGGATAGCCTGGGTGGTTTTTAAAGAGGATATGTCATTTATTTTTAAAACAGTATATGTTAACTTATTTATATAACAGATACAATTGACCAAAATATTGTCTATTGTACTAAAATGCATTTTAGTTTTTTCAATCCTTTTAAATTAAAAAAAATCTAAAAAATTTCAACTTTCATTTAGAAACAGGGGGGTACATGTACAGATTTGTTCCATGAGAATATTGTGTGATGGTGGGTGGGGTTTGGAGTGTTGACCCTGTCACCCTGATACTGAGCATAGTACCCAGTAGGTAGTTTTCTAATCTACTCTCCTCCCTCCTTCTTCCAGAAGTCCACAGTGTCTATTGTTTCCATGTTTATGTCCACATGTGCTCAGTGTTTAGCTCCCAATTACAAGTGAGAACATACAGTTTTTGGTTTCCTGTTCCTGCCTTAATTTACTTAGGATTGTGGCTTCCAGCTCCATTCATGTTGGTGCAATAGACATGATTTCATTCTTTTTTATGGCTTTGTGGTGTTCCATGGTGTATATGTACTGCATTTTCTTTATCTAATCTACTATTGATGCACATCTGGGTTGATCCCATGTCTTTGCTATTGTGAATACTGCGGCAGTGAATATATGAGTGCATGTGTCTTTCTGGTAGAGTGATTTATTTTCTTTTGGGTATATACCCAGGATATTATTTAAAAATAAAATAAAAAATAAAAAAAAACAGATGCTGAAGAGGCTGCGGCGAAAAGGGAATGCTTATACAATGTTGCTGGGAATGTAAATCAGTTCAACCTCTGTGGAAATCAGTCTGGAGATTTCTCAGATAGCTTAAAACAGCTACCATTCAACCTAGCATTACCATTAGTGGGAAGAAACACAAACAAAAAACAACCAACCAACCAACCAAACAAAAAAAAAACCCTTTTTTTTTTAGAGAAGTTTTAGGTTTACAGCAAAACTGAGTAGAAAATATAGAACGTTCCCATATACTTTCTGCCTTCCCCCACACAATTAAAATCCCCCGCCACAATGGTACATTCGTTACAAACTATAAACCTACATTAATTCACCATTACCACCCAAAGCCCATAGTTTACATTAGGGTTTGCTCTCAGTGTTCTACTTCCTATGGATTTTGACAAATCCATGGTAGCATAATTCATGTAGCATAAAACAGAATAATATCACTGCCCTAAAAATCCTCTGTGCCCTGATTATTCATTCTTCTCTCTCCTCTAACTTCCAGCAACCACTGATTTTTTACTGTCTCCATAGTTTTACCTTTCCTAGAACGTTACATAGTTAGAATTATACAGTGTGTAGCCTTTTCAGAATGGCTCCTTTCACTTAGGTAATAGACATTTAAGCTTCTTCCATGTCTTTTGACAACTTAATAGCTCATTTCTTTTCGATGCTGAATACTATTCCATTGTATGAATGTACCACAGTTTGTTTATTCACCTACTGTGAGGCAACTTGGTTGCTTTCAAGTTTCAGAAATTATGAACAAAGCTTTTGTAAACATTTGTATGTAGTCTTTGTGTGAAAATAAATTTGCAATTCATTTGAGTAAATACCAACAAGCTTGACTGCTGAGTTGCATGATAACATAAGAGTATGCTTAACTTCATAGGAGACTGCCTAGCTCTTTTCCAAAGTGACTATACAATTTTGCATCCTCCCCCCTCTTCCACCAGTAATGAAGGAGAATTCCTGTTGCTGCACATCTTTGCCAGCATTTGTTTTTGTCAGTGTTTTGGATTTTCACAATTCTTTTATGTATGGAGTGGTACATTACCTAAGCCTGAAGTCTGAAACTTTCTATTTCATGTTACTTGTCAAACTCCAAGAGAGATTACCTACCATGAAATCACATATGCAAATCGTTGTACCAGTATAAAATCTTAAATAACATGATGTTTTTTGAAATAGAAAGTACTGTTTTATTTTTTCTCAAAGAAACTAATTCTTTCTCTCTTGATAACTAACGGATATTTATTAATTACTTACTTTTTGTATTTTTTATCTTCTTAATAACTCACTTCTACAATTGGCCTTTAAAGCCTTGGGTGCTTTTATTTAGCCTAATATCTTTTTAGGTATGATTTATTTTAACAGCATTATATCTTTTTCTCCAAAGTCACACTTCAAAATGAATTAAATGAAACAAATAATTGTTCTTAAACAAATGTTTTATTTTGTTACTAAAAGTACTCTGTCCACCTCATAATTCTTGGGGACCTTGGCTTTCCAATTTCTATTGTATTCTTTCTAGAAACAATCTTACCCGACCTGGGACTTCAACTCTGTCATCCTTCCTGAATGAAAGCAGCATTGTGGTCTTGCAAAAAGAAAATTATTAGAACTCTGTTAGGAGTTTTCTAGAAAATTTGTTTCTAACCCAAAGAATTTAGGAGGCAGCTAGGCATCCCTGTTTTCTCATAATTAAAAAACAGCCAATCTTGCTACTATCATTTCTGTTTAATTTTCATGTTGCCCTTCTGTCATTTTCTGCATTGGTTCATTTTATTTATTATATTAATACTCCATGCCCCAAATTATGTTAGCATTCATTATGTGCTACAAAATAATCTGCCAATCCTCTCACATACCATACAGATGTCAAATTATGGAAAAGGCAGTACAACTTATGTGCCCAGTTACTTTCACTTTTCTAAGATTTACACCAGTTTGCATAATTTCCCAAATGTTCTGGCAGACCTACTTGACCATGAAAGACTATAAGAAACCTGGCATTGGAATCTCTCTATTCCATAACAGAAACAAAGCAGTTGAGTTATTAGTTCATACAATCTGAACATCTCAATTTATTAATGTTCTAGTTCTTCCTATCTAGCATATCTATCATGTCTAGCATAATTTTTACCAATCTATTTATACCCTACTAATTGTTATTATGCTCATTTGTATTGTTATTCTGCACGCAATAGAATTTCTAAGTTCTGTTTAAAGCATTCATTCCTCTGTTGTCTGATGAAGATTTTATGATGCTTTTGATAGGAAGCAAATATAAAACTCACAGAAGCAGAAATGTATTTCAAAATTTACACTTTAAAAATGTATACTTTAATCAGCAGCTTATCATTGAAAATCATAGACAGCAGTAAATCAAATATTATCACTTGGCCTTTATTTCCCAATTCATCTAAAGGAAAAAATTGAGAATAATTTCTTTTGAAGAAAATAAAATTTGGTGAATTAGTATAATCACACATCCTGGTTACTAATAAATCACTTCCTAAGGAAAAGATACTGAGCTGTTGGACTCAGGCCCCTTCATGATCATGTCAGAGAATGAATGTAATCAGTACACTTCTATGGCTAGGCCCTTGGAGACCTGTGAAGTTTATTAAAAAATGGGAGCATTAATATCATTAATTTATTGGATTAATTTTTAAATCAGAATCACAGAAATTATATATGCAAATATGTGTTAAACCTTTCAAAAATGTCTTGCATTTAAGTGACTTTGGTTAATGGTCTGTAATATCCCCATGAAAAGTCCTACAACATGAAAACTAATGAGATATTACTGCTATTCCACCAACCCTCTCCTCTAATAGTAAAGATCCATGAAAATGTATTTGTACTATTGCCAATATATTTTGGAGCCTAACTGATTATTATTATTATTTTTTTTTTTTTTTGAGACAGAGTCTCGCTCTGTCACCCAGGCTGGAGCGCAGTGGCATGATCTTGGCTCACTGCAAGCTTTGCCTCCCGGGTTCACGCCATTCTCCTGCCTCAGCCTCCCAAGTAGCTGAGACTACAGGCACCCGCCACCACGCCCGGCTAATTTTTTTGTATTTTTAGTAGAGATGGGGTTTCACCGCGTTAGCCAGGATGGTCTTGATCTCCTGACCTCGTGATCCACCCGCCTCGGCCTCCCAAAGTGCTGGGATTATGGGCGTGAGCCACCGTGCCTGGCCCTAATTGACAATTCTTTAACTAGAGAATATTTCTATTAGTAATTGGTGTTTTTATTGGAGTATAAGTGATTTTAATTTACCATCTGTGAAATGAATGTTACAACAGCAGCACATAAAGCTCTTGAGTTGTCATTGTTTATTTTCTATTTCCATTTCAATGCTCTCATTTTATTTTGCTGCCAGCAATACCTTTGAGAGCCAGTCGTTACCTTGATTTAAGATGAATTCACAACAGAAGCATTTTAATATCAAGACTGACTTGAGTTAGTCCAATGGTATAACCTAACAACTATCAAGCCGTTCACTTTGGTAACCTTGGTGAGAACAGTTTCAGTGGGAAGCTGTAGTAGAAGCTTTTTGCAAGTGGTTAAAAAGTGAACTAGAGTGATGGGGTGGATATTTTAAGTGCAAATAACTTTTAAAGAAGGTTGATTGGAAAATAGTTGATGTAGAAACCAATGGTGGCCTTATGTGATATCCACTAACTGCACTATAACCAACAAGGATAACTCCCTGTAAGTTTTAAAATTCTCTCACTTTACTTAACTAAAGTTTTACCTATTCTGCATTCTGTTTTCCCATGCCTGTCAGGTAGCATTTTGCTCAATTGACAAATTAACCTGTGATCTATGGATAACAGCAAGTTACTAGAATGGCTGAGGCAGGAGAATACACTCACTTTCCAGTAGGTTCAAACGAACACCTCTAATAATGAAAGTGGTACTGGGGAATTAATACTGAAGGCAATTGAATGATCTGGCATCTCTGGAATGACACAACTAACAGGTCTACATAACATGAACAGCCATGATGAGGAGAAAAAGTGATAGAAATCTATCAATCATGGTGAAAGATCTTAAGATTATTTCACTTATTTTAGGGTTATGTGTGGAGATTCCCAAAGGGAAGTTTTCTCAGATGACTGGTATTGTCTTGGGTTTGTCATAGTTATGACCTTAACTGTTGACATTAAGGAAAAGAGAGAGAGTAATTTCCTTTGAGCGTCTACACCCTTTGGGCTAAGAGAAATCAACTGAGAATCCAATAGGGGACAAGCAACCTTAGAATATATTTAAAGTTCAAGAGTTGTCAGCTCCTGGGAGAGACTGCTTAGTTCCTGGGTTACTCACATCTTCTTAGAAAAGCCTTTGAGACCCACTGCTATGCTCTGTTTTCAAACTGACAGGCTTTTTCTCCTGAAGAACATCTTTCTAGGTTGTTAACTCTTAGCATATGGCAAACCATAATGTTGTGACATCTATAATTTGGATTTATTTGGGTTATTACATAGAAGTTTATTGGTTTGCAAATGTTTTAAGCTTTTTTAAGGCTGAGTAACCTCCAAACTTTTATAATGTATAGCATTACACATGGCAAAAAAGACATTGTTCTGCTACTAATGGGCTATATCATTTTAGGGTTGCCACTTAACACTTCTGGGATTCTAATCAGAAAATACTAGTAGTTAGACTCATGATCTTCAAGACTCATTTTTAGAAGTAGTAGCTGTTTTAAAAAGAAAAATCAGTCATCTCAACAGAGGAACTCTGATAAGTCAAACTTCTGGATAGCTGGAGTTACTCAAGATTTGAAGAGAAACTTTTCCATTTTTATATTTCTAGAATCATAAAATGTTATTTCAATGGATTATTTACATAATCACAAATTCATCTATTTCTGAAAATAGCATGGGGGCATCCCACTGAGAGAAAAGATTTGCTTGTCCTCTCATATGTCGGATGAAGCAAAAGGAAATCTGAAAAACCCGAAGCATTCACCTAGAGTAACTAATTTGCAAAAGTGCTATCTGAAATCTGTGTCCTGCTGAGTCTCTAATGTCCAATGTCTTCCACAGAGGATTTACACATGAATTATGATAATGTTTGGCAAGAAAATTAACATAGTCATAGATGGAATAAATACAGAGTACCACAAATTAACTACAGAGCAATTACAATGACATTGTACACCGTGCAATAGTCCATTAAGCAATATTAGATCACCAGCTTCCTCCATTCCTGGCTTTATTGTCAGGAACAAAACTAACTTAGCCTTAGCAGTGTTTTGTGCAGCATTTAGAATTTTACATATGCTAGCACACCAGGTCTGCCTGGGGTTCTGAAATGCAATCAGACACACACACACACACACACACACACTCTCGTGCACACACACACACACACCACTTCAATTTATTTATTTGCAATTCAAAAGTGTTTTTATTTTGTAACTTGTAAACATGTATCTATTGGTTTTTAGATATACAGTGAGAACTTTCCTTTAATTCTTAATGATTTTGTTAATATAAATATGTAATATATAGAAATATATAATGGAATATATGATCATATATGCTATCAAGCTACCTACTTACTGCCAGATGTTATATAAGTGTTGGGGGAAGGCATATCATAAATCTACAAATGTGCCTAATTTTTCATAGTTTACTAGAACTACAAAGCACCATTCCCATAGTCTGTAGGAGCAATTCTGAGATCAGAGGAAATCATCCAAATAGAGCTCTATTCTTAACATTAGATTGTGATCCTTTTCTGGAGAAGACCATATTCCTCCTACTACCCCATTTGTCAGAAGCAGAAATCAATGCTTAGAGTTTCACTGTTTGACCCATATCAAACCACTTAAAAAGTGACAGTGACTAGACCCAGTGATCTTGATACCAACTTCTGACCTCTTTTTATGCTAACATGAAAAATTCACCTCTTTTGACTGAATTACCCAGTCATTTCCACCAGCTAACCAGCAGATTTTGTGTAAAGCATCAGTGTGAATTACTAGGTTGTTTAACTGGACTGATGGTTCCTTCTAGGTCAAAGTCTTTAAAGCATATGGACAGTCAGATATAAATAATTAGTCATCACTGAAATTAGCAAAGACTGCTACAAGGATAACTTATTTTTAGATAGAAAACACAGAGGAATGGAAAATTGTCAGCCTCCAAATATGTAGTAGCATGGCGCAGTCTAAGATCCAGACCTCTCATATTATAGCCAGCAAGCATTTGCAGACAGATGTCATATGGGGAAGGAATGAATCAGCACTGCCTCTAATTTGATATCTTCAGTGCTTCAGTAGATGGATGATTTTCCATCTTGAATACTAATCCATTAAGCCTGTATCTTAGTACCCCGCTATAAACTTGAGTGGCAGAAATAAATAGTTAAAAAAAAATCAAATGGAAAGCAAGAGCCCAATGTGAAATAGAGAGGTGTAAACCATAACCAGAGGCTACTTTGAAAAAAGCATGAAATGCTTATATTCTGTAGAAAAACAAGAATAAGATTTGTACAATCATGCAGAAAAAGTTAAATTTAAATGAGCAATGTGCTTTGGAGTGATCCACCTGTATGCTTGAGATAACAATTAAAAATGTAACGTAGCCATTCATTAATCCAATAAACATTCTTCACTCACTATCTAGGTGTTACTACTGGACATGAATAAGATATAATTCTGGACCTTGGAAAATTCTTGATCTAATAGGCCATAATGAGCATAATGTTGAAAGTGCTAAGTGATAGTTATAACTAGGAAGCACAGAAGAGGGTCACATAACCAACATGACCATGCAGAGAATGCTTCTTAGATCTGAGTTGAGATTTTAAGGAGGAGCTGACAGATAAAGATATAAAGATAACAGAGTATGCAAAGGAGGGAAAAAGCATGAACAATTTCAAGAATCTCAAGTCATTTGCTACAACACCTCATGCATACAGAAAGGAAAAGATGCGAGGAAGCAAGGAAGCCAAGATGACTAAGTTGCAGGATCATGAAGAACCTTGGAATTTTCCATAGAAATTGACACAAAGAGGTATTACTGGACGTTTAAAACAAGGAAATGGCTTAGTTTTATTTATGTGTTAGAAAATATCATTTTAAAGGTTGAATAAAGAATCGATTGAAGGGGTAAAAATCTGAATCTATTAGAATAAGAGAAACATGCAAAGATTGAGCATTATTGAATAAAAATTGGGATAGCAAAGTAAATGTGAATTATTGACCAATTGGATATGGAAAACAAGTGACAACAAGATGTTTAAGCAATCTCTGTTTTTTGTTTGTTTGTTTGTTTCAAATTAGTGGGTAGGTTGTGGTACCATTAACAGTGAGTTTCCAAGTGTCAGAGAGGCAGCAGGATGTGGGATGTTTAAAAGAAGTAGGAAGATGGGCGGGCGCAGTGGCTCACGCCTGTAATCCCAGCACTTTGGGAGGCCGAGGCGGGTGGATTACCTGAGGTTGGAAGTTTAAGATGAGTCTGACCAACATGGAGAAACCCTGTCTCTACTAAAAATACAAAATTAGCCTGGCGTGGTGGCGCATGTCTGTAATCCCAGCTACTCGGGAGGCTGAGGCACGAGAATTGCTGGAACCCGGGAGGTGGAGGTTGCAGTGAGTCGAGATTATGCCATTGCACTCCAGCCTGGGCAACAAGAGCAAAACTCTGTCTCAAAAAAAAAAAGAGGTAGGAAGAGGAAGAATTCTGTTTTGGACACATGCCCTTGCTGTTAAAATCACCATTCTGAAACAGACCGGTGAAGTCTTCGTTCAAGATTCTGATTTCAAAGTCATCAATGTATATGAAGTATTTAAAGTAGGATGAAGTTATGAAGAAGGGATAAACGAGATATGGAGACAGGAAACTCTAACGAATATAATTATGTTAGGGACAAAAGAGGCAAAAATACATAGAAAAAAATGAGAAAAATTACATACGTAAAAGATAAGAACAAGGCGAGAACAATAATGCAGATGCCACAAGCAAAGGCAAAAGCAAAACAAAACAAAAGTTTCAACAGTAACAGACTGGTTCCTGCTACAGTTGGTAGATTGAATACACATACATATTTTCAACTCTCTTGAAACCCCATTAAAGCAATAGTAAGGGGATTTTTTTAAGGTGTAAAACAAAAATCAAGAAAACAGAAGTTGGAAAGCAGATCTTTAGCTAGCAGTAGAGAAAACTGAGAAAGAAATTGACTTATGCTCTAGAAGTTCCAAACAGCCCCAGGTATTTCCAGA